>NC_041389.1:408528277-408632101 GCF_002162155.2 Triticum dicoccoides | reverse complement strand
TATTAGTTTATGTCCTCTACAGCATTCACTTATGGCTATTTCTTCAAGTTGCATTTTCTGCTAAGTGAATGTGATCGGACCCTTTCCCCTCTATGCTATACTCAACCCAATCTATTCACAAATTCTTCATGTGCATTCTATTTGAAACTCGTTCAAAATCTTCACTGTGTCCTTGATAGCTGAAGAATTTGCGAACGGAGCTTTAAAATTAATCTTATCCAAATTTTCGGTTTTACCGCTCAATCCGTTCCAGATCCCACGATAGACTTATCTATTCACCCATGATCTAACACGATCTCCACTTCTCAGTATGTGGGTGACACATGTCAAGCGAAGGAGAAGGGTGAGGGGCACGTTCGTCCTAAATCTTTGGGCAAACAGTTTTTCACTGTGACTATAAATACCCCCTCTCCCCTTCCTCACTTCCTTTACTCCGCTCGACCGCTCTCTCTCTCGCTCGAGCTCCTCAAACCCTAGCGCTACCGCTACTCCATCGTCGCCGGTGAGGAAGAGCTTCACTGCCTCGACCTCATCGCCGTCGTACTCGCGCCGACCACGGAAATCTTCACTCCGCCGCCATCGTAGCTATCTTCCTCCGCCGCCGCCGTAGCTATCTTCCTCCGCCAAGTTAGGGCGTGGAAGATCTACACCGACGAACTTCACTGTTCTTCTTCACAGTTCGTCATGTTCTTCATCAAGGGTAATTAAAAGTTACTTCTACTACCTCTTTTGATTCGAAATTTCACAACAAAATCTTCAAATGTGTTTATTTCTTCAAATCCACACACACAAAACACCTCACTAGTCATCTGTTCTTGATTCGTTTCTCTAAGCATCATTTTTCTTCAAGATTCCTCAATTGTGTGGATCTTCGATCTATACAACTCTGGAACCTAAGACAAAGAACGCTTAGTGAAATTCTTCAAGGCTCATCTGGTCAAATTCCTCAAACTTGTTCTTTTTGAAAAACCTTCTGAGAACGCATATGACATCTCCAAATTCCTCGCAACTATACTCTGTTCACAGGTACTCATGCCCGCTGCTGAATCACTAGGTTCTCATCAACTTAACTCATTTGCAGCGTTCCTCGAAGAAAAGTTGCACACTTCTTCAAAAAATTCGATTGTTCAAATTCCTCATCTGAAGAATATGGCTGATGGTAAGAAGCCGCAGAAAGGAGGAAAGAAACCTGAGGTCATGACTGCTTTTGAAATACCTGAGGCCATCTATGCTTATTATTGCACACCTGATGAGGCTAAGTATGGAAAAGAAACTAAAACTCAGCGCAAGGTGCGCATACAGAAGATTGAACGGAGATGGGCAAGAGAATGGAGGGAGTACAGATATGTGACTCCAAAGTATATGAAGAAATTCGCACTTAATCCTCCATCCCCAAGAGCTCCATTGGCACCTGGCCAAGAAGCTGACCCCACCAGCATCAAGCGTGGTGAGGACTTTCCTGAAGAATGGGCCAAGGGCCAAGCTAAGTTGGCGAGACAAGCTAAAGAAGCAGTGAGGAAATTCAATGAAGACTCTGCTGCTGCTACTGCCACTGAGGCCTCTGTCAAGCCAAGAAAATCAATGGCAAAGAAGCCCGTTAACAAGCCAAGTGCTTCACCAACTATGCCCTCACGGCCAAGTTCCTCAGCAATGCCCTCACGGCCAGAATCTTCAAAGCCCTTACGGCTAGATTCTTCAAAGCCCTCACGGCCAGTTCCAACAACTGCTCCTCCTCCAAAGTCCTCAGCTGCTCCAGCAAAGTCCTCAACACCTGTACATCTGGCCATGTGCCAAAGGACAATAGGCATCTCAATTGCCTCTGGTGCCTCAGCAAGTTCCTCAGCTGCACCAAAATCTTCATCAGGCCCCACTCTGCTGAAGACTAAGGCAACGGCTGGTCGAGGTCCTCGGCCAAGTCCGAAGAAGAAACAGGTTGCCTTCCAAGTGCCATCTGACGATGAAGTTGATGATGATGAACTTGCAGAAATCATCAGAAACCGACAAGAAAGGGCCGCTAGAGCCAAAGGCACAAATGTGCCACTGCTATTGGATCCAAGGGCGATCCTTGATTACATTGATATCTGGCACAAGGATCCAAATACTCCTATGCCTGATTTCAATCTGACTCCTGGTCAAAGTCACATGCTGACCCATTTCATCACTGAAGAGAAATGGAAATTTGAAAAGGCCAGGCAGATCAAGAAGACTCAGTTCAGAAAGGAGAAGTTCCTGAAGAATAACATTATCAATATGACAACTGATGAACTCCTCAAGATCCAAGCTGAAATCAAAACCCTCAGCAATGACTTCAATGCTTACTATGCTGATTGGCAAGGAGCCAAAGTCAGGTTTGTGAAACTGACTGAGAAATTCACAAATGTTGCAGCCCCATCGCAACAAGAAATTCCTCAAGCTGAAGTGTCTGCTCAGCCAACTGAAGAACATGCCAGCACCACTGATGACATTCAGGCTGCTGAAGAAAATGCTAGTTCCAGGGCTGATGACTCCATCCCAGCCGCTGAAGAAATTGTCAGGGCATCCACTAGTGGTGCGCCTGAAGAAACTGAAAAAGTCAGGGCAACTGCATCAGTTGCGCCTGAGGAAATTCAACCAGATTCCTCAGTTCCATCTGCGCCTACCCCAACTCCAATTCTTCCATGTGCATTCGATGTGAAGAAGACCAAGGCTGCAGAGCAAGCTGCAGTGAAAAAAAGGAAAGCATCTAGTGCTTCAGAATCTTCAG
This sequence comes from Triticum dicoccoides, assembly GCF_002162155.2. NCBI lineage: Eukaryota > Viridiplantae > Streptophyta > Magnoliopsida > Poales > Poaceae > Triticum > Triticum dicoccoides. The sequence continues at coordinate 408,629,358 of NC_041389.1, read as the reverse complement.
CTCCAAAGAAGATGAAGCCTTTGACAAGCTCTATTGAAAATCCAATTGATGTTGTTCCGATTTCCACCATGCCATCAAAGGACCTTGTTCCTTTTGATGAGGAATATGTGATCCCTAGCGGATCTAATGAAGAACCTCAATCTGCTGCTTCGTCAGAGCAGGTTGATGAAGAAATTGAAGTGGATACGATCCCTTCAGCGAATGTTGCTTCCTCGCCAATGCCTCAGTTCACGGCTGAAGAGGCTGGCGTTGAAGAAATTAAAGATGAAGACGTGGACATTGGCTGCACAACGCCCGTGATGAATGATGACTTTTGGGAAAGTCAGCACCCCAATACTCCACTCTTCACGCCACTACAACAAATACCTCAGTCCCCTGCACCAACAGTTCAAATGGGCTCTGAAGAAAATCATCCCACCTTGTCTGTGCATGAAGAAATTCCAGCCAGTAGTGCTGATGAAACTGTTGTTGCTGATCCTCTGAACACGCAGACTGCAACTGAAGAGGAACCAGAAATTCCTTAGCCTGAAGAACCTGAGATTGCGATTCCAGAGGTTGTGATGCAACTCACTGACACTCCAGTGCCCAAGCCCAGGGATCCATTCTCAAAGAAGCAAAAGTTCAAGGCTGAAGATTTCTTCAGCGAGCATGTGTTCTGCACTGACTACAACCCGTATGACTCTGCTCGCATAAGGAAGAGGAGTTTCTCGACTGCTAGTCAAGCCAATTTCTATTCCTTAGTACTGTTCAACAAAGACAAAGTCTTCGATCATGAACATATACCTCATGTGGACATGGAGTCTCTGTCGTGCTTCGAGCCAGTCCTCAGTGTTCTTCATGATGCTGGGTTGCTAAATTTCTGCACTGACATCTGTGACTGGAATGAAGAACTCATTCTTCAATTCTATGCAACGCTACACATCACAGGAAACTCTGAAGATGTGAATTCATGGGTGCTGGACTGGATGTCTGAAAATACTCACTACAAGGCACCAGCAACTGAATTGCTTCGTGCCCTACCACTCAGTCCTCCCCTTGACAGTGCTCATTGCGTCTACAGTGAACCTGAACTTTTAAATCATTTCATGCAAGTGCTAATGAAGCCTTTGAAGCCAGGGCAGGCTCCTCGAACCAAATTCCTCGTCAAGGAATTACTATATGTGCCCCGGACTGTCTATCGCATTCTGACGAAGACAATGAGTCCAATCAAAAGCCACGACTCAAATGATGAAGAGGTCGTTGGCATCATGAAGAACATGCTTTTCAATATCATTCATGGCGTTCCCGTCAACTTCCATGATTTCTTCATGAGGACTCTGGCGAATATTGCTATGTCACCATTTGAACTGAAGCCTTATGAACCATGGATTATGAGATTCATCAGGACAAGGGCTTCACTAAATTACAAAGCTGACACTTTGAACCATGGCAGCTACTTGCCTCCGATTGAAGTCCTCAAACGGACATATTCCTCGGCTGGTGACAAAGGCAAGGCAACTGCTATGATAGAGGAAGGCATTCGTCCATTGGATGGTCAATTTCGCAAGGCTGCATCCTTCTCCACCAATGATGACTCTGCCACACATGACTCTGCCGCCAAGCAAAATCCTCAAGCCATAGCTCCCAGGGTGATGATTGATCATGAGTTACTCCTCAGTCTTCATCAGAAGGTTGATCACAATCACAAATGGGTCAAGCGTCAGTTTGGTTCAATTCTTCACAACATGACATCAACGCACAATGTAGTGAAGAAAAACCAATAGTAACTCCATGAAACCTTCAACCGTACCTGGGCTGTTCTATCACATGTCTACAGCGCTGTTGATCTGAAGAAAATGGATCTCAAGGAAGAATTTGACTGGTCTGCACCTCCACCGTAGAAATTCAAGAAGGTCAAGGTTCCTTCCTTGGTGGCCAGCTCCTATTCTTCATCACGCGAGACTGATGAAAATGAAGACTTGGACGACACTACGGCAGGCCCTACTACGACTATCGACCCCAACGCTGGCGCTCCTCCATCAACTTGACATTCTTCAGGGGCGTTAGTCCTCAGTTTCGAACCTTTTGGTCATTCGATGACAAAGGGGGAGAAATTTGAGTTAGTCTTCAAGCGGGTCTATTATTTGGGCGTTTTTGCTAAGTTACAACTCTCATTCTTCTGAAACTTTATTGGATCGAGTTGTAATCTTAAACCCGATGGTGCCCTGATATTTTTTGATGCACTGTGCTTTGATACTCTTACATTATTCTGCATGCTTGTTCCTCATTAATATTATTGCACGCATGCTGAATTTCATCAGGCACCATATTTCATCATGCATTTCAAATTCTTCATATTATATGTTAAATGCGTGTATGAATTACAAGATATAGGGGGAGATCTCCATGATTCAACTCTTCAAGTGTGCATTGCTTCAAAAGAAAATTCCTCACTATGCACATCTTTAGGGGGAGTTCTTCTATATCTTGCAATCAAATTCCTCAATATCAGTACTTACACTTCATATGTTTATCCCCTTTGAAAACTTAACCTATATTGTCATCAATCACCAAAAAGGGGGAGATTGTAAGTGCATCTAGTGCCCCTTACTGATTTTGGTGTATTGAAGACTTATAGGTTAAGGGACTAATGTCTTTGTGAGTGTACACAGGTCTATAAGTCTATGAGGAGTTTGATATTTACAGAGAAAGTCGACCCCTAAAAATGAATATCTTTGACTGAAGATTTTGGTATTCCTAAAGACTTTCATGAAGACTTTGAAAGTGAAGAAATTGGTGTATCCGTGAAGACTTTATATTCATGCGAGGAATATGAAGCTTGAAGACTTCTGTTTTCATAGTTTTGTTTTTCTCTTTCTTGAGTCATAGGAAACACCGTACTGTTAAAGGGGGTCGAGGAAATACTAAGGAAAATTTTCCATGTGATGCTCAACTCAAAATCCTAAACCTACCAAACCCTTCGAGTGAAGCCTTTGGAAATCTCATACAGTTCAGTCAATTTCTTCAATGACAAAGACGAAGTTCTTCTGGTCGCTGAGGAATTTGTTCTGATTGAGGAGTTAGAAATTCTCCAGTGCGGATTGCCTACACAGTGAGGAACATGATAGCCCTGAGGAATTTGATAGTCAAATTTCCGATTGTTGCTGTGCTGCGCGCCAGCTGTCCCAAAATATTTTATCCACCTAACGGTCATATCAGACAAGGGCATTTATGTCTTATCATGTTGGGCTGCTCCCTAGGCTATAAATAGCCGCTCCCTACAACCACTAGCTGGTTGGCTGCTCCGAGAGAAACTGACACTTGTCATTTGAGAGCAACCCATCCTCCGAGGACTTTGAGCGGAAATCATCGAGTGAGGAAAAACTCAAACCCAAACACCTACAAACCCCAAAGTGATTGAGCATCAATGAAGAGATTGATCCTGCGTGGATCCGATGCTTGTTACCTTTGAAGACTGTGCTTCTTCCAAACGGTTAGGCGTCATGGTCTAGAGCATCCAAGAGGAATTGTGGATCGCCGAGTGACCGAGTCTGTGAAGGTTTGGAAGTCGCCTGAAGACTTACCACGAGTGATTGGACGAGGTCTGCGTGACCTTAGTTCAAGGAGAATACGGTGAGGACTTGGTGTCCTGAGCTGTGTGCTCAGCAACTGGGTGTCCGAGACTGTGTGTCCTCGAGTTTAAATACTCAGCCGCTCCAACCACACGTACCACTGAGACATCAGTTGGAACTGGTCTACCAAATCATTGTCTTCACCAACCTTACTGGTTCTATTTCCTCAACTCTTTCATTTCCTCATTACTGTGTTGAGTGATTGTTCATATCTGTGTTTGAAGACTTTGACTGAAGACTTTCTCAATTTCCTCAGTTCAATTTCTTCAGTCTGTTTGTCTTCATCTTGTGTTATCCTATGTTTACGCTTCATGTACTCTATGTTTGTCTTCATTTCATCATGATGACTATGTCTGTATCCTGTTATGCTTACTTCTGAGTACTTATTCCGCTGCTAGTAGTTCTTCGCTAAGGAATTTCCTCACCGGCAAATTCCTCAAGTGAAGAATTCATAAAAATCGCCTATTCACCCCCCCTCTAGTCGATATAACGCACTTCCAGGATGCCCCGGAAGGCATCCCCTCTTTCTTCAACGAGTATTGGTATGTTTTCGAATTCGTTTCGTTCATGCATTATGTGCAAGTCTTGGAGTGTCTTTTGCATTTAGTTTTCATTTTTCTTTTATGCACCATGCTGGTATGAGATAGTCTTTGGTTGATTTATAGAATGCTCATTGCACTTCACTTAAATCTTTTGAGTATGGCTTTATAGAATGCTTCATGTGCTTCACTTATATCATTTGAAGTTTGGATTGCCTGTTTCTCTTCACATAGAAAAGCGCCATTTGTAGAATGCTCTTTTGCTTCACTTATATTTGTTAGAGCGCTGGCATATCTTTTGTAGAAAGAACTAAACTCTCTTGCTTTACTTATATCCTTTTAGAGAGATGATAGGAATTGGTCATTCACATGGTTAGTCATAAAATCCTACATAAACTTGTAGATCCATGAATATGATATGTTTGATTCCTTGCAATAGTTTTGCGATATAAAGGTGGTGATATTATAGTTGTGCTAGTTGAGTAATTGTGAAACTGAGAATTACTTGTGTTGATGTTTGCAAGTCCCATAGCATGCACGTATGGTGAACCGTTATGTAACGAAGCTGGAGCATGAGGTGCTCTTTGATTGCTTTCCTTATGAGTGGCAGTCGGGGATGAGCGATGGTCTTTTCCTACCAATCTATCCCTCTAGAGTTCTTTATGACTAATGTGAGTCCATGGATTATATGCACTCTCACCTTTCCGCAATTTGCTAGCCTCTACAGTACCGTGCATTGCCCTTTCTCACCTCGAGAGTTGGTGCAAACTTCGCCGGTGCATCCAAACCCCATGATATGATACGCTCTATCACACATAAGCCTCATTATATCTTCCTCAAAACAGCCACCATACCTACCTATCATGGCATTTCCATAGCCATTCCGAGATATATTGCCATGCAACTTCCATCATCATCATATACATGACTTGAGCATTTATATTCATATTGCTTTGCATGATCGTAAGATAGCTAGAATGATGTTTTCATGGCTTGTCCTTTTTTTATGTCATTGCTACGCTAGATCATTGCACATCCTGGTACACCGCCGAAAGCATTCATATAGAGTCATATCTTTGTTCGAGAGTTGTAATATTGAGTTGTAAGTAAATAAAAGTGTGATGATCATCATTATTAGAGCATTGCCCCAGTGAGGAAAGGATGAAGGAGATTATGATTCCCCCACAAGTCGGGATGAGACTCCGGACTTTATGAAAAATAAAAGAGGCCAAAGAAGCCCAAATAAAAAAAGAGGCCAAAGAAGCCCACCAAAAAGAAAGAAAAAAATGAAAAAGAAAAAATGAAAAAGAAAAAGGAAAAATGAGAGAAAAAGAGAGAAGGGGCAATGTTACTATCCTTTTACCACACTTGTGCTTCAGAGTAGCACCATGTTCTTCATATAGAGTCTCTTGAGTTATCACTTTCATATGCTAGTGGGAATTTTCATTATAGAACTTGGATTGTATATTCCGATGATGGGCTTCCTCAAACGCCCGAGGTCTTCATGAGCAAGCAAGTTGGATGCACACCCACTTAGTTTCCAGTTTGAGCTTTCATAGACTTATAGCTCTTAGTGCATCCGTTGGATGGCAATCCCTACTCCTCGCATTGACATCAATTGATGGGCATCTCCATAGCTCGTTGATTAGCCGCGTCGATGTGAGACTTTCTCCCTTTTTATCTACTCCACATAAACCTCCACCATCATATTCTATACCACCATAGTGCTATGTCCATGGCTTGCGCTCATGTATTGCGTAAGAGTTGAAAAAGCTGAAGCGCGTTAAAAAGTATGAACCAATTGCTCGGCTCGTCATTGGGGTTGTGCATGATGGGAGTATTTTGTGTGACGAAGATGGAGCATAGCCAGACTATATGATTTTGTAGGGATGAGCTTTCTTTGGCTATGTTATTTCGATAAGACATAATTGCTTGGTTGGTATGCTTGAAGTATTATTGTTTTTATGTCAAATGATAGAATATTGCTTTGAATCACTCATGTCTTAATATTCATGCCATGATTAGACATATGATCAAGATTATGCTAGGTAGCATTCCACATCAAAAATTATCTTTTTTATCATTTACCTACTCGAGGACGAGCAGGAATTAAGCTTGGGGATCCTGATATGTCTCCGTCGTATCTATAATTTTTGATTGTTCCGTGCCAATATTCTTCAACTTTCATATACTTTTGGCAACTTTTTATATTACTAGTTGACCCGTTGCGCCAAATGGCGCAGAGACCTGCTGAAGACATGTTGTCGATGAAAATAGTTTCATGCTGCAAGAACCTTCAACTAAATCATGCTATTTTTCAAACATGTTTATTACGTTGTTAAATAATAGTCTGGGAAAAGGGAACTTTGCATAATATGAATATGGTCAGTTTGAAAATATGGGCACTGTGATGAGAGAGTAAAGTTGGCATGGTTGTATTTTTTTAGCAAGTTTGAAAACATGATTATCATGATGAGAAACCTGGCCATGCATATTTTCCTGCAAAAAAAAGAGGGAAAGGATAAGAAACCTAAGGAAAAAAACATGGTTTAGTTGATTTTGTTACGCCAAATGACGCAGAGACCTGCTGATTCCATGTTAGCGATGAAAATAAATACATGGTTCAGTTGATTTTGTTACGGGCAAGCACACATGACAACAAATTTAATCTCTCTTAGTTGCAAACTTCACAAAAATCATAGAGTGGTCACTAAATTAGCAGAGGCGCGCTAAAGCCATGTCCGCGATGAAAAACAATTGCATGGTTTAATCCCCTTTAATAGGAAACACGGTGAATTGTTATGTACAATGAGATGAATGTACACATTTTAACTTGATAGTATAGAGTCTCATTTAAAAAAATATGTCTGATCAAGCACATGTGATAATAAATGAAATATTATTTAGCCCAATAAATGGTGTGTTGCTGTGTACAATGAGATGATATATACACATTCTTATTTGGTTGTATAAAGTCTCAAATGGCGCATAGACCCGTTGAATCCATGTGGACATTGAAAAGAAAATTTGTAGTTTGTTGGTTTAGTTGTGGGAAAGCACATATGGCAACAATTTTAATCTCCTTCAAGAAAAAAACGGTGGCTTCTATCTACAATGAGACGTATATGCACATTTTAATTTGGTAGCACAGAGTTGCATCCAAAACAAAATCCATGATTTAGTTGGCTTATTAGTTGTGGGCATGCATATATTGAGCAAATTTAATTTCCTTTAATAGAAGAAAAAATGGTGGCTTGTCGTCTACCTGAGCTGTATCTACACCTTTTAATTTGGTAGCACAAAGCCCCATTCAAAATTATGCCACCTTGAAAATAAGTGTATTTTGTTAGTAATCTCGTGTTTGAGCTAATACCGACACTAAGAATTTAGATCCTTATGGGTGAAAAAACATATACTTTGGTGTAGACCAGTCAAGAGGCCTTTAATTTTTTTTAAAGTAGTGTTTCTATAAACTTTTTATTGTGCCTACGTGCAAAAAGAACATAGGAAGTTGCTGAAATGTTTGGAGGATTGCCGCTTGGTTCCTAATGAATGCTAATTGTAGAACGTAATAAACCCTAGAACTCTTCTATTATCAATTAGTCATTTATAATATATCAATAATTTTAAGGACTCTTCAGATTATAAGAGAAAACCATATAGGTCATAAATACATAGGCATTCCAAAAAAAGGCACAAAAATTGAGCTAGAAGGTATGTATAAATTCATGTGAAACTGAGACATAGGCAAACATACATAGGAATTTTGCAGGATCATTCCTACAATCAGGAGGGCCATTATAGCCAGATTTACCTAACATCTCTAAGAAAATATTTTGAAACTCGGACCATCCAGATATATCAACATGGAAAAGCCTGCTGAAAGAAACTTTTGCAGCTAAAGATGCCTGATTATACTTCCTATGGGCTTGTTTTGAAAAGAAATTTTCCTGGCATGCCAAGAAAAGATCATACAAGCTACTGTACATGAGTCCAAGAAATTATCCAATGCAGACATACAGTTACAGTTAAAACTTCAAGCAGATTTTGTACATATAATTTTTTATCAAAGAAAATAAGCATAACATTAGCACCATTGGTGCCTTCCATGCTGGACAAAATAACATGCAAATCAAAATCTGTATAAATTTACTCATGATCATGGCTAGCACTAATTAGCATGGCCCTATGGGCCACAGTTGCAAAATCTAAGTATGATCCATGAGAAGATGCGCACAAATTTAACTACTTGGCATAAAATAGCATAAGTTCGTCATCTAACAACAGTAGACTAAAGAGGTAAACAATCATAGAATAGATTATGTGTGCAGATATGATGATAGATCAATATTAATTTTCTACCCCAAGACATGCCAAAAACCCTACTACTCTTTTGCACATCAAAAATACTTTGCTGGACCAGAACATTGTGCAAACTATATCTCCACTCCAATGGGTGCTCCTCTTCTACATGCGCGCACAAGGAGGCGACCTCATGGTCCTCATAGCAGTAGGGGTAGGCAAACTCGGGTTTGGCCGCCTTCTCGCCATCCATGTCCAGCTCCTCCATTTCTAACCTTCTAGCAAGAACTTTAAGGCATGTCGGACATATACGAACAAAGTGCAAATTTAAAGATTTGTAATATTCAAGCATACTAACTGAAGGAGCTCCTTAAATAAAATGGAAAGAACAACTTGAAAACTGAGTGTCATTTGTGCGGAAGTTCACAGAATGAATAGGAGACAATAATTTCCAACAGAAGAAAGAGGATAGCCTAAAGGAGATGATAATTTCCAACAGAAGAAAGATGATAGCCTAAAGGAGAATAGGTTGATAGTACTTCTTAATTTAGTTACCCGGTCAATTTATTTCTGGCCTTAACCAGCCTCTTAATCATCCTGAAATTATGGGCATGCCATCATATTCCTACCTTCAGCAGTATATTAGCATCAGTTATATCTAGCATTGTCCTACTCTTACCTTCAGCAGCATTTTCTAACGAAGTACAGAAGGCAAAAATTAGCAGCTTTTATACACTAACTGCATATGGAGAATAGGACACATTAAAATACCTTATCTAAATAAAGGAAAAGAGTACATTTATAATACTATACGCAAGCTATTTATGGAACGCACTATGGTCTAGAAGCGATGGAAAATTGTTACCTCAGAAATTTAATGGAATGACAAGAAATATTTTCCAAGATATAGCTCCGAACACCATCTTTTCCATGACTATAGCTAGAGGACCTGGAATGAGAAGGTGGTAAGCAGAGTACACAACAATCTTACTTTGGAGAATAGCCATTACATGCAATTGAGGCAATGTCATGGAGTAATTCTCTTGCTATCAAGTGCTTGTGAGATAGCCCTTTATAGACCCGATGTATCATGAAATTTTTAAGGATTAACTGAAAGCACACACAGAATACAAAACTGACGCTTTCTGAATTATATTTCATGTCCATTGGATAAAATCAAATAGGAGGAATTGAGGAGCATTTTAAACTAAAACAAAGAATTGATCCTAACTACTAAAGTGCAGCAGCTTTAAAGCCTCTGGATTATTTTGCTCCTACTCCACCAGGAAAGTGCAGGCCTTCAAGAACCAAACCATTTAAGAGTGGAACTAAAAGAACCAGGTGAGCTCATTCTCTGAAGCAAATAAAAAATGCTTGGGAAAATGCTTAGAAACAGTAGTAGCAAGTTAAAGATCAAGTTGGAAGAGTAAGGTTTAAATGGCATCTCCCTTTTTCTAAAAGGCAAAAGATCTTACTGGCCTCGTGACTGAATAAGATGTGTAGATGAAGAAACCATCACATGAAGCTTCTCAATACAACTTAAATGAATTCACTAACTTGAAGTAATAATGAAGAAAGAAGAAAGGATTCATAAAATGCAGATTCTCTCTTCTTTGAACATATTACATGACTCGACATCTTCTTGTAGGAAAGGAAAAAAGCAAAGAAGGATAAAATAAGGAAAAATCCATGAACAGAGCATCGAGGAATCAGTATAACAATTTCGAAATACAATAATTTCAATATCTTGCAAAATCACAACAAAATATTAAGTAGTTATGAACAATTAGAAATACATTATACTCAAGGTTGAGTACAATTTGTCTTTTGGATTGAGCAAATATATAGCTGCAGAAATTTTGCAAAATCAACACATAACAAGAACCTAAGGCTCTCTAGACTCCTTTTCCTTGCTAAATATGCAGGCTTTCCATGGAAAATTTTACACTACATTTCTTCTATGAACAAATGCTTCCTTTCGTTCCTTTTTCCAAGCAGGTAGCATGCCATCAGCAGCCCAGCACCGAACAGCCAGCGCCCAGTCACAACAATCATGCACGCACCAACAAGCCAGCAAAAAACACAACAGGTGCCCGGACACACACACATAACTAAGCCACTAAGCAAACACACAAGAAGAACTCGTAGCTAGCAAGCGAGTGCTACGGCCACCAGTTAACATGATGGCCACAGAAATATAACCAAGCTCGCTGATTGCCAACAACATAGCATTCACAATGCAATACGGCACAACCAGGCGAGCTTTGACACAATTACCAAATTACATAGTTCTGGACTTCTAGTAAAGAATGGTCCTAAGAATCGAACAGATGGATTTAAAAAATATAATTGCGCCTATAAGCAAGATCATGTTAGCAGTGTCTGCATATATTTCATCTGGTATAACAATACATTACTTACACTCGGAGAATTAAAATCCTAGCTTTAGAGCGTGAAGCTAACCAACCAGAATAGTATGTATGATGCTACCACCAAGCTAGCCGCAACAATCATGCATGCAACAGCAAGCCAGCAAAAAATACAATGGGTGACTGGACACACACATCACTAAGCCAGCAAGCACACACACAACAAGAACTCGTAGCAATCAAGCACGGAGGTTAGGAGAACAGTTGGGACCGGAACGGAACTACCTTGCTAGAGACGGGATGCCCAGGAGGAAGCGACTGGAGGCGGCAGCGGCGAATCCAGGCAGCAGCTGCGCAAACACGAGACATGCATTTCATCAGTTGGCAATGGAAGCATCCATCATATTAATACATACCTGTGTTTCTTTATAAGCACTCCACTTCTCCGCCTCACACCGTTGACCTCCACCTCAATAACCTGGTTATTCAAAAACACATGATCCATGGGGTGATGATAAACCTTGTATATATCTGAAAATTGATGGGAGGCAGTGTGGAGTATTAGATTTCTGACCTCTGACAGGCCGATGAGCCAATGGAAGAAGGGGATGGTGAGGGCAGCGTTGAACACCTAGGCCCACGCCAGAAGGGAGAATCCAGAGGAGCACCTCATGGACGGCCTCCTGCTGCTGCGCGTGCAAGCACCTCGCATCTTGCCTTCTCCTCATCCTCACCGGCCAGCTCTTCTTCCTTACGGTGAACTTCTGCATCTTGCGCGTGAACATCCCATGAACACGTGCTCCAGCGGCTCGTCCATGTAGTCTGTCTTCTCCACCATTGGCCGAGGCCTAATTTGTCCTAGCAAAAGAAATCACATCATGAGCAAAAGAACGAACTCGCAACTAAAATTTCAAATCGAGATTTATCCATTAGCAATCCCAAAATATATAAATAAAGGGGCTTCTAATTGACCACCTGAGTATTTCGAGCTGTGCCGGAATCCAACAACCATACATTAACAGAGAAGCGTAAACATGTTAATAAATAATTAATGCATGAAGCAACATGAAAGTACAGAAAAGGCAATCAACTCTTAAGGTCCGCACACAAAATTTTAACAGATATTTTGGCATTGTATTCTTCCTAGTATGCTTAGTGTATGCAAGAAAATGATCCTACTTCAGTTATACATTACACAAAGGCAGACCCAGAAGAACACTTGGCTGACCTAGCTTCAACAATGTATTTCAGAGCAATTTAGCATTGTATTCTTCCTAGAGCTTCAGATCAGGAAGAAGGAAGAACAGACGGTGCCCAAGGAAGTGACCATCTCTGACTTCCCCGTCTTCCTCGGCATTGACCCATGATCATAAGAGAATTATAGCCTTACTGAATTAACTTCTATCTCCCTGGAAACCTACCAAGAAATTAATTCGGGAAACATTGAATGGCCATGCTGCATTTTCACAAGTAATCCTACATACCAACAAGAAATGCTTGCTCACATTTGGCCCACAGGCAAGCACAAAATATAAGGCACATGAGACCGAACAGCACATGACAACCGGTCGTATCCAGAATATATTTGAACGATTAGTAGGCTCATGAACATGCTAGCACATACAGAAAGCATGACAGGAAGTTAGACGCAGGCGAGAGCAACAAACCTTGACGAGAAAAACGGAGACGAAGCAACGAACAGAATGGAGACGCAATAATGGGCCAGATCATACAACCTGTGAAATATAGAAATGAATCCGTCAGTACACAACCACGGCAGGCAATGATGAAGATGCAAGAAAGAAACACTCAATGTTCACAGAAGCAAAAGAAAAAACGATTTACCAGATTTGGGAAGGAGAAACACTCGAGCGAAATAGCAGGAGAGGAGGAGAGATGCGAATGGCTGGCCCCAGATCGTGTTCATCTCCCATCTGCCGTTGCAGCTCCCTCTCCTCTTTCCTCTGCCTTTCTCCCTCCTCTCCTTCTCTCTTTCCCTCATCTGCTCTCTCTCCAGCAAGTACTGGCTCATGGCGCTGGATCGAATCAAGCACCCCAGTCGTCACCCTTTGCCCGCAGGTCGCCGCCAATCCCGAAGACGCTCACCACCGTGCCACATGCCCCCTGTCATGTGCCACCATGTCCTTCTCTCTCCCTCTCATCTGCTCGAGCAGCGCCGCCGTCGCCCTTTACCTGTAGGTCGGCTCCCCTCCAGAGTTAACTGGCTGGATCTGGAGGCAGGGAAGGAGGAGAGGAAGGGAAGGAGGAGGTGCTGAAGGCGGAGGGGGCGAGGTGGCCGTGAGGGACGGGGAAAAGGAGGAGGCGGCGGAGGCATGGAGAAGAGGAGCCGAATGAGGAGCAGGGATGGAGAGCCCGCTGAGGCCACCGTTGGCCGCATGACCGCAAGAGCCGCTGTCCGCCGCACCACGAGGAAGAGGTGGAGTGCAGCCTCCGATGCAACGTGCCCGAACCCCAGCTTCATCGCAGCTCCCGATCCAAGAGCGCCCATGCGCGGCTGGCTCGGCGGGGAAAGGTGGGGTGCGGGGGTGAGTGGAGGAGGGAGGTGTGCCAGGCGCGGCGGCTGTGGGAATTGGGAGAAAGAGAGCTAGTGTTTGACTGACGCAGCCTGGGAAGGGCATGGGACGCACGTTGCGCTGCGCAACACGGGACGATTTTTATCTCCCGCTAGATGACCCGGTCAATAGGCACGCGGAAGAAAACAAGCCCAGCTACCATTGTGTGGGACCATCAGCCAACAAGGCCCACCCGTCATAGTTCACGGGGCGGGTTCGTACGCGTCAGTCCATCCTCTATCTCCCTCTAGTCAATTTTCAGTGAGATCCAACGGACGGCAGGCAAAACAAGACTCGGTCAACCATCATCGAACGGCCAGCGAAGGAACCGATCGAGGGAGCATTCTCCAAGAGAGTTGGCTAGCGTCTGTATTGTTTTAAATTTTTGGGACTAACATATTGATCCAGTGCCCAGTGCCAGTTCCTGTCTGTTGCATGTTTTATGTTTCGCAGAAAACCCATATCAAACAGAATCCAAACGGCATAAAACGGACGGAGAATTATTTTGGAATATTTCAGATTTTCCGGAGGAAGAATCAACGCAAAACGGTGTCTGGGGTGGCCACGAGACGGGCCCCCCCTGGGCGCGCCCTGGGCTCTCGTGGGCCACCCGTAAGGTGGTTGACGCTCTACTTTGGCCGAATGAAAGCTAATTTTATGAGAAAAATCTGGGCAAAACATTCACCCCAATCGGAGTTACGGATCTCCAGATATAAAGGAAACGGTGAAGGGGCAGAAACAGGGAACGCAGAAACAGAGAGATAGATCCAATCTCGGAGGGGTTCTCGCCCCTCCCACGCCATGGGAGCCAAGGACCAGAGGGGAAACCCTCCTCCCATCTAGGGAGAAGGTCAAGGAAGAAGAAGAAGAAGGGGGTATCTCTCCCCCTTTCTTCCGATGGCGCCGGAACGCCGCCGGGGGCCATCATCATCACTGCGATCTTCACCAACACCACCGTCATCTTCACCAACATCTCCATCACCTTCCCCCCTCTATCTACAGCGGTCCACTCTCCCGCAACCCGCTGTACCCTCTACTTGAACATGGTGCTTTATGCTTCATATTATTATCCAATGATGTGTTGCCATCCTATGATGTCTGAGTAGAGTTTCGTTGTCCTATTGGTGGTTGATGAATCGTATGATTGATTTAATTTGCTTGTGGTTATGTTGCTGTCCTATTGTGCCCTCCGTGTCGCGCAAGCGTGAGGGATTGCCATTGTAGGGTGTTGCAATACGTTCATGATTCTTTTATGGTGGGTTGCTTGAGTGACAGAAGCATAAACCCGAGTAAGGGGATTGTTGCATACGGGATAAAGGGGACTTGATGCTTTAATGCTATGGTTGGGTTTTAGCTTAATGAATCTTTAGTAGTTGCAAACGCTTGCTAGAGTTCCAATCATAAGTGCATATGATCCAAGAAGAGAAAGTATGTTAGCTTATGCCTCTCCCACATAAAACTTGCTATCAGTCTAGTAACATAGTCAATTGCTTAGGGACAATTTCACAACTCCTACCACCACTTTTCCACACTTGCTATATTTACTTTATTGCTTCTTTATCTAAACAGCCCCTACTTTTTATTTACATGTTGTTTATTATCTTGCAAACCTATCTTATCACACCTACAAAGTACTTCTAGTTTCATACTTGTTCTAGGTAAAGCGAACGTCAAGCGTGCGTAGAGTCGTATCAGTGGCCGATAGGACTTGAGAGAGTATTTGTTCTACCTTTAGCTCCTCGTTGGGTTCGACACTCTTAATTATTGAAAGAGGCTACAACTATCCCGTATACTTGCGGGTCATCATAAAGCCCCACTCATTATAGCGTGAGAGTGTCACGAGCGGAGACCTTCACAGACCGGAGCCTTGCTTCATGTCGCCCAACAAGGACCCCACCGTGTTCCACCCCTGACAACCATTGGGGGGAACGGAAACTAGGACAAGACCAAGGGGCAAAGGGGACGCTGGCAGCAGCGACCGTAGGCCCCCTGCCAAGGGGAAGGGCTCGCCGGCGCCTTCTCGGCAAGGAACCTACCTCCAGGCTGGATCCTGCTACGCGCAGCGCGAGGAGGGCCCTGCTGCTGGGCTTCCCCCACGCTGCTCCCAACTTTATTCGCGCTCCTGAGGAGGGTCCACCATCCTGAGGGTCCTGGTGGTCGCCGTGTCTTGGTTTACCTACGATCCATGGTCAGTGTAAGTGTGCCCCTGCGGCATTAACTGTACCCAGAGGTTGCCGCTGTTGGGGGCGTCGGCAGGGCTTGGTGGTGGTTCGAAGGAGAGCTCGGCCTCATGTATGTCCAGCGCCCAGCCTGGCATGGGGGATCGGCTTGGGCCATCTCCTAGCACGTGCCTTGGATCCATTGTGACGGGAACGTAGGCTTTCGGGATGTTCGCACCAGGGGCGCCGCCCGGCCGCCTAATGCTCCCGCTCCCTTCTGCCATCCTCTGGTCCTGCTGGCCCGGGGCCAGAACTCCAACGTGGCCCTGGTGGTGTCGTCTGAAGCAGCCCCATGCCGAGGGGGCACGTTTGGGGTGGCGCGGGATGCTCCACAAGGCTTGTCGGCGTCGAGAGGCTCTCCGTGGCCCCTGGGAGAGGGCGCGCGGCTGTGTCGGGGATGAGCGCGCGCCCCCACCATCACCTGCGACATGGGGAGGGTGCAGAACAGCGGCGCCCCCTGCACGCTGCATCCAGTAGCTCAGCGACCCGTTCCAGCAAGGCGTCGCGACCGCTCTCAAGCAGCCTGCACCGTAGAAGCTCACGTGCCACGATGACAGCCGCCCGCATGTTCGCTTGTTCCCTACGCGAGTGCGGAGCAGTTAATGCAGCGTACTTTGCAGATCGCGTTACTGCGTGGCTGCGGTGCGGCGCCAGAGGAGAAGGCTTCACCGCGCGCCCCCCGCGAACGGTCGTCCCCGGTGGAACGCGGGCCGCGAGCAGGGTAGAGTGGAGGTCTTCTTCGTCGGTGGGTGCTGCTGAGGAGGTCTGGACGATCCAGTGCTCAACGTGGGCTCTCGGGGCATCGGCCATGGCGTCGATGGAGCGGAGGAGGACTGGTTGATGGAAGAGGAGATCTGACGCACCCCTACTTGGCGCGCCAAATGTCGGATTTCGGGATCCGGCAACCCGTGAGAGGTTCGAACACTGGGGTGCATGCGGAGATCTCAACCTGCCCAGCCTGCCTACTCGCGATCCTCCCTAGCCTAGCTCGTAGAGCTCACAGAGACACAAAGACACAGAGATTTATACTGGTTCGGGCCATAGTTGTGGTGTAACACCCTAATCTAGTGTGGTGTGGTGGATTGCCTCGAGGGGCTATGGATGAACTAGTACAAGGATGAACAAGCCTCAGGAGGTGAGGTGTTCAAGAGCTGGTGTGGTGTTCTACTTGATCTCGTTTCGGTCCTCTTCTATGGTGGTGGCTATGTCTTATATATAGTGGCCTTGGTCCTCTTCCCAAATATGAGCGGGAAGGGATTCCACAACGGCGGGATTTGAAAGGGGACAAGTAGTACAGTCTATCCTGACAAAAGTAGTCTTCCCCTATGAAAAGCCTCTGGTCGTGACACTTCGGTGGGCTCGGTGATGACCTCCGTCCTACCGTCATGATGGTCTTGGTATTGTTGCACCAGAATGGAAACCTTTGGCTGATTCCTTGGGACTCCGCGCCTGTCGCTTGCCTCCCTTGCACAAAAGAGGAAACATGCGCCATGCACCCGCCCTACACCCGCCTGGCGCCCGCCTGGCCTTGGTCGTCATGGCTCACGTCAGCTAAGCCTCATGAGGTAGCTGCATAGAACTCTCCGCCCCTCAGGAGCCCTCCTGAGGAGGCTAACTCCTTCAGGGGTCTTGGCGTCATCCCCCTCGCGAGGCTTGGCCCCTCGCGAGGGTCTGTGGTGTTGATGTCGAAGCTGGGCCGTACCAGGCTGTCGATGCAGCCACATGGTGGGCCGCGGGCAGGAAGGACTGGATACCCCCAAGTCCAGGACGCCGACATTCACCCTTGCCAAAAGCACAATCAGTCAATACCTCTCCAGAGCATATATATATATATATATATCTGTTCAATGAATGTCGGACCACACTCACTTTGTCTCTCTATCTATATGTCTCTCGATTGACCTCGCTTTCTCACGCCGTATCTTCCACGAATTGAAGCTACCTCTCCATCCCTCGCAAAGCTGGAGCTATTTACATTGCAAGGGGCACTCCAACCTTGGATTAATTTGTGTAGGCATTTATTCCGGTCGGTTTAGATTATATTTTTGTAGCATTCGGCCCACAACTACTCCAACCACCGTTGCAACCCCCGCAACTCCCCTAGTTGATTTCCCTCTGGCTCGATCATTGCTCTCTCGCACGTCCTTTCTCGCCTTCAATGTCGCACCATGGTATTATTGCAAAAAACTCTATTATTCTCTTTAATTATTATAAATAAGCTACAAAAATACACATCGATAGTCCACTTGGAATGGAACAAATTTCGACCAATATACAAATTAAAAAATAAAGGACGAGGATCGAACATGCGACCAGGGCCTTCAAGCCGCATGTGAATAGGCAACATACGTAGAACAGTAATGTTTGTTATACCCTCCTTTGTTCACATAATGTTTTTATATTACCACAGCCTATTTAATGGATAACATGTAATATCATTTTTAGTACTATTCGCCTTCACTTACTGGTGGGTTCCATGTGTGCTCTCTCTCTCTCCTCCCCTTTTGCGTTTAGACGCACGGGCAAACACGAAGAACTCGCGGGCGATGTTGCCATTGACCATATCTGGACGCGTTCACAAGTTACGGCACCCGTTTCACGTACTAGCAACACTAGTCAGTGTGTACGTGCAATGCACGTTAATTTGGAAGTATATTAAGTGCATGCGGATATTAAGTAGGATATTATTTGAGTGTTATTATGTGATTGGCACTATTTTGGCATGAAATTAACTGCACGCTAATCGTGTTGAGCGCTTCACATTGAAGCAGTCTAGGTCGTTGGATGACAAGGAATACATGTGGCTTGATGACGTTTTATATTTAATTTGATACGGCTCTAGCAGAACATTCAATCGATCAAACCATAGATTTCGTTCAGTCTGACTCTGACTTTAAATTATACGACGATCGATATAAAATAAACAGAAATGATAAGCGTTCTGATTTTAAGCATGGCAATCCGAACGTTTTTCATGGCAAATTTAGATTATGCTGCGGTGGCGGGGGTGTCTTGTGGTGGGAAGCAGCTCCTCTGTCGTGCTCTATGTGTCGTCGGGCCACTGACCGACGGCGACGGCGGCGTCTTGCACCGTTGTTGGCATACTCCTGGACGTTGGCCTAGCTTCAAGGAAGGCCAAAATGTTCTGTACTTTAGAGCGAGTCAACTAGCGGGAGGAGGAGACTGGCGTTGGTGCAAGGAAGCGGTCGAAGGCCGCCATCCATGCCGCTGAGGGGGGCACTGGCACCCGCGCGGGGACAGGCGTTGTCAACGGCGCGGTGGAGACATTCGTGTGCACGGGCACCAGCACGGGCGCACATGTCAGTGCATGTGCAGGCATATGCTGGCAGGTGCACGGGCACTGGCACGGGCATGCGCGTCAGGGCACGGGTGTGCGCGTCAGTGCACGCGCAGGCGCATGCGCTGGCAGGTGCACGGGCGCGTGAAAGTCGGCGGGGACCTCGTGGAACCCCGTGGCATCAAGCTCCGCGACAATGTGCGGCTCCCAGCCCATCAATGCCACGGGGATGGGCACTGGCGCAGTCGGGGCGACGGGAGCTGGAACGGGAGCAAGGACAAGCGCAGCGTCTTCCCGCAAGGCCAGTTCAAGATTGTCCCAAAGCGCCTTATGTTCTTGTGACTCCGGCTAGGTGTCTTCCTCAGGAAACTGGAAGACTAAGGGCAGACCATCGTGATGCGGCATGGCGTACGTTTAGGTCAGGCTATTTGGAGGTAGACGATAGAATAATCGGAGAGGAAGAGAGAAGATTGTAGCGATACCAGGTAGTGCGGGGTTGATTTTAGACTGCGGCACCGGCGACATTAAAAGTGGGAGCAGTTGGGACGAAGGTGGGCGGTGGAGCCTGGTCAAAGGGCTCGCCTCCCGGTGAGCCTGCACAGCGGTTTGCTCACACGCCTCCCGTCTGACACACACGCTTGCTCGGACGGCACCTGCCGATGAGAAGCGGGACTCGTGGCGGCACATAAATGCCCACGGTTTCAATAGTGAAAGCGTTCGCCTTAACGTGACAGGTCTTTGTTCCAAAATACCTTGGCTCTTCATTTGTGCAACTTCTCATAAGTAAATTGTCTCAAATTGAAGAAAAAAATTGCAAATTAATATTTGTGCCATATCACGTGACCATGCTCAGTTTCAAGAATTTATGGTCACTTTTGGATTTTCTGAAATTTAAGATCCAGGATTCAAACCAATATCATAACCTGCATCATGCAATAAAATTTCAAGCCATAGATCTGTCCTGTTGTATTTCTTAAGAAAGGATTTGGTCAAACATTTTGCTTAGTTAGACTTCAGACAAGTTATATATGCAGAGTAAAAGGATAATCCCTCCGTACCAATGCATTGCCTGATATATTAACTCAAGTACTAGGCACAAACAAACGGGCTCAATTCTATGCTCATCCTGGTTAGTAGTAGTAGTAGTACTAGGCAATGCAGTTGATGGGTGACCTTGGCGAGCAGCGACCGAGGGAATTGAACTGTGCTCGTCACGGTAGGTAACGTTGTCTAGTTACTAAAGCATCCCTCTGTTGTTCATCGGTAGTCATTGTGGACCGGGGACATGAGGGGAATTTCCTAGGGCTGGAATTCTGGCCGCCAAATATTTCGACTCGAAACTCTAAGGCTCGACTGGTTGGGGTTGCCTAATGTGCGTACCACGCACGCCACCAGAAGGACACGAGCCCGGTTTTTTTATTTTTTTATCTTTTTAGGATCAACACAAGCCAAGGTATGGCTGGTGCACCGTTGGGTCCTACCATTCGAGAATACGAAAGGAACCTTTTAAATTGTCGAATCAATCTATGTGTATTACAATGCCCGTATTTTCCTTGCAAATACTAATCTCAACGTGGTAATTGATTTATGACGAGTTGTTGAATTAGAGTGAGTTTGTGATATAGTGATCTCAATGTGGATTTCACATTTCATGGTATCCCTTGTAAGTTTTTCAATGCAAATTCAAATTTAAAAGATGAACAATATGGAGGTGAGAAAACTTTGTATGTATCAAGCATATGACCACACACAGAGAGAGAGAGAGAGAGACACACACACGAACACAACAACAATCCAATAAATATAGTGCATCTATTTTTCCAAACCATGCATGTATGACACAAATTCAAAAATACTCCTTCTATTCCTAAATATTAGTCTTTTAGAGATTTCAACAAGTGACTACATAGGGAGCAAAATGAGTGAATCTACACTCTAAAATATGTCTATATATATCCGTATGTGCCAGTCCGTTTGAAATCTCTAAAAAGACTAACATTTAGGAACGAAGGGAGTAAAATGTAATACATGCATGGTCCTCAGTTCAATATTTAAAATGAACATGAAACTGAAACATGAATATTAAGTCTAGTACTTCAGTACATGCAAATGTTGTGTTTAGGCGGAGCTATGATTATCGGGGGTCAACCCCTCGACCTTAGATAAAATTCTGAAGCTCTGTTTAGGGTTGTTTAGATTATATTTGTCCCCACCCTCCCAACCACCGATTGGTTGTGCACCCACCACCCGTCCTCCCCGGGAGAATATCATGTGCCCCCATACCTTGGATGCTATATGCCGATATGAGTTGCTTGGAGCTTGTAGATCTGAGATATAGCAGCTCACATGATGTCTTAATATTTTTACAGGAAACCTTGATGAGTTTGAGAATTGCACACAATTTGTACAAAAACTACTTAGATGCCCTTGGATCCCATATCCAACGACCTCGAAGCTCGTACCACTGTAGCATCTAAGATGAAGGAGGACATCATATTCTCCTGTATGTAAGAATATTATGTGCTACCACACCTTAGATGCTTTGGTGATACAAGCTCTTCGGAGCCATTGGATTTGTGACCCAACACCTCCTCGGTGGTTCGAATGGTTTTTTGCAGAAAAGCCCCCAAAGAGTTTGGCCACTGCTTACAAGCACAAAGATTGCTCAGATGCCATTGGATCTCAGATCAAACGACCTCGAAGCTCGTATCACCGCAGCATCCAAGCTGCGATAACACCTTATGTTTTCTAGCACGAGAGAATATGAGGTGCACCCGCACCGTAGATTCTATGGTGATACGAGTTCATGGAGATCTAACGGCCCACAGTAGGAGGTTTGAATTTTTTGCAATATACGGCTGAGAAAATTTGGGAAATGCGCAGAAAGTACAAGTACTACGCATGTGCCATCTGATCACTGATCATACGACCTAGATGCTCGTATCACCGTAGTGGGTAATTAAGCTACGGGGAGCACCTAATATGAGCAACAGGGAGCCATTGGATTCAAGATGCAGCGGCACACACGAGGCCTGAATGTTTTATTTGCAGAAAAACCTTTGGAGAGTTTGGAAATTGCACATAATTACAAAGACTACTCCCAAGCCATTGGATCTCACTTCCAATGATTTAAAAACTTGTATCACCATAGCATCTAATCTATCGGGTGGATGTGATATTCTATGCCGCTGTCATTTTTGTCCGTAAACATGCAAAATACGTGTAACTCGTGTCGCTACTTGTCTAACCGCGCAAAGTGTTTGTTCAAAAAAACCATCCTACACTGAAATATTGGAACAACACACAGGGGTCCCACTTGTCATTAATCAAATTTGGACCTAAAACTAACAAATCTGAAAGACGAGATTCGAACTGGCAACCTGGACTACAAAGCGTAAGTCGATAGCCTGAAACAACAACGGTTGTTGGCTTTGTCCCATAACTTGATTTTATATAGTATTACGTTGAGTAGAGTAGAGGGAGTGCCTCTTCAACACGTGCATGACCGTTGACTCACTTACTGGTGGGTCCCAGGTCTGGGATCTCTCTCTTCTCTCCATCGTCTAACCTTTGCATGGGCACACACGAAGAGCAGCGCTAGCTTGCCGTGGTGTTATTACAACTAAAAAAACTTGGAAAATAGAAGAATCGCCTAGAACAAGAGACGTTGTGGCTGGTCGAGACGGAGCTAACCACACCTATCCTCCGTGCCACGTTAGCATGATGAAGTTGTGTGGCTAGTGGGGTGTTTTCGACCGATTGGCTAGGTCCCGAGGTCGAACCATAGGTACTACGTCTGATACAGTATATTTTTACACGCACATTTTTCCTCTGTGCCGAGACGTGGCACACCCTACCGCGCGGTTTCGGGGTCCTCCCGGGTGGTGCACGCATATATTCTTCCTGACGTGGGACGCCCTACCGCGCGTTTTTTGGGTCCTCCTCGGTTGTAGCACCAAAGCAAGTAAATGAGTCGTCAAATCACGAAAGACCACCTTTCCCGCCAAGTACATCAGTGAAGCATGGTGGCTAGCTAGTTGGGCTAGTTCGACCGATTAGCTAGGACGCCGCCACATTTGCTTTTTCACCCCTTTTTTATCTACTTGCCGGTAGGTAAACTTAAATATCCACCGCAGCATTGCTCTGGTGTTTGGGTGCGGCAAGATTTTTAATTTTTTGATTGACGGGAGCAGGCGTGGCAGGATTTTTAATTTTTTTGATTGCCGGGAGCAGGCGCGGCAGCAATTAGTCATGATGAATCCACCTATAAAAGCCACTGCTCCCTGATGTGAGAAGTCGTCGACTAGTGTTTTACCATGGTGAAAACCAAAAGATTCCCCGCTCCTCGGCTGGCTCCCTCCGCCTTCCCGTAGATTGCATTGCCTTTCAGCCATTTCGCCCCCTTTGCTTCCTCTCCCCATTTCTTCTACCTGGTGCCATGGCGGCGCAGTAGATCACGGAGTCCGAGGTGAGGCGCCTGACACAGGAGCTCCAGGCCAAGGATGCGGAGCTCAGGGCCAAGGACGTGGAGCTCCGTGAGCTCAAGGAGGAGAGGAGTGCCATGCTCCTCCGTTATGTGCGGGAGTTCACAGAGCTTCAAAAGCGGCAGGCGTCCACCACAAAGATGCTCGAGGCATCAGCGGCGTTGCTGCAGAAAGTAGGAGATACGATAGGCCACCAGGGGAGCCGACTGGAGTGCGAGCGGGCCGATCATGACGAGGTCCAGGATCGCCTCAGCCACTTGGTGAACCAAGTTGCCACGCACGTGTTGCGGTTGCATGATGCCTACCGTCATGCCAGCGCGACCATGCCGGCCATCGGGCTAAACCCGTTCGACCACCCGGTCGACTTCAACGAGCTGCGGCTTCTTGACCTAGTCTCCTTCTTCACCTATATCTCCGAGGAGCTGAGCCCTCTCCGCGCGATGGTGGGGGCGGAGCTAGACAAGGAGGGGTTGCGGGCTGCCGTCGCTGTTGCCGAGCGAATCCTTTCAGGGCTCCGTCACCATAATCCATTCGTGCCATTGGACGTCGTCTTTAACGAGCTAGCTCCCGTCGACCGAGAGCGGGCTCTGCGGGTGGTTGCACCCTGCATCACCAATGTCGTGCGCCTCGAGAAGCAGAGGGACTTCGGTGGTGTTTAGGTGCCCTCTGCATGGGCATGTCCATGTCTCGGCGCAACATGACCGTTGGATCAAACTCAGACGGTGCAGATCAGTCACTGTAGCACAAAGCGTGTGGGTGTGTTTGGTTGCATTCTCATCTCAATATAGTTGTTTCCTCTTCGTGTATTTGTGTTAACCTACTAGTGTGGACTCATGCAACCTTCATGCACTCTGCCAAACACCCAAAAGTGGGTCAAGAAGGGAACTTTTTCTCCCATCCCATGCACCCTTCATACACCCCGCCTAACACTATTTGTGCTTCATATGGTTCATGTTCGTGGAGTCCTGTAGCACCGTACTCTCCGTGCGCTGTAGACCTACTTCTGTTAACATTGATCTCATCGTTCATTCTCGACCGAACAGTCGAAAAAGCGGTACTATGTTACTACATTACTGTTCATATTGTTAACATGCGCACAACATCATTTGTTATCGTCAAATCTTACTACACTAGCAACAAGATTATGTATTACTGATGTATGAACCACTGCACATGCCTAGTAGTAGGAGCACTGTGTATGTTCAAGTGGATGTCGTGTTCCGCAATCCTCCATCGTAAGAGTGGAAATGCTTGTTGTAATCATTTTTTTCTTCAGAAAAACATTGGACACGCTCTACCGTGCGGATCCTCCTCCAGACATGCACTAAATTACTCACTTTCGCCGACGTGTGGGACAGGTAGCATCTGGGTCCACCAGCCACGCACTAAATTACTCCGTAGTAGAGTGGCGGTAGACTACCCCGATCGAAGCGCCGCAGTAATGCCCAATGAGCCGTCAAAACACAAAACCCCCTCCTTTCCAGCAGTAAGTTGGACGGACGAAGCAACCATCATTTCACTCTTCTCTCTCAGCTTCCTCTCTTGAAGAAAACCCCCACTCGCTTCGCTTCTCCCTCATCTCGTTCCTTATTTCACTCTTCTCTCAGCTTCCTCTCTTGGATGGACGCTGGAGCACCGGCCGACGTGATGTCTATGGCTCTGGCCAAAACAGTTGAGGCTCATGGTACGAAGAAGCGCAAGCACCCCGCCGACACTACCGCAGACAACCTCAAAGCCATCGCCATGTCCAAGCCCCCCTCTCCGGGATCCCTCATTAAGCAAGTCCAGGTAATATCTCTTCTTGATGATCTTTTTGTCGATCTTGATCGTGTTTTTTCATCTAACACGCAGTACTAGTACTAGTAGTACAACTTTCTAGGTGATCTTGCATGTGATTTTTGTGTGCCAAATGACGGTTCTAAATTCCTCTTTTGACCAGAACATGCGAGAGATTGACACTGATTTCTTATAGATTACTTTCAACTACTCCCTCTGTCCCAAATTTCTTGTCTTAGATTTGTCTAGATACGGATGTATACTAAAATATGACTTGACACATCCGTATATAGACAAATCTAAGACAAGAATTTTGGGACGGAGGGAGTACTTTATGAACATCAATGCTACCTTTGAAGAGGGTATATTTGCCTCAGTAACTTGTGTTATGGATATTGCAAGTAATCCCTCTGCTCTCATGCCTTTGAAGACATGTTCTAGTGTCTTTGTTCACTCATTTCTATGTGTATATGTAGTCATATATGGAGTATAAAATCGAAAATCATCTTATATTTCTGATCGGAGTTAGTAATAAAATATGGTTTTTGTTTGAATTAGAACTAGGTCCGCAGTGGAGATGAAGTTCTCAAAGTCATGCCATGTGAACTGGAAGACCTGAGGATGAGTTCTACTGCTAAACTATCCAGCTGTTGTGTCCTTGTCTCCACGTGTCCTGTACTAGTGTTTTCCTGTAGCATTGTTGTCAGGCGTGTTCTCGAGGCTGTACTTGACCACAACAATTTCCTGGTTGTGCCTTCAATTACGAAGGGTGTGGTTCTTGTAAAGCTTCCCAACAAATCTAATGCGACATGTCTTCATCATCATGTTTATCAGTGGAAAGACCACTCTATTAGGTTCTCCAAGGTTGATGAGATGGTGATGGTGCATGTAGACATCTCTCACGAAGTCCATGGCCTAGTCAGTTATGCGGGTTCGATCCCGTAGGTCGGTGGCAAGAAATACTCTGTAGAGTTTCGTTAGTGCAACTTTGCTTGTCTGTAGTAAGTACTATTGTTCAGTACTTGATTTGTGTTTGTGAACCATGTATTGTTTATTAGTACTGCCGCTTTTGGTGTGTGGTCAGTCCTGAGAACGGTCTATGTTAATGTCTGTCCACTCAATTCAGTCTATATATTTTGAAGTATCCAGATCATCTTTTTTGTGAGGACGATTTATCAATTATGGTTACACTCCAATATCTATATGCATTGCAGGGTTTATCGCACCCACCAGGATTTCCAGTCCAATGGATGTTCGGTCCATACGATTTGTCACGACCTTTGGACTGTCCTGCTTGTGGGAGTAGGCGGGGCCCCTGCATGCCACCCGTAGTTGGAAGATCAATCTTGTGTTTAGTACTTCAATATAGTGATTTCCTCGTAAGGATTCACTCGTGTCACATCAAGTAAATCTTATAGATTTACTCTCTAAATCTTATTGATTTAATGTCATGTTTTCTTTCTTTTCCTACAATTTTACGATGTAGGTTTTACCATGTGACATTCGGAATAAACCATTTGGTTTGCTCTACGATGGCTATTTTTGTAGGTTTCACTTCTTATGTCGTGTCAGTAATGAAGGCACTGTCCATCACTTATATTATTGGAAAAAATTGGATCAGTCTATTGTCTGAGTACAAATTGAATCCCTATGATGAACTGCAGTTTGGTTTAACAAAAACGCCACAATTAGTCCTTCTCGCGTTTAAAGGAAATGAAGAAAAAAACTGGATCACGGTCATGGATCCTAGTCAAGTTAGAAATCTGATCATAGCAGACCAGACACAATCGCTGCTGTCTCGCACATCGGTAACACCTTCAGCAACGGATCGAGCACCAGCAGTTGCTCTAGCACTGATAGCGGCAACAACTCAGTCTGATCCAGCTGAGGATTGAGCACCGACCGCGTCAGTGGATCAGGTTGATCTACCGGAGGATCGGGCACCGACACTAGCACCTACTCCGACACCGGCACCAGCTCTACAAGGAGCACAATCTCCGGCAGTAGCAGCGGCTTCGGCACCTTCACCAACACTTGCACTTGCATCTGCTCCGGCCCGTGCAGCGGCAACCAAACGAGCAGTTGCACCGGCAACAGACTGGGCTACAGTTCGCACTTCATATACCAAAGTCCTTCCAAAAACCGACATGTCCACCTTCTTGGTAAGCATTGGCCGCCCAAGTACTTCATTCTTATTTCTTTCCATGTTGTTTCACATGATTCACTGTATTGATCTAACTGTTTGGGTATGTCTTCTTGTTTGCAAACAGAGAATTCCTAGAGCAATGAGGGAGTCGTTCAACAATCCGGGCGACCGCGGCCAAGTTTCTCTTACCATGCGCAGCCTTGGTGTGAATGAATCTGCTCAATATACAGTAAGTACAAAGAATGGTCGCATGTTGATTGATGCTAAAGGATGGTCAAGGTTCAAATCTAAATCATATCTTGCGGTAGGTGATGATGTCAAAATCAAACTTTCTCGGCAAGGAGAGCTGGTCCAAATCAACTTTGAAATTCTTCAGTAGCAGCACGCAACTGCCGAACTGATCTATCCTCCGAGAGATTTTGATGTAATAATCTGGCATGGTGAAACAAGTGTCATGTGTGTATAAGTAGTACGACAGTATTATTTATCACATGGTATATCGTTGATAGAATTGCAACTCTCATTGCTGGTTAGGATTTGTTGTTCGATTTCATTCCAACAGCTGCCGTGCTTTATTCAATTTTGTGTATTCGCCTTGCGACAGCATCTAAAACCAGCGCCGTACCGATCGCTTGCAATATGAAAAGCGCTGTGGTAGAACACATGGGCCCCCAAACATGCAGGGTGGGCCTGCGGCCCAAAGTCCAGAACCGTGAGCCTGTCTGAGTATTATATTCTCAACTCAACCCCCATAATGCCCGTGCGTTGCACGTAACATCAATGCATTTGTATGAGTATTTTATCTTGTGAGAGAAAAGGATGAACGAGGGAAGGGCTTATTTGCAAATGTGGAGAGGTGTGGGGGTACCTTTTTGCAAAATTGCTATAGTTTCCTTCCTATCCGTCAGATATAAATCGGACAGCCTATATTGCAGGACGGCAGGCACACCATCATCACCAACTCGTCTATACTGTGTTAAAAACAACTCTATTTTTTATAATTATATATGTTATATATATTCCCCTTGATTTTTCTTATGTATAAAGTTGTGATATAAAAGATTTTTATATTTCTTTACAGAGGGAGTATCTCTCTATCAAAAATATATTTACTAGTGGACTTGTTGCGCCAAATGGCGCATAGGCACCCTAAATCCATGTGTGCGATGAAAAATTATCCATAGTTGAATCTCCTTTAATAGCACAGAGATGTGTATACATATTTTACTTTGATAACACAGAGTATATGTTTTAGTAAGCCTAGCTATGGCCAAGTACATATCATAATAAACATAATCTCCTTAAGTCGAAAAAATGGTGTCTTGTTGTGTACAATGAGATATATACACACATCCTAATTTGGTGGTATAAAGCCCCATTCAAAACCTCTGGCATATTTACACGCCGTTACAGTAATGTGGCTTATTAGTCTGTGCTGACTGAAAATCTATGTTGTTTTAGGTTTCCACCACGGCTGAGCATGAGGGGAGCTTGCATGAATGATCGTGTGAACATTAGCTTTGTTGAAGCCGTGGACACCAGCTCTGATGAAGGCATGGAGACCAGCTCTGATGAAGGTATTTTCAGCAATGCTAGACATCAGTTACGCGCAGGAAGATAAATATATCTGTAGCCACAAATAATGAACATGCAGAAGAAAAGGAGAGCAAATCTTGAGGAGCAGAAATGAGCTGCAGGTCTAGGAACAGAGCAGTTCGTCTAACCGGCAAAATAAACATAGACAAAAGTGTAAGAACACAGGCACAACAATGCAGACATAAAGCGCATCAATCTATCAACGCATTAAAACATGTCTGAAAGGCCATCCACTACATACAGAACAACAGGACGGCATCACAATAATACCTTCAATCCAAGAGAATAATACTGAAGAAATGAATGGAAGGAGAACAAAGCTATAAAGCTTTTATTAATCAATGAGTATCCTGGTTCTCTTTCCAATAATAAATATGCAGAAACTGGGGAAGATGGCCACCGATCAATTTGACATGCTGTGCTTTTAGCCAAACTAAGATACACAACCAGGCAATGTAGTTTTACCTCCACTGCACCAATCTTATTGTAAGCTAATCTAGCAGAAAGAATAGACAATAAACCATGCCAAAATCATCATCAGTACACAAGCGCACAGCCCATGGTATATGCAGATAGCTCAACCATAGACAAAAGTAGGCCTAGCGCCAGGAAACACACCCACCAAATTATACCAAGCAAAAGAAAGCACATACTATCAATTGCAGAGGCAGCAACATACGCAAAACGTAGGACTCATAAGAAATACAAAGAAACAAGCTAAGGAGCAGTGCATTACCAGAAGGAAGAAGCACAGCTAGGACAGCAATGAGCAAACGACAACCTGAGTAAAAAAATGGCCAGATCACTGCGTGGCAGAGTAGGCTAGAGATAATCAAGAACCTGTGAACTGATAGTAAATTCGTAATATAGTGTTCCAAACAAACTTCAGACAGCAAAATTTGCTTTTTGAAAAG
Source organism: Triticum dicoccoides (assembly GCF_002162155.2). NCBI lineage: Eukaryota > Viridiplantae > Streptophyta > Magnoliopsida > Poales > Poaceae > Triticum > Triticum dicoccoides. The sequence goes on along the minus strand of NC_041389.1, from coordinate 408,599,531 downwards.
AAACAATTTGACATTTGTTAGGCTAAACAAAAAAGAAAGATTGTGATAATATTTAGATGACGATTGAGATGGTTAGTTACATACTTTTTTGATAGCTCACTGCCCATCTCCATGGTACGCAAGCACAAAGGAAGTAATTCAGTTTGCAGGGAGTAAATAGCATAAAACTACTACAATTCGGGTTAGGATTCCAAAAAACTACCGAATTTTATTTTTTCGCTGATAACTACTAACTCAGGGATCGGCTATTTCAAAAAACCCAAATCATCATGTGTTATAAAATTGATAATGTTTATGACAGGTCGGACCCACCCTTAAGCAAACCGTTTGTTTGACTGTTATGTTTGACCGTTAACTTACGTGTGGGGCACACATGTAAGTTATCTCTTCCTCCTCTTTTCTTTCTTCTCTCCTTTTCCTCCCCTCCCCTCCCGTGAACTCTGTCTCTCCCGAGCACGGCACCCACCTAGCCCCTCCCTAGCCGGCGGCCTTCTCCTCTCCCAAGCCGGCGACGCCCCTCCCCGGCCTCCCTCTCTCCTCCGCTGATAGAAGCCACCAGCTCGCCGCCGCCGAAAGCCACCAGCTCCGACGGCCGGCGCATGCGTCACATCGTCCGGGCGTCGTCGAAGTCACCACGCGCCGCACCAACTCGACCGTGGCGCCGCCGGCCGCGGACACGCGACGCAGGGCTCGGCGGCTGGAAGGAGCAGCAGCAGAGGCCGTCGTGGCTCGACGGCTGCAAGGAGCAGCAGCAGAGGCCGTCGCTATGGCCCAAGAGTAGCAACAGAGGCCTGCAGGTGGGCGGCGGCGACATGGAGCAGTAGCATAGGCCTGCAGGTGCGCGGTGGCGGCATGGAGCAGTAGCAGAGGCCGTTTGGACGGCATGGCACGACGGCGGCAAGAAGCAGGGACCCGATTGCTTTTCGAGAAAAACTACATGGACCCGATTGCTTTTTCAGAAAAATTGCAGGGGCCCGATTGCTTATTATGAGGAAGAGACACTGACATGTGGGTCCCACTTGTAAGTTAACGGTCAAACTAACGGTCAAACAGACTGTTCATTTAGGTGTGGACCCGACATGTCATAATCGCAATCGATCATAAAGCACTAGGTGATTTGGGTTTTTTGAAACAGTCGGCCCCTGAGTTGGTAGTTATCAGTGAAAAAATAAAATCCGGTAGGTTTTTGAAACCCTAACCCGAATTGTAGTAGTTTTATGCTATTTACTCGTTTGCAGGAGAATATCGATAACCTCACAATCGTCAACCTGCAGGCATAATAAGAAGGTTAAAAGGCTTGTTTTCTGGTAGAGAAGTGTCTCAGATGCTACATCGACAAAAGAATCAAGAAATCAAGTTTTGCTCATATAGTCATCCGGACCTGGCGAGTCTTGTTCATGTAGTCATCCGGACACCGAAAGCTGAAGCAAGCACATGACAACATATATTCTGAAGTTACAGAGCAGAACTGGGTAGAGAAGTCAGTCTCAGATGCTACATCGACAAAACAATCAAGAACTCAAGTTTTGCTCGAGTTGAGCCTTGAATCGGCAGCCTTCACACCTACCTTGCTCTAAATTAGTCAAAAGAAATAAAAATATGTGCAGCACATAATACTTTTGAGAAATCAGTGTACACAAACATGAAGAACTTGTAATCCAATCTCCGGATGCAAAACAGCTGCATCATACGTATATATGCAGTCCATATTCCATTCTCATAATTTTCTTACAACACTTTCTATAATTGAAGCAGGTTTTTTCTTTCTTGCCACTTATCAGTAGAACAGAACACACACCAAAAAAACAAGAAACAATCTAAGAAATGTCTTCACACTTTCAAGAAAAAAAGATATGAATTAACTCCAAGATCAAGCGATGGGCGCCTTCCCTGTGTACTACCGCCAGCCTCAACACCAACTCCACATATCAAACACATTGCCTTTCCACTGACCCCTCGTTGCCTGAGAAGAATAAAAGAGGGAACGAAGTGTGAAGCTCACCTTGATGTGTTGGAATCAGATGCACTCGCTGTAGCTCGACCGAGCTATGCCCATGATCTGGACCGGCGCTCCCGCTGGCTGTACAGTCCGCTACAGGTTAGAAGACGTGCGCCAGCCTCCTAGTAGGTCCGATCCAGGAGCAGATCGAGCCGCCACCAACCACAAGGTCGAGCCCGACCTCGCCAGCGCAGGCCCACGCCGGCCGGTGACCCACTCCCGTCTGACACGACGCCTCCCTCTCCTCCCCCCTTCTCTCTTTTCCTCTCATCTTCTTCCTTCTCGCTCCCTCTCATCTTCTCTCTCTCCTACAGAACGAATCGAGCGCCGCCACCGTCGCCCTTTGCCTGCACGCCGGCGCCGTCGCCCTTTGCCTGCACACCTCCGCGGCTGCTGGGGAAGCTCGCCTCCAAGCCCGCCGAGGAGGTTTGGACGAGATGCGGGAGGTGGGCGCGATTGACCGTGGAGTGCGAGAGGAGGCGCTTTGCTTTTTCCCTTGCCCTCTTTTTATGTCGAAACTGAGCCGCACGCCCGCCCTGCACGCGACCGCAACCAACGACGGGACGACCCCGACGAATGCATCCAGGGCAGCCGACAAGCGGGACCAGGACCAGCGACGGCCCACCCGTCATCGCGGTAGGGCAAAGGTGGGTGCAGAAGCCGGGTGCACACGCACCGGCCAACCCCTCCGCAACTGCTCCCCCAACGCACGTCGCGAGCAGCCCGGCAGAGCGTCCCGCCAAGAACTGTTGACGTGAGAAAACACTACCCTACACATTACACCGTGGGACATGCAGCTAGTGGCACCGGCTAGCGGGACCAAGGCCAGCACCGGCCCACCCGTCATCTGTACATCACAGGTGCGGGAAAAGAAAACGGGTGCATCAGCGCCGGCCAATTCCTCTATGGCTCGCCCATGCCGCACGACGCGGACTCCGCGTGACGAGACACGGGAAGGCATCGCCGAGCCCACTAGTCATCGTGCGTCAACGAAAAAAGTCTGGGTCAAAACAGCATGTAAAAATCAAACGATCGTGCACACGCATTGACCTGACCAAGGCTGATCGAACGGCAAAAAACGCAGTGAAATCGGGGGGGCGCTCGGGACGGCGGGTCGCCCCGGAACCTTATATGTTAAACTAGTTGACCCGTTGCGCCAAATGACGCAGAGACCTGCTCAAGACATGTTGTCGATGAAAATAGTTTCATGCTGCAAGAACCTTTAACTAAATCATGCTATTTTCTAAACATGTTTATTACATTGTTAAATAATAGTCTGGGAAAAGGGAAACTTTGCATAATATGAATATGTTTAGTTTAAAAATATGGCCACCATGATGAGAGAGTAAAGTTGGCATGGTTGTATTTTTTTAGCAAGTTTGAAAACATGGTTCATGATGAGAAACATGGCCATGCATATTGTTCCTGCAAAAAAAGGGGGGAAAAGATAAGAAACCTAAAAAAAGAACATGTCTTTCTTGTGCATATATGGAGATACAGGGATCAAGAGGTATTAGAGCCCATATGTTATTTAGCCCAACCCACACTGAGCGATGCCTGTGGCCCGTGAGAAGCTGAATATGGAAGCGGTTGGGGCGGAGCCAGCGAAGACTTCCTTTCTTTCTTGGTTCCTCAGCTGGGTGACAGAGAAGTTTCGTCAGCCCCGACCGGTGCGATTTTACGCCAACTGGCGCAAAGATCCGCTAAAGCCATGTTGTCGATGAAAATAGTTGCATTTTGCGAATACCTATTCAATATTTGTAGTAGAATGCTATACCGAAAATATGGTTATCATGCTGATGATTCCAAGTTAGCAACAAAAATAAATCCATAGTTTAGTTGATTTTGTTACGGGCAAGCACATATGGCAACAAATTTAATCTCTTAGTTAGGAAAAACGGGGATCTGTTGCACCAAATGATGCAGAGGCACTCTAAATCCCTATGCACAAGGAAAAAATTATCCATGGTGCAATAACCTTTAATAAGAAACATGGTCGATTGTTGTCTACAATGAGATGTATATACACACATTTTAATTTGATAGCAAAAAATATTTGCTACCATCTTCACAAAGAACCATTTAAAATCATGTACGCATTGAAAATATGAGCGCTTTCCAATGACACTGTTTGAGCAAAACATACATAGGGTTTTGTTTAAAAATATATGTGTATGAAATCATGATTTCTTTGGCCATACACATAGTAGAATACAGATAAGCCAGAGGACTACATATCAAATCCCTTTCTCTTAAAACAAAACAATAAAACTTATCATTTCCTCTCTTCAGAGCATTCTCCTCCTCTTTCTCGGGTGCGCTCTGTGGCTTCCAGCAAATCCTACACCACCACCGCCAAAGCCAACTAAAGTGTTATTTAGATAGCAGAAAAACAATGTGCAATACAATTATATAGACATCTCTAGCAAAATATTGATTGCACATGTAGATGGAGACTAAAACGAAGAAGGCATTAAGAATCAAGACGGAGAAGATCTGGTCATAGTATCAGCCAGGAGTCTTAAATGAAGTATCAGTCATGACATAGTTAAGTTTCAGTTCAAATATCATGTAAAAACTTTTCAGCTTAACTTGAATAAAAACATACTGAGACTCCACCATGTGACTTCCACATAGAAGGTTCTCGTATAGATGGACCAACGAGAAAAAATTACGACAGGTTAGACCAAAAAACAGGAAACATTTTCCTGTCAAAGGCTCCACCTTGTGACTTCCACTTCGAAGGTTCTCATATAGATGGACCGACGAGACAAAATTACGACAGGTTAGACCAAAACACAGGAAACATTTTCCTGTCAAAGGCTCCACCTTGTGACTTCCACTTCGAAGGTTCTCATATAGATGGACCGACGAGACAAAATTACGACAGGTTAGACCAAAAAAAGGAAACATTTTCCTGTCAAAGATAATTCAAAATTAAAGAGAGGAAAATCACAGTCTCTCGTTTTGCCAAAATTACTGTGTCGACCTGATTGTTTTTTAGGCCCAAATTTGCTTGATTCTAAATAGATGACACGGTAAACTGACTATAAAAGTCGTCAGTTCATACCACAACCCAATGACTAACAATGAACATCTCTCTATATGCAATATGATTTCAGAGTGAAACATACCATTATTTGCTATTGGACCAACCAGATGTGGTTTCAACTCCACATGAGAAAAACAATGTAGGAACTGAACATACATCCAAGCATACAAAACCAAAAATTCAAGCAAGAATTAGACAAGGCATCTAAGGCCATGATAGCATTCACTCACCCTGGTATGTAGCATCGGTGGAGCGAAATGTGTCAATGCCACGATAACATCCACATGTCCACCTTCAGGCCTCCCTGACTCCTCCTGCCGACCATGCGCCTCTGCCATGGCATGTCCCCACATTCCCAGCCACGCCTTCTCAAGTACTCCCAAGAAGATAACGGCAATAACAGACTGTGCCAACATTATAAACTTAATATTAGTAATTATTGGACATACGTTAACTTGCACATGAACTATGTAAAATGCAAAATTACTAATGCCAGCTTAATAAAATGACTCCGCGGTGTCGTACATGGCAAACCAAAGATCATACTTGGTACTATCTCAGGTAGCAACAAATAAGCTGAAAGAAGGGAAACTTAATTATGGTGCATTGTTGTCAACAATGAGATGTATACACACATTCTAATCTGATAGCACAAAATACTTGCTACCATGTTCGCAGAGACCCATTTGAAATAATATACATGTACATAATACATTCTCCGGTGTACATTTACATAATGTCTCACAGTTTGGAAGAAAAGATATATGTCAATGGCGGTACATAAAACTAAAAATGAGTGTATTTGTCGCTAGGGAGTAAAAGGACCTATCATGAGTAACTGTATCCAGTATACAGAGAATATTTCTCTCTGTCAAATAACTCCAATGAATCATAGTCAATTCAATACATTGTTTGGAAGAAAATATTGATAGAAGTCCATTGGGCGCTGAGGAATAAAATCGTTGGGGACTGAAAAATATATTGATTTTAGCAAAAAGCATTCCTCCAAGTGAGAAACATTCAGTCCAAAACCACATCAAGACCAGCATACCTACAAAAAGAGAAAAGAGTCTGATCATTATAGTTGCTAACAACCGAAACCTGGATCCTGCCCAGGTCATCAAATTACACAATATGAATGGTTCAAATCGAAAGGTCATTTGTATCCAGCATAGTGTATTGCAATTATAACTTGAAGGGGTATGCTTGAACAAAACTGTATGCAGTCCCTCTCTCAGTGTTGACCTCGAGTCTGATGGTTATTTATGCAGAGACTACTGACGCTCTCAATTCCTGACTGGCACAAACCAGAGCATTGCTAACTGGCCAAATTAGTGAAAAGTGTTATGTGCTGATACCTTAAGGAAATGGGCCTTATTTGCCACTATCCTATTAAATTGTTCTCTGTCACCTCTGATATTTTCCAAATATTATTGTTACTTTGAAAGTAAGTTGTGATCCTTCAAAAATTCAGAGCCTTGATGTACAAAAGGCATCAGGTTTAGCCAGAGAGCACTCGAACAACTGTATACTGTTATCTACAACTTCCATAGTTACATTTCTTTCATGGCTCCGCATATAGGATACATCACGTCACATCCAATGAAATGGATGTGATTACTACTCCCTCCGTCCGAAAATACTTGTCGGAGGAATGGATGTATCTAGACGCAATTTAGTTGTAGATACATCCATTTTCATCCATTTTTCCGACAAGTATTTCCGGACGGAGGGAGTATAATATTATTTTGGAAACTCTAATCTGTAACATTGTGGCAATGATTTTCAACTTCAGAACCATGTTATCTGCACGTTAGCATGTAATCTACTAATACCAGGACAAAGTTCTACTTCGACTATACTTGATGCATAATGGTATTTGTCCTGTCGGTCACTCGCATTACAAAAGGAGAACTTTCAATGGATAATATTAAGTCGATGACAAAACAGGAAGACATATTATACGAATAAAGCAAAATGAGTACTTCATTAAACAATAATTCTGGAACATATAGCTTTTCCGACTTAATAGAATTACCTCCAATGTGGTTTCGCTAATGGTGATATCTCAACTGGGTACTGGGTAGTCAAGAACAAATGTTCTAGGGAACTAAATGCACCTATAATTGTATGATATATTCGGCAACATGGTAATATTTCAAAACTATTGATGCCTGACACACATTAACTAAAAACCCAATTTCCCAAATGATGTACTTTTGATACCAAATCTGTAGCTCCACAAACATTCATTAGCTAGCTGAAACAGTATAAATCTTTGAAACACTAACTGTTAAAACATTCCTCTCTAATACTGTATGTGATGTGAGGTTCTGCCCTATGCGCATCAAACGCCATAAATCACAAATATACACTGAAAGAAACATCACGTGCTTCAGGCTATACACCGTTTCAACCATTATGTAGAGGATACTGTCATAAAGAAACAAAACAGAGGCCACTCACCTGCTTCTTCTGCTACCTTGTATATGCAGATGAAAACCTCCAATAATGAAAGAATTCCTAGTTTAGGGATATGATATCCAATTCGCTAGTAATATGTCAACCAAAAATATTAGTTACAAATATTATAATTTTAGCCGGCAGCAGCAATGGCCCACCAACTCAAACAGTTGCATGTAACAACATATTCTATATCAAAATATAGACTACAACATGTACATGGACATGTTAAGAGGCTAAAAAATATGGTATACAATAGATTCTCAGGTGGGTTTTCTTATCTGCCCTAGTTGATTTTCGGAAGGGAGGTGTTCTTATATGTCCATATCCATCACCATCTATACAAAGTGAAGGTTCCTCCGGTTTTTGTTGTGGACAGGGGGTCAAGCGAGCATCCCACAGTCACCTTGCAACAAAAGGAATGCAAACATTAAAAACGGAAGACCAAGTTGTGACAAACCTCACAAGGCCATTGCTGCTGTCACAAGACCAAGTTGTGACTAAGCAATGGCCCACCAACTCCTTGTATGATTGATTAGTTGTTATCATCATACCATTTTGGTCAGACTAGCATATCAAAAAAAATATGGGCTCATTTATCATTTGCCAATTTCATGGTCAAGACAACCATTCTTTTCGGACAGACATACACAATATATACTGAAAGGAGATATGATGACACAGTGGTAGGAGACAGTGATAGTGACTCAACACGAAAGATAGTATGGAAGGAAATCCAACACAACTAAAGAACATTTTATGCTCAAAAAAACATTTGAGCCTGGCTCTGCAGCAGTTAAACGTAGTTCACTGATTTCACAACCAAGGAAATGTTTATACACTAATCACACTAATAAAATAAATAGAAAAGGAGACATGTAAGTACTCTCAGACAAGTATGGAACCCAAACTATATTGGTATGAGACGTGTGGGGCTCAATTGTACTGCAACTACTCTCAGAGCAGTATGGAACCTAAATTGTAATGGTATTAGATGAACAGTTTTCGAAAGAAATTGAGAACATTGCAGCCAAAAGAATAGGTAGTGTTGTGGACTACAAAAAAGCATTCCAATAATTAAATTGGGTCAATTAAGCCGCCAACCTATTTACACGCAAGCACAAAATATAAGCAGCATGAGGCAGAGCAAAATACAACGTCCAGCCAAATCTGGGATATCAAGACAAACAATCAACCAAGGGCCATGATAGTATGTAGGAAATAAAACTAATGTAGCATCTAGAAACTAAAGGAACAAATCTCGACCAATAGAAAAAAGAAGCAACCTGGGACACTCAAGTAAGGGCCAAATTCTAGAATGAATAATTGAGAAACAGCAAAATCAAGGAATTAATCTCATCTGAAGCATGGGCCCTAGCAATGTTCAGAACATGATATCCTTTACCCTTATGGTTAATACGAAAGATTGAGTAAAATGAAGTATCAACATATGATCTGAAACAAGAAAATAGCAGATGCAATTGCTTGCAAGATTACACTCACCAGCCCCACCGATAGCTTCTTGGACAATGCCAGATACTGATGCCTCCGTCAATCAAATCCCTAGGAATTTTCCTGCAGACAGCAACACACAAAAACAAATCTCAGAACGCGGCACCACTCAGTAGAAATCCTCAAACTGCACTGGACAATGCCAGCAAAAAAGTCACACCCCACCAACCATCACTACCACATACTGTAAATTTTGCATTTTCAGTGTTACAATCGTTCATACATATATCTTCTACAGTGCAGTTTTCCAGAAATAGACCGAGTTAATCATTCTGTTCTACAAAAAGACCTAAATCGCTACTGCCGAGTATCCACGCTCGAACTAAAAACATAATCCCCATTTTTTCGTTAGCTTTGTGTTTGAGAAAGCACACAGACAGTCCAAACCATACCTGAACTCATATCACTCTGATAATTTCAGACAAGTTTTTGAACAAGCAATAGGAAACAACCATTTATTCTGGACCAAATTCGAGGAGTGGAACCCCCAAAATTCTCCTTGTTCAGGCTTTACATAATCTCACAACACGGTAACAACAGTAGCTTTCCAGTAGCTTTCCTATATGTTGTTCCTGATCATCTGGTTTTCTAATGTTCAAGGCATATAACAACGACTCACTCTACACATGTTCGCACGGAAATATACATATCATATAACACCTAGAATCAATACTCCCAGCACATACACACAAAATCATACAAGAAACAAAACCAAAACACCGCATTCACCAAATACGGAGATCTGAATATCGGGAGGGAGGCGGATGGTACCTGTAAAAGTCGAGGAACTCGAGCTTCCTCGAGTACATCATGGCTAAACGCATACAACACAGATGCAGCAAGTAGTGCAGGCCCAGTTTAGTTACACATGCAATGCACTTCCACAAATAGGGCTTAAAAATTGTCGATCTAGCACTAATGATTTGGACTGCGTATTAGAGATAAATTATATGAGTATAAATTACCTAGAGCAGAAATTCAGTATAGATACTTCTCTGCCGAGTGTATGCAAGGATGACCAAAGACAAAATTGAACCGTGTTGAGAAGTTGAACAGCTAGGCCACCAGTCTGCCACATTTCTTGGGCTCAGCAGCTTAGTCAAAGGTGACGACCGTCCGTTCCACTTCAGACAAATCTGTCATGTCACAATTGGCATTGCATGTCAACAGGAGCAGAGCAATCCTAGTAGATATCGATTTTCATAAACTCATGCTTCTAAGTAGATTAATCCAAATCATGTGCATACATGACAAATAGCAAAGCAAGTATAAAGTAAGAAAAGAAAGATCCAAAGTAGACGAATGCATATTGACTGGCAACAATACTCACAGTTAGTACCATGCATAGTACATAATGCACCCAGATAATAAAGAAGACACCAAACCTCCATGAATTTTTTATACTGACAAAGGCGGAGTTGAATGCTCAATTAAAAAACCCTCTGTAACCTAAAGAGCACTGGTGGTGAATCAAACCTAGCATTGACATTGTTGTGAATTCTCGTCTAAATCTTGCTAATTCAGAAGGGAATAACATTAATTATGATGCAGACATGTATGAAAGCAAATTTATATATAACAACTTTGCATAGCACATTGACCAATCAGAGAGAGTGTGAAATAAGTACCTGAAGAACGGAAGATTCAGAATCAAATCAATTCCTTGACTATCAATCGCACTTGCTGCAATTTTTTCTGAGTACTTCATCTCGCTATGTTGGATGATGCAGCTTCACTAAAATTGACAAAGAGCGGATAGAACTTAGGTGGCCAAAATATGTATAGGAGATCAAAACCTAGGGAAAGAGAAAAAGGATGTAGAGGCATATCTGAACCACCTCAAGGTCTTTCTCCTGCTGTTTCGGTGGGCGACCCTCCCTCAACCGTTGACCCCGCCCGTATTCGACGCTCCACCAACCCTGCTGCTTCTTCCAGAGGCGCAAGATTCGCCATGGCCTTCTGCCCTGGCCCAAACGAGGGAGGTTCGTGAGCCGGTGGCTGGCAAGGGAGGGAGTAGAGCAGCAGCTGTGGTGCAAAGGAGGAAGGAAGCAGGAAGCGGGGGTGGAAGCAGAGGCGGCGCCTCTCATGGCGCAAAGGAGGTGAGGACGCGGTGGCACGACGAGTCGACCGGCCAACCGCCGCGGGGAGGAGACGGTGTGCGAGGCGTCACCCTTCTCCTCCCCCCTGCTACTTGTCCTCCTCGCCAGCCACCTCCTTCGCCCTGTCGTCCGCATCCTCCCCCTCCACTCCTCCGCGAAGACCCCGTTGCCCTGCTCTCGCACGACGATGACCAGTTCCCAGTCTGGAACCATGGAGGCATGGAAGAGAGGAGGAGACGAGCGAAGAGACAAGGCCGGCGGCGTGGGGGAGAGACAAGGCCGGCGGCGTGGGGGAGAGGAGAGGAGGAGGCTGCGAGCGAGGAGAGGGTGCGGCTGCTGTGGGGATCGGGGAAAGGGGCTAGGGTTCTGCTGGTGCGGCACGAGGGGATTGGGAAAGGAGGTCAATGTGGCGCGTGAGGATTGGGCAAAAACGTCCTGCACATGCGCGAGAGTGACCCAGTCAATGCGAGCTCGAGGCGATCCCATCCGTCATTGGACACAAAAAACAACCGTGAGGTGAAAAAGATTTGACCATAAGGGGAATATCCAACGATCCAGACGCGCCGAAGACCAGATCAGACAGCCACAAAGGGCTGCGCGCGAGGGAGTCCTCTGGAGGTGAGCTGGCTAGCTTCTTTTTTGTTTTAAATGTGTAGCTAGTTACTCATGTCTTTCTACTTCCTTTCGCTGATATGTGGGGCATCCGACAATGGGTCCACATGTCATATGCACAAATTAGAATGCACAACGGCATGGTAGACACACCACGGTCGTAGCGCCGCAGTAATGCCCAATGAGCCATCAAATCACAACCCCCCCCCCCTTTCTAGCTTCGTCTGCTTGTTCAGAGAAAACCCCCTCTCGGCAATTGCATAGGGTTTTCTCATGGAGAACCAGGTACGAATTCTTCATCCATCCCCGATAAATCCAAGTCCCTTGGTCGCAGGTAATCCTAGGTTGGCAGCCTCCGCCGTTGATGCATTTTTCTTCCTACTGATCTAGTGTGTTTCATTTGCAGTGCCCAAAGTGCGAGGACCCTACAGGTTTCTGCGCCCTCGGCGAGACGCCACACTTGTTTCTTCTCATCCTAACACAGGATTTTAAAACACGCACAGTATGTTCCTAGAATCATCTTTTCTATCCGGGAGGATGGGTTTTTTTTTGAACATGCTGTCGAGTAATTTGGAAATTTGGATTGCTATATTTGTATAAAAGGTACTACTAGTACGATGGTCAACACTGACGTGAAGGAGGAAGTTATTTCTAGGTTTGGATAGGGAATACATTGTGTTCTCATATTATCTTTCCTGCAGTGCATTATTTGCTCTGCCAGAACACATATACTCAAGATGCTCGGCCTTGCCATAACTGAATAGACCAGTTTAATGGTCACAGTGAAGACAAGCCATGGATATAAGTTATGAGTTGGGTTCATGAACCAAGAAGATCGCTGCTTTTTTATGGCCGAACTTGGATAAACTTTCTCAAGTGTTACGGACTGAAAGTTGGCGCACGAATGTTTATGTAAATAGCAGAACCTGGTCTCATCTTCACTGTGATCTTCCACCCCGACGCCGTTCCAATTGTTCATCCATGTTAGTTTTGTATCTGGTTCTTGCTTGTTGCCTTGATTACTTCTTAATCCACCTATTATGTCTAACTAATCACAATTTAACTTTAGAAGTAACAATGAAACTCTCATGAAGATGCTACTTCTAACTAATATTTTCTTATAATTGGTGGCACGTGTAGGGTTTTTCAGAGTTAAGCAGGCTGCTCGTTTGTTATTCTGTAATAACTCGGCTGTTACTGATGGCACTAAAGTTGACTGGGACGACATCCACAAGTTCCTACACTTTATTGATCGTCTTGAGGTCCTTGTGGCGCGTTTCAATGGTGGAACGCCACGTGGGATATGTGTGTGTAGGATTTTGAAGTATGTCTAGAGGGGGGTGATTAGACTACTTGACCAAATAAAAACTTAACCTTTTCCCAATTTTATTCTTTGGCAGATTTTAGCAAACTTAGCACAAGTCAAGCAATCTTAACACAATTCAAGCAAGCATGCAAAGAGTATATGAGCAGCGTAAAATAAAGCATGCAACTTGCAAGAATGTAAAGGGAAGGGTTTGGAGATTTCAAATGCAATTTGGAGACACGGTGATTTTTGAGCCGTGGTTCCGATAGGTGGTGCTATTGTACATCCACGTTAATGGAGACTTCAACCCACGAAGGGTAACGGCTGTGCGAGTCCACGGAGGGCTCCACCCAAGAAGGGTCCACAAAGAAGCAACCTTGTCTATCCCACCATGGCCGTCGCCCATGAAGGACTTGCCTCACTAGCGGTAGATCTTCACGAAGTAGGCGATCTCCTTGCCCTTACAAACTCCTTGGTTCAACTCCACAATCTTGTCGAAGGCTCCCAAGTGACACCTAGCCAATCTAGGAGACACCACTCTCCAAGAAGTAACAAATGGCGCGTTGATGATGAACTCATTGCTTTTGTGCTTCAAATGATAGTCTCCCCAACACTCAACTCTCTCTCACAGGATTTGGATTTGGTGGAAAGAAGATTTGAGTGGAAAGCAACTTGGGGAAGGCTAGAGATCAAGATTCATATGGTGGGAATGGAATATCTTGATCTCAACACATGAGTAGGTGGTTCTCTCTCAGAATTGGTAAGTTGGAAGTGTAGGTTTGTTTTGATAGCTCTCTCCGCGAATAAAGAGGAGGTGGAGGGGTATATATAGCCTCCACACAAAATCTAACCGTTACACATAATTTACCAATCTCGGTGGGACCGAATCAGAAAACTCGATCGGACCGATTTAGTAAACCTAGTGACCGTTAGGGTTTTCGGTGGGACCGACATGCAACTCGGTAGGACCGATATGGTTAGGGTTAGGGCATAACGTAATCTCGGTGAGACCGATTACACAAAATCGGTGAGACCGATTTTGGTAATAAGCTAACCAGAGAGTTGGTCAGGTAAACTCGATGGGACCGGTTCGCTCATTTCGGTGAGATCGAAATGTTACGAAAAGGAAACATAGAGTTTACATTGCAATCTCGGTGGGACCGATCGCTCATCTTGGTGAGACCGAAACATTATGAAGGGAAACAGAGAGATTACAATCCCAACTCGGTGAGACCGAGATCCCTATCGGTGAGACCGATTTGCCTAGGGTTTGTGGCAGTGGCTATGACATCTGAACTCGGTGGCGCCGGGTAGAAAGAATCGGTGGGGCCGAGTTTGACTTCAGGTTTAGGTCATATGTGGATGTGGGAAAGTATTTGAGGGTTTTGGAGCATATCACTAAGCACCATGAAGCAAGAAACTCATTAAGCAACGCCTCATCCCTCCTTGATAGTATTGGCCTATAGAATCAATGTGATCTTGGATCACTAAAATATAAAATGTAGAGTCTTGAGCTTGAAGCTTGAGACAATCCTTTTATGCTTAGCATTTTGAGGGGTCCACTTTTCTCATCCATGCCATGCCATCCATTGAGCTTTCCTGAAATAATTGTCTTGGAATAGTATTAGCTCAATGAACTATATGTTGTTAGGAATTACCAAAACCACCTAGGGATAGTTGCACTTTAAATCTCCCCCTTTTTGGTAATTGATGACAACATATAGATCAAAGCTTCGACAAAAGATAATAAGATTGAAAAACATCGTTGCTTTGAGAAGTATGTGAAATGTGAGAGCTCCCCCTAAATTTGTGCATAGTTTAAGATTTGCTTTGGACTGCAAATGCACATAGAGTTAGGTTCATGAGTTACTCTCCCATGTCACATACATCTTGGTGGAGCACTAAAAAATGATAATATTCAAAATACATGCACTCATCACCAAGCAGAGTGAATGGTCATATAGAGATAAAAAGGATAATGTCATTCAACAAGCATTAATGTAGCAAATGATCAAACACATGATCATCATTGTATCACACAGGCAATAAAGTATCTCAAGCAAGCGAAAGCAAATAAAGTTCAACCACAAAGACAAGAGAGAACAAAAGCAAACTCTCTCTCTCGAAGCCTATGATCTATACATTTTTCTCCCCCTTTGGCAACAAGTTACCAAAAAGTTCCTAGAAAATGCATAGTACTATGTCGTCTCTCAGGCTTGGTATTGATGTGGTGGTGTAGATATGACTCCAAGGACGAAGGCATCAGTTGATGAAGTTGGAGCTGGTGGAGTAGAGGCTAGAGCTGGTGGCACTGAAGCTTGTAGCAGGTGCAGATGATGTTGCTCTTGTGTCTGTCACAGGCACAACAGCTGATCTCTGAGCTCTAGGCACTCTAGCAAATGCCTCAGTGGTTGTCTTGCCATTCCTCTCCTGCATGTCATCTTGGAGTTGCTCGACAACAGACTGGATCTCAGTTACTTTAACATCTAAGTCATAGAACTTCTGCTCCATGATCCTCTCCAGGCTCTCCTGGTTTTGAGTCAGGGTGGCCAACCCTTTCTCAATCCTTAGAGTGGATGCTATCAAGTAACTTAGCTGGTCTTGTTTGCTCTTTAGGAAGAACTCAGATGCCTCATCAATTGTTGGCATCTTGGCAGCCTTCTCAGTCCTTGCCTTCTCCTTCTTTGCTTGTGCTTGCGCTAAAGATGGTTCATTTTCATTCATAACCACTTGGTTGTCCTCAAAGTATGGAAAGATAGGCATGTGTTCCCTGTCCAACAAGTAAGTGTCAGTGCCCATCTTGGAGTTAATCAGCTCCTGGATCTGCGGGGCATACCCACAACTTCTCTTCTGGTCTCCAGCTGTCCTCTTGATAGTTTCAACAATGAGGCTCATGACCTTAAACTTTTGAGACACATCAAATAAGTGTAGCAGATTAATAGCATGGCCTCTGATCATGTTATGATCACCTGACTTGGGCAAGAGTGAGTGCCTGAGGATCCAGTTGATGGTTGGCAGTCCTGACAGAAGGAAATGTACAGATCCAAACTTGTGAGTTTCAATAGCTTTATCTGGGATCTCCTTGTACATGTGTGCCGTAGTGTTGTGATCCATCTTCTTCTTGGCATAGACATCCAAGTCATCCTCTTTCTCCTTTGGTGCATTGATCAGATTTGCCCATTCTTCAATAGTAGATTGGTACCTTGTACCTTCAGACATCCAAACTATTCTGCCATCTGGATAGAAGTGTGTTGTGGAGTGGAATTGCATTACGAGCTCATCATTCCACTTTGTGAGCTTCTGCCCAACAAAGTCTGCCACTCCACAAGCACTGAAACTGTCAAACACTCCTGGGTTAGTGTTCCTCATTCTCTTTGATGTATTTCCAATCTACCCATCTCATATCACAGACTATTGGTTTCTTGTCCAGCAGCATAGTCTCATAGAACTCTTTTTGTTCCTTTGTATGGAACCTGTAGTCCACAGAAGTTCTCCTCCTGACTGCATAAGGATCAGTCAACCTCCACTGTCTAAGTCATGCATCCTTTCTTAGCTTCATGTTCTTAGCAACAGGATGAGCATTGTTATGATCTGGAATTTTAGGCTTCAACTTTCTCAGAACATGCTCTTCATCTTCTTCTTCTTCTTCTTCTTCTTCTGCAACAACTTCAGGCACTGGGGCCTTGTTCTTTTCAGCAGCTGGGATGTTCCTGGTATTCCTCTTTGGTGCGGTCTTGGGCTTGGAAGCAGCCTTAGGTGCTTCTTTGGGCTTTGATGAAGCAACCCCTGACCTGATGGCATCACCCATGAGCTTCTGAGCTTTGGGAGCTGGAGCAGCATCCTCTTCTTCTTCCTCTTCCATCATGGAATGCTTCCCAACAACCCTGGCCATGGTCTTCTTGACCCTTTGCTTCCTCTTCTTTTCAGCCACTTCTGGCTCCTTGGGTTCTGATCTCTCAGTTTGCTGAGTTGATGCTCTGACTTCTAGTATAGGAGTCCTCTTGGCAGGGACTTTCCTGTTCAGACCTGGCTTGGTGGTTGCAGCTGTGCTATACTCCTTCTTGAGCACTTTCCTGGAGGTGGCTTCATCCTCTTCTGCCACATAGTCTTCATCCTCAGAGTCTGAGGTTTTCTTCTTCCTGTTCCTGGTGGCAGCTTTGGGTAAGTTGCTTGGGGTGCTCCTGCTGCCATCATCTGAGGAACTGGAGGGACTAGTGCCCTCACTCATGTGAACCTGTTCCTCTGACTTGTTCTGGCTGTCACTCTGATCAGACATGTTGCAAACACAGACTGCTGACCCTGTGAATAGATGTAGATGAGATAGAGAGGATAAGCATCACAAAATACAGACGTTTTTGCAAAAGATTGAATTAAAAACATAGTTTTAGTTCTCCACAGAAAGCATTTCGGATCAACCCATTTGTGAACTCGGTGATACCGAAGCAGCTTTAGGAACCTAAACTAGTGAACTCAGTCAAACCGAGTCACAGTTCGGTGACACCGAGACTGCTAGGGTTTCACAAAGTTCTGAACTCGGTCACACCGGTTTGCAATTCTCGGTCAGACCAAGAATCACATGTGCAATGGCCTTAGCCGAATCGGTGGTACCGAGTTTTAGAACTCGATGGGTCTGAGATGGTTTCGGCGGAAACCTAACCCTAAATTTTCAATCCAAACCTAATCTATGGATAGTTTTGACTAGATGAGATAGTTGCAATCGTGGCAAGATTCATGGCGAACACAATGTGCTAGGAATCAGATGGGGATAGCATAGTGATCAAGTCCATACCCTAGCTCGGCGATGGACTCGCTACGACGGCAATGGCGGTGGAGATTCCCGTTGACGGCGGTGGAGACCAGCGGCGGGAGGCGGCTGGTGATGAGGAGAACGATCTGGAGACCCTGGAGGCAGAGTGGGCTGAGCGCGGGCAAAAACTATTCAGAGAAAATACAAAAAAATGCCCTTGGGTATATATAGCCCGACCCTGTCGGTGTGACCGAGTGGAACAACTCGGTGGCACCGAGATGCATTACTGCAAGCAGTTACTGCAACTCGGTGAGACCGAAATGTTCAAATTGGTTGCACCGAGATTGAAAACCTAGATCAACTTAGTGATCTCGGTATGACCGAAATGGAAGAATCGGTGAGATCGAAACGCACAAAGAAGTTTTGGAAGTTTAAGTCTATGACGAATCGGGGACTCCGAGTGCTCCTCACACAGAGTGGTTCAAATCTGACTTGATCAAATTTTGTGATGTAGCATGAATAGAGTTTGAGACAAGAAAAGCATAGATAGCTAGAGAAGGTTCTTAGGCATTCTTGTCCATCCACTTGGCCAAAAGAAAAGGAAGCCAAACAAACAAAACTACAAGTGGATGTCCTTGAATGAGAAAAATATGCAACTGACATGCTCACACAATAAAATGACAAATGAAATATGTGGCAAAGCATGCACAACCAATTCTAGCATCTATCAAGCAATTGGCGATGACTAGGTCATCTATATATGAGTATATTGACTTAGGAGTCAAATGAGAACATTTGATCATAGGTCATTCTCATCGTTTAAGCTCAAGTGGGATTACCACTTTTACATAATGCATTGATTTGTTCACACCTTTAGAGTTGCTTTAGCTCAATTCTTAGAGTAAAGCTCCCCCTAGATGTGAGATCCCCCCCTTAGAGGGATGAACTAACCTTGGGTTTTGTCGATGATGACTTCATGTAGGTGTTGAAGATGTGGATGCTCAATGTTGATGTAGATCATTTGGAGCAATCCTTTGGAGTGAGTTGCACTTTCAATACCTACACGGGTTAGTCCCACAAGGAACAAACAAGGATATCCATAGACATAGAGTGATGCACATACAAGATTATGTCTATGAAAGCATTAGGTTACCTTGTCCCTTGTCTTACCAACAAGAGGGTTTGTGACTCCTTGAACTAGTGCAAGATGTGAAAGTTGATTGCACTTGTCCTTGCCAAAATAATATGAGTGAATAATGTTGGCGGAGTCACCCTCAAGAACTCTCTAGTTCTTCTTCTTTGGGATCCACACCATGTTGATGGGAATCCTTGGAGTTGTAGTCATACTTGATGAAGTAGAACTTGAAGTAGTCTTGGGAATCCACTTGACCAAGGCCTTGGGAGCTTCTTCAAATGCATCAATCTCCTCTTGAAGCTCATCTTTGTCTTTTTGCTTGTGGTCTTGTGGTGGAAGATCATCTTGAGCTTGTGTCCCTTTGAATGAAGTAGGATCATACTTCTCTTGTTGAGGAACAAACTTCGTCTTGGGGTATTGATCTTCTTCCCACTCAACTCCATTGGCATTGAACTTTTGTTCAAAACCAACACCTTGGTTCTTCTGGTGCCTTCCTTGCTTGCGTACAATTTCCTCAAATTGCTTACTCCCGACAAGGCTCTTGTAAACACCTTTCTCTATGATTCCCTTCAATAAACTATTTTCTTGCTCAAGTGTAACTTGGCTAAGAGAATCATTAGTGGAATCAAGAGAACTACTAGAAGCAACAATATTGGATTTAGCATGATGATTGTTACTATTAGAGGAAGAATCCTTCTTGTTTTTGTTACTAGACTTGACTTGAGGCATGTAAGTAGATAAGAGTAAACGCTTGGCAATGTAAGAAGAACTTTTCTTGCAAAGATCATCATTGATTGCTTTTAAGAACTCATGCTCTTGCTCAAGGGTGAGTGTCGGTGTCAAACCGGCGGATCTCGGGTAGGGGGTCCCGAACTGTGCGTCTAGGCGGATGGTAACAGGAGACAAGGGACACGATGTTTTACCCAGGTTCGGGCCCTCTTGATGGAGGTAAAACCCTACGTCCTGCTTGATTGATATTGATGATGTGTGTTACAAGAGTAGATCTACCACGAGATCAAGGAGGCTAAACCCTAGAAGCTAGCCTATTGTATGATTGTTGTTCGTCCTACGGACTAAAGCCATCCGGTTTATATAGACACTGGAGAGGGCTAGGGTTACATAGAGTCGGTTACAATGGTAGGAGATCTACATATCCGTATCGCCAAGCTTGCCTTCCACGCCAAGGAAAGTCCCATCCGGACACGGGACGAAGTCTTCAATCTTGTATCTTCATAGTCTTGGAGTCCGGTCGATGATGATAGTTCGGCTATCCGGACACCCCCTAGTCCAGGACTCCCTCAGTAGCCCCTGAACCAGGCTTCAATGACGACGAGTCCGGCGCGCATATTGTCTTCGGCATTGCAAGGCGGGTTTCTCCTCCGAATAATTTATAGAAGATTGTGAACACCAGGATAGTGTCCGGCTCTGCAAAATAATTTCCACATACCACCGTAGAGAGAATAATATTTACACAAGTTCAATCTGCTGACGTATTTCGTGGCGTGATGTCACACCACTACCAAGCCTTTACTCGAATTGTTTTTATTGTACCACCTCAGCGCATTTAGCGAAGCGGTTTCCTTGGCACGTCTTGTCGAAGCAGAGATCGTGTTCCCCTTATTCCAGGATTCCCATCAATACGGAGGTGGGTAACCCAACCACGCCATTGATTGCGGCGCTTGGGGGATAAGCGAGTTTTATCAGGCCGGTGGGGACGCATGTTTGTGTCCCCCCATATAAGGGGATAAAGATCCAACCCTTTTACCTGCGCCTTCTTCCTCCTTGGCTTATCCATCTCCGCAAACTCGAGCTCCAGCGCCCAAGTCCGCACATCTCACCTCAACCTTCTTCAACTATGTCCGGAGCGGGAGGCAAGTGGATGGCCTCCTCCGTCACGGAGGGGCACATCCAGAAGCTGCGCAGCGCCGGATATTTATCCAGCAACATCACGCATCGGCTCCCCGACGAGGGAGAGCTCATCCCCACCCCCAGGCCCCATGAGAGGGTAGTATTTCTTACCCATTTCCTCCGCGGACTGGGCTTCCCACTCCATCCCTTTGTCCGGGGGCTCATGTTCTACTACGGCCTGGATTTCCATGATCTGGCCCCGAATTTCATTCTCAACATCTCGGTGTTTATCGTCGTGTGTGAGGCCTTCCTCTGCATCCAGCCCCACTTCGGCTTGTGGCTCAAGATCTTCAGTGTCAAGCCGAAGGTTGTGAAGGGCAGCCAAGCAGAGTGCGGAGGCGCCATGGTGGGCAGGATGTCCAACGTTACTTGGCTTGAGGGCACTTTCGTGGAAACCATCAAGGGGTGGCAATCGGGGTGGTTCTACATCACCGAGCCGCGTGACCCCGAATGGGCAGCGGCCCCTGAATTCAGATCTGGCATCCCCACACGGCTCACCTCCTGAAAAGAGAGCAGCCGGACATGGGGTGACTCGGAGGAGCTGACCGGACTCCAAGCCTGCGTCCAAAAGCTAGTGGACAAGAAGCTCAAGCTTGTCAACGTAGTCCAGGTCATGCTCATCCGCCGGATCCTCCTGTGCCAACGACGGGGCTTCAACATGTGGGAGTTCGATCCGGCGCAGCACCAGACTTTGAGCGGGCTCTTCGACACTACGTACAAAGATGTCTGGAAGGTGCTGTTCAAGGGCGCCGAGGCTCCCGCATCCGCTACCGAAGATCGCGGATTCAACTCGCAGCGTCCGGCTGACGAGGTAAGCGATTTTGTCCTTTACGGGACGTTTGTTTTCCATAGTTTGACTCTATGCGAGATCTAAACTCCCTTTCCTTTGACAGGACTGGCTGACGAAGGCCGAATGGACTATCTGTCCGGCCCCATTTCCAGAGGATCTAGCGGACGCCTGCCTAACGAGGCTGCTGGCTCCGGCACCCCACGTGGTGCCGGAGAAGAAGGCCAAGAAGAAGGCCACGGGCACTCGGAAGAGTTCCCGTTTTCAGGTGCTATCGGATGATGACTCCAAGGCAGACTCCTCTCACAAAGGTGAGGAGGAGAAGAAGAAAGCCTCTCCCCTAGCGGGGGGAGGGAGGAAAAGGAAGGCCTCCCCAACAAGGGAGGCCGAAGGGTCCAAGAAGGGAAAAACTCTTTCCCTGAACTGCTCTGCCAACGCCAGTGACGACGACGAGGACTGGCCTCCAAGGGCCAAGCCCCTGGCGAGATCGTAAGTATCCGGACTCCCGAATAACTTCATGGTTTTTTTCCTTTCGCCACGTAATGTCTTTCTAATGCCGCATACAACCCTGCAGTCCGCCCAAGGATGATCTTCCCGCTTCGTCAAGCGAGTCCTTGGGGGCGTCGGATATGGATTCTCTTCCGACCGCCTCCACCCCCCGTGATGCGGACGATGCCAAGGTGGGATCCCGGGATGGGACCCACCAGGAGGAGGAGGCCCCGGAGGTGTCGCAGGACAACCTCCCAGACTTTGCACCGGACTCGGTCCCGGAACCCATAGTGGCTCCGGAGTCCGGCGGGCGGCCCCTTCGTAAGAAGGGCAAGACGTGACGCCAGCAGTCTCCGTCCAACCGGAGGCGCTAGATAGCTTGCTGGAGGCGCTCAATGGCGCCTCCATCGAAGAGGAACACCGCACTGTTATGAGTGCGGTGATTCAAAAGGTTCAGCTCGCCAAGAGCGGGCTGACCGAAGCCTGCAGCAGCCTTCTAACAGGCTTTGAGGTAAGAACCTTGATATATGTAAAATAGTACCACATAGACAGTAGCCCCTGATGCTCGGTTCGGTGTTCGGAAAGAAAAGCCGGACTGAGGATCTTAAAAGATATACGCAGGAGTCATAAAAAATATGTCAATATGGGATTGCAGGCTGCGCTGCTGACCTCTGCCGCATTGACTGCGGAGGTCAATGCTGTGAAGCAGAGCCTCAAGCGGTCCGAGAACGAGCTCGGCCGTGCCAAGAAGCAGCTCGAGGACAAGGAAGGTGAGTAACACCTTATTAAAATTGTACCTTACAGAAAAGTATTTTGGTTGCAAGAAGAATGACAAGGATAACATGGTATTGTAGGGGCCACTAACGAGGTGGCGACCCTGAAGGAGGCGGTGGCCGCGGCCGAACGCAATGCGGCCGTGGAGCGCACCGAGCGAGAGAAGCAAGAGGCGCGGGTGGCGGAGGTACAGCAAGAGCTCCAGGATCTCATGAAAAAACATGAGAGCCTGGAGCGTGACTCGAAGACTCGAGAGTCTGAGCTTGCAACGGCTCTTGAGAGTGCCAAAGCCGCTAAGGCCGAAGCCTACAAGGCCCTCCAAGAAATTGAGGCGTTGAAGAAAATAGCAGCGGGTAAGGCATTTTTCATGCAAAGTAAGCATGTGAGTGTTAATTACCTGTTGCTTACCCAAATTCGGAGCTCTCCAGGAGCGTTCGCAGATCTTCCTCGTAGCGTGTCCGATGCTGCCGCGTTCTACCGGGCCGAGGAGGGGAGCTCGACGGAGAAGGTCTTCTGGTCTCAGTATGCTGAGGCCGGACATCCGGTGCCCCTTAGCGACCAGCTGAAGCAGCTAGTCGAGCTCCACAAGGCAGCCGAACATGCCATGAAGGGCCTCATTGTTTGGCTGTGGCCGAAGGAGGCCATGCCTGGGAGCTACTTCGGCCTGGTGCGGCGGCTGGTGGATGCGTGTCCATGGGTTGAAGTCATCAAGCACTCCGCCTGTATTGAAGGTGCCCGTCGGGCCCTTGCCCGCGCAAAGGTGCACTGGGGCAAGATGGATGCTCAGAAGCTTGTGACGGACGCGCCACAGCAGGGCAAGGAGTATCATACTCCCGAGATGTATTATAAGACTGTGTTGAAGGGTGCTCGCACTATTGCGGGTGAGTGCTCCAAAGATGTAATATTTGAGTAGACTCGCATTTTGTTATCCTGTGCGCTGAAAACTTAGTTCATATGCGCTAAGCAACGCTTGTTAATTTAAAATATTACCTTCTGTGCGGCTGTTTATCAAATCTGAGAGATGGCAAGTCGTCAGCTTCAGCCCCCATGCCACGAGTGCTGGGGTGTTCGGGATAAACTTGAGCACTCTTGTTCCCATTTTTGGGTCCATCTAGGGAGGCGCTCAACACAGCGAACAAGGCAACCGGACTTATAATGCTTGAACACTCTCGCTTAGCCATAGAATTCTATAATTTTAAATTTCGGCGAAGCCCCTAGTTTTCGGAAGGCCGAATTTGGGGCGCTATCCACGCCTGGGCCGGACAAAAGCCGGCTCCTCGCTCTAAGCGGCATAAGTCTTTAGGGACTCGCAAAAAACCTCTCGAAGAGCGACCAACTCTCGCCTCATCATGACGGTCAGTTTTAGCTTTCTCCACTGAGGCGCTCGCCCAGCTCAACTGGGGCGCAATCGCAGTGGTTCTCCCAGTGCTACCTTAGCCGATACAACAGAACGTAAGGTACCAAAACATGGGAGCCGGGCAAACCCAACTATGACCCAAGACATGATTTGGAGCCGATGCATATAATGCTATAAGTTCGGGATGCCGCACTTGTGAAAGTGTTCGGACTTATCACACCATGATGCGGGAAACATAAGCCCCTGGTGTATTTAGCCGTACCAAAATGTACGGATGCAACATGTCATAAATGAACATATGTATAAGAAAGAAATGCAATTCGGAGCAAAAGGTTGTTGCATTACTTATTCAAGAAAAACTGCTATAAAGGCAGAACGATACAAATGGTGCGATAAGCAAGGGGTGGGACTATTAAACATGTCCCCCTCCAGGGGGTGGGCTGCGGAATGGTGTATAAAACAGATTTAATGCTTGTAATGGAGACCACCTGGATATTCGTTGTAGCCTTTCTCCTTCCCTGGCTGTTGCATCGTGAGTTCGGCAGGTCTGCTGCCGGACAGGGCCTCTAACGAACGGAGTCCTGTGGGTAGAAAAAAAAAGAACGACACACTTGAGAGCCCCTAGTGTGGTTGAGCCGCATTCTAGGCCTATCGTGGTCGTGCCCCTCTCCCCATGCCCATGGTATCTTCAGAGCGTAATGGTGTACGCGAAGGACCTGTCTTGACGTTTTGCAGGGGCTGGGGTTGGGGCCGCATTGCTACGCATGCTCGGAATGTGCCAGGTGGTCTTGTTGTATGTTACTCCGGGCGCGTTTAGCCGTGTCCGGTCGCTTAACGACCGGACTCAAGAGTTGCCTTAAGAGGCTGCACTGTACTTCTGCCGCGAGAGCCGCTGTATGTTCCTCCGTTCGGAGGGAGCGTTCAGTGTTTCCGTTGACCGTGATGACTCCTCGAGGGCCTGGCATCTTGAGCTTGAGGTATGCGTAGTGCGGCACCGCGTTGAACTTTGTGAACGCGGTACGTCCGAGCAGAGCATGATAGCCGCTGCGGAACGGGACTATGTCGAAGATTAACTCCTCGCTTCGGAAGTTATCCGGGGATCCGAAGACCACTTCCAGTGTAACTGAGCCTGTACAATTGGCTTCTACACCTGGTATGACGCCTTTAAAGGTCGTCTTGGTAGGTTTAATCCTTAAGGGGTCTATGCCCATTTTGTGCACTGTATCCTGATAAAGCAGGTTCAGGCTGCTGCCGCCGTCCATCAGGACTTTGGTGAGGTGAAATCCATCGACGATTGGGTCTAAAACCAATGCGGCGAATCCGCCATGGCGGATGCTGGTGGGGTGGTCCCTTCGGTCAAAAGTGATCGGGCAGGAGGACCATGGATTGAACTTCGGGGCAACTGGCTTCATCGCGTATACATCCCTGAGTGCACGCTTCCGCTCCCTTTTGGGTATGTGCGTTGCATATATCATGTTCACCGTCCGCACCTGTGGGGGGAAACCCTTCTGTCCTCTATTGTTCGGCGGTCGGGTCTCTTCCTCGTCATCGCTATGCAGCTCCTTCTCATTGTTTTCGGCAATTAACTTGCCTGCCTGCTTGAATACCCAACAGTCCCTGTTGGTGTGGTTGGCTGGCTTTTCGGGGGTGCCGTGTATCTGGCACGAGCGGTCGAGTATTCGGTCCAAATTGGACGGACCCGGAGTAGTTCTTTTGAATGGCTTTTTCCGCTGACCGGGTTTAGAGCCTCTGAATCCGGCATTGACTGTCGTATCTTCGCTATTATCGCCGTTAATGCGGCGTTTGTTTTTGTTGCGACGCGACCTGCCATTACGGTCCTTGATATCCGGACTGCCAGAATTTTTGCTGAGGTTGTTGCTGCATGCTTAGCCAGCTGTCCTCACCCGCGCAGAAGCGAGTCATGAGTGATGTGAGGGCTGCCATGGATTTCGGCTTTTCCTGTCCCAGGTGCCGGGCAAGCCACTCGTCGCGGATGTTATGCTTGAAGGCCGCGAGGGCCTCCGCATCCGGACAGTCGACGATTTGGTTTTTCTTGGTTAAGAATCGTGTCCAGAATTGTCTGGCCGATTCGTCTGGCTGCTGAATTATGTGGCATAGGTCATCGGCGTCTGGTGGTCGCACATACGTGCCTTGGAAGTTATCGAGGAATGCGGCTTCCAGGTCTTCCCAACTCCCGATTGATTCTGCTGGCAAGCTGTTAAGCCAATGCCGGGCTGGTCCTTTAAGCTTGAGTGGGAGATATTTGATGGCGTGAAGATCATCACCATGGGCCATGTGGATGTGAAGGAGATAGTCTTCGATCCAAATCGCGGGGTCTGTTGTGCCATCGTAGGATTCAATGTTCACGGGTTTAAACCCTTCGGGGATTTGATGATCCATTACTTCATCTGTGAAGCATAGTGGGTGTGCGGCGCCTCTGTACTGGGCGATATCACGACGGAGCTCAAAAGAGCTTTGTCTATTTTGTTCGGCCCGGCCGGACTTACTGTGTCCGGTGCGACAGTTGTCGTCACGTATCATGGGGCGCCCATGCGATCCATAGATTGATCTTGATTGTTTTGCCTTATCCTCCAATATATCTCGCAAGTGCGCAGCGTTCCCCTGTGGCCTTGTGCTTTTCGAGCGATGCCGGGGTACGGTTCTAGTGAAGGGCCTAGGGCCCTCTCTGTCGCGACCACGGGGTGGTCGGTCAGCCGTATTGTCTGCTGGTGATGCAGGTTCATACGCCTCCTCCTCTAATCGGGGGAGCAACTTGCGTTTAGGGTAACTTTTGGAGGGGCGTTCGAGCTCATGCTCTTCGGCCGCGAGGACTTCAGTCCATCTGTCGGCTAGCAGATCTTGATCAGCTCTAAGTTGTTGCTGCTTTTTCTTGAGGCTGTTTGCCGTGGCCATAAGCCTGCGTTTAAAACGCTCTTGTTCGACGGGATCCTCAGGCACGACGAATTCGTCATCGTCGATGCTTGCCTCGTCTCCGGAGGGAGGCATATAATCCTCTACCTCTTCTTCTGCCGCTCTCTCATGAGGGCTGGCATCTCCGTCCTCCTGCGCTGAATCTTGCTGGAGTGGGTTGTCTTCGGCACTGTCCGGTGTGTTATTATCTCCGGTGCCGGAATCTTCATTCTTGCTGTGGCGGGATTTAGAGCGGCGCCGCTGACGCCGGCGCTTGGGCTGTTTCTTAGAGGGGTCATCCTCCGCTGTTCCTTCGCCATTCCCATCCTTTGGGATATCCAACATGTATATGTCGTATGATGAGGTGGCTTTCCAGTTCCCGGTGGGCGCTGGTTCTTGTTCGTCTCCGGCATCGTCGTCCATACCGTCGATGTCTTCGGAGTCGTAGTCTAGCATGTTGGTTAGATCGTCGACAGTGGCTACTAAGTGGGTGGTGGGTGGGCTTTGAATTTCTTCTTCGTCCGCATCCCAACCGTCCTGATCGCAATCCGGCCAGGGCTCTCCTGATAACGAGAGACACTTTAGCGAACTCAAGATGTCGCCAAAAGGTGAGTGTTGGAAGATGTCCGCTGCGGTGAACTCCATGACCGGCGCCCAACCGGATTCGGTTGGAGGGGGCGCGGGAGGCTCGGAGTCCGGTGAGAAGTCCGGCACCTCGGAGTCACGAGCTTCATGAGGGACAAGGTCAGTGGTCGGCTCTATCGCCGTAGAGGTTGCAGCCCCCGAGGCGGTGTCTAGCCATCCGTCCTCGATCTGCGCAGCCGGCTCCGAATTGAAGATCGGAGCGGGCTCGAGTGCGGCCTCCAGCGTACTGTCCGGCTGCAGAGCTAAATCATGCCCGTCATGACAGTGTGGCGCGCTTGGCTGTGGCTCGAATCCATCGAAGATCAAGTCCCCGCGGATGTCAGTTGTGAAGTTCAAACTTCCAAATCTGACCTGACGGCTAGAGGCGTAGCTTTCGATCTGCTCCAGATGGCCAAGTGAATTGGCCCGCAGTGCAAAGCCGCCGAATACGAAGATCTGTCCAGGGAGGAAGGTCTCACCCTGGACTGCGTCGTTGGTGATGATCGAAGAAGCCATCGAGCCTATCGGTGACGACACAGAGGAACTCTCAATGAGAGCACCAATGTCGGTGTCAAAACCGGCGGATCTCGGGTAGGGGGTCCCGAACTGTGCGTCTAGGCGGATGGTAACAGGAGACAAGGGACACGATGTTTTACCTAGGTTCGGGCCCTCTTGATGGAGGTAAAACCCTACGTCCTGCTTGATTGATATTGATGATGTGTGTTACAAGAGTAGATCTACCACGAGATCAAGGAGGCTAAACCCTAGAAGCTAGCCTATGGTATGATTGTTGTTCGTCCTACGGACTAAAGCCATCCGGTTTATATAGACACCGGAGAGGGCTAGGGTTACACAGAGTTGGTTACAATGGTAGGAGATCTACATATCCGTATCGCCAAGCTGGCCTTCCACGCCAAGGAAAGTCCCATCCGGACACGAGACAAAGTCTTCAATCTTGTATCTTCATAGTCTTGGAGTCCGGCCGGTGATGATAGTTCGGCTATCCGGACACCCCCTAGTCCAGGACTCCCTCAGTGAGCTTTTCAAAGGGTAACTTCTCATGAGTCCTTAAAAGTTCTCAATGATCCCCTAAGATAGTTTCATGAGCTAACTTGAGAGTGTTTAGTTCTCTAGTTAGGAGCTCAATCTTCTCCTTACCATCGTCATTCGTTTTATCTTGATTAGCATGATTAATTGACGTTTCATCATAGTATTCATCACTAGAGTTGTCAACAAGTAAATCATCATCACCTAGCAAGTCATCTTCATCACTATTGAAATCAACATACTCGGGGTGTGTTACCTTTGGGCCTTTAGCCATGAAGCATCTTCCAAGTCCTTCATTTGGTGAATCAAATATGTCGTAGGAGTTGGTTGACACAAGTGCTAGACCGGCAACACCTTCATCTTGAGTATGTTCGGAGTCGGAGTGATAGCTTCTCTCAGAGTGATGTTCAGAGTCGGAATCGGATACCCATTCACCAACATGAGCTTGATGTCTTCGTTTTGTGTAGCTCCTTGATGACTTGTCCTTCCTTTCCGAATCCTTGCTCCTCCGGGATGTTCTTCATTCATAACGATCATCTCTACTCCTTCTCTCTCTTGGCAGTGATTCTTCTCTTCTACTTCTCCTTTTAGGTGAATCTTCTCTTCTTTTGTAGGGAGCCATACACTCATTGGAATAGTGTCCGGGTCTTCCACAATTGTAGCAATTACGCTGTTGACTAGAAGATCTTTTGTCATTGTAGGACCTTGACTTAGAACTTCTTTCCTTTCTTCTACTCTTGTCGAATTTGTTGAAGTTCTTCACCATTAGGCTCAACTCTTCATTGAAGGTTTGTTTCTCACTTGATGATGTGGGGGCTTCACCTGAGGCTTTGTAAGCACCACTTGACTTGTTGTGCAGCTCCTCCTTATCCTTGAGTGACATCTCATGAGCAACAATTCTTCCAATGACCTCCGTTGGCTTGAGATTCTTGTAATTGGGCATCATTTGGATCAATGTGCACACGGTATCATATTTTCCATCCAATGCTCTTAGGATCTTCTTGATGATGAATTTGTTGGTCATCAGCCGGCAATCTCATTTGTAATGAGTGCAAGCCTAGAGTACATTTCGGCGACACCTTCACCATCCTTCATCTTGAACTTGTCAAGTTGACTTTGAAGCACATCCAATTTGGATTCCTTGACGGAGTCGGTACCTTCGTGCATATCGATCAAAGTGTCCCAAATTTCCTTTGCATTCTCAAGGCGGCTGATTTTGTTGAATTCTCTGGGGCACAATCCGTTGAAGAGGATATCACAAGCTTGAGTGTTGTATTACAGCATCTTCAACTCTTCCGTGCTAGCTTCACGGTTTGGTTCTCTTCCATCAAAGAATTCACCTTGCAAGCCAATACACACAATAGCCCAAACGGCGGGGTTATGTCCAAGAATATGCATTTTCATCTTATGCTTCCAACTAGCAAAATTAGTACCATCAAAGTAAGGACCTCTACGGTGGTAGTTTCCCTCGCTAGACGCCATACTCTCCTAGGTTGTGAAACCAAGGCTATGACCACCAAAAGCTATGGAAATCAAAGCAAATGGAGACCAAAGCTCTGATACCACTTGCAGGATCTTGAAGTATGTCTAGAGGGGGGTGATTAGACTACTTGACCAAATAAAAACTTAACCTTTTCCCAATTTTATTCTTTGGCAGATTTTAGCAAACTTAGCACAAGTCAAGCAATCTTAACACAATTCAAGCAAGCATGCAAAGAGTATATGAGCAGCGGAAAATAAAGCATGCAACTTGCAAGAATGTAAAGGGAAGGGTTTGGAGATTTCAAACGCAATTTGGAGACACGGTGATTTTTGAGCCGTGGTTCCGATAGGTGTGCTATTGTACATCCATGTTGATGGAGACTTCAACCCACAAAGGGTAATGGCTGCGCGAGTCCACGGAGGGCTCCACTTAAGAAGGGTCCACGAAGAAGCAACCTTCTCTATCCCACCATGGCCGTCGCCCACGAAGGACTTGCCTCACTAGCGGTAGATCTTCACGAAGTAGGCGATTTCCTTGCCCTTACAAACTCTTTGGTTCAACTCCACAATCTTGTCGGAGGCTCCCAAGTGACACCTAGCCAATCTAGGAGACACCACTCTCCAAGAAGTAACAAATGGTGCGTTGATGATGAACTCCTTGCTCTTGTGCTTCAAATGATAGTCTCCCCAACACTCAACTCTCTCTCACAGGATTTGGATTTGGTGGGAAGAAGATTTGAGTGGAAAGCAACTTGGGGAAGGCTAGAGATCAAGATTCATATGGTGGGAATGGAATATCTTGATCTCAACACATGATTAGGTGGTTCTCTCTCAAAAATGGTAAGTTGGAAGTGTAGGTTTGTTCTGATAGCTCTCTCCACGAATGAAGAGGAGGTGGAGGGGTATATATAGCCTCCACACAAAATCTAACCGTTACACACAATTTACCAATCTCGGTGGGACCGAATCAGAAAACTCGGTCGAACCGATTTAGTAAACCTAGTGACCGTTAGGGTTTTCGGTGGGACCGACATGCAACTCGGTAGGACCGATATGGTTAGGGTTAGGGCATAACTAATCTCGATGAGACCGATTACACAAACTCGGTGAGACCGATTTTGGTAATAAGCTAACGAGAGAGTTGGTCAGGTAAACTAGGTGGGACCGGTTCGCTCATTCCGGTGGGACCGAAATTTTACGAAAAGGAAACAGAGAGTTTACATTGCAATCTCGCTGAGACCGAAACGTTACGAAGGGAAACAGAGAGAGTACAATCCCATCTCGGTGAGACCGATTTGCCTAGGGTTTGTGGCAGTGGCTATGACATCTGAACTCGGTGGCGCCGGGTAGAAAGAATCGGTGGGGCCAAGTTTGACTTTAGGTTTAGGTCATATGTGGATGTGGGAAAGTAGTTGAGGGTTTTGGAGCATATCACTAAGCACCATGAAGCAAGAAACTCATTAAGCAACACCTCATCCCTCCTTGATAGTATTGGCTTTTCCTATAGACTCAATGTGATCTTAGATCACTAAAATATAAAATGTAGAGTCTTGAGCTTGAAGCTTGAGCCAATCCTTTTATCCTTAGCATTTTGAGGGATCCACTTTTTCTCATCCATGCCATGCCATCCATTGAGCTTTCCCGAAATAATTGTCTTGGAATAGTATTAGCTCAATGAGCTATATGTTGTTAGGAATTACCAAAACCACCTAGGGATAGTTGCACTTTCAGTGTGCCACTGCTGCACACGTTGAACAGGTCCAACTGTGTCGAGAAACATATGGTACGAGCTGTTTTCTGTTATATATGTTGTTAATAAACTATTGCTTATACACAGTTTTACAGTTGTGATCTTCTTGAAACAGAAACTGCCCAGTTCTATTGTTCCTATACAGATGCCTGACCATGGTCAGGTCAGACTTGCGCTTGGTCACAACATGATGTTTATGTCGACCTACTCCATTCCCCTTGGAGGTGAAAAGATACTTATTCATGGGTGGTCTCAAATAATGAAGGCCCGTCCATCTTGGAGAATAGAATAGAAGATTATGTTCATGCTTTTCCATGGCTCTAAAGTGAATATCATGTTTACTGACCAGATTGCGAGATGAAGTCGCTTTCAGAAGGTCGTGGATGCGTGGGGTGGTGCTTGGGCCTTGTCCTGGGGCTTGGCGGCCTCAGCCTTGGTTAACTGTAGGCAAAGTAGCACTGTTTGAGGCGTGCTTTGTACGGTTGAACCTGTATAAGTACTCATACTGCTCTCAGCTATGGTTGTTAAGTGCCCCTGCTGGTTTTAGTTAAGGTTGTTAAGTACTCCTGCTGCTTTTACAGTCTGTTGTGTTTCTTCAATGTTGTCTTCCTCCAGCCGCCAAAACCAAACCAACGCTGGCGGGGCCGCCTACTTACGCCTCGCACGGCTGGCTACGCCTCAGCACACGCATCGCCGCCCCACCGTCTCCTAAATCGTTAACGCCAACGTCCGAGGCCTCGCCATCGTCCTCCGCGCACTTTGGTGCGCTCTTCGCAGCGCCGCCCTCTCGCGTTGTCAACATGGTCAACAAACAACAGGAATCAGCAGAAGTACGTGGAGAGGATGACAGTAGGGGCCCATCATGTCAGCGTATGGAAAAATAAAATGCTTCCTCCTAGTGTTTTCCTGACATCTGGGACCCACGACATTGTGAGCGTATATAGTCAATAGACAAAAGAACAGCACAAGATCGGCTGACACCTGGGACGTAGCTGGTCGACCAGTATTTTAGTTGTTATTGTTGAGACGGAGCAGGGTTTGAACTGGGTTGTGGCCCGTCTAGCCCAGGCTTATATTTTATGTTCACCATGTGACCAGCCCAGCTATTTTTTCTTTGTGAAAATGAGCCCAGTTTATTTTTTCTGAAGAATACCCTATCCAGGCCTACTTATTTTTCTACGCCCTGATGGGCTGCAACTCTTTCAAGATGCTTGCAAATCTTGAAAGTAATACGAAATGGGTTGTAAATATAAAAACAGATGACAAATTGGCAATTACTTTATAATTTCTGAAATTTTTTCGCATTTTCAGATTCCTATTTCACTGGGCATTAACCTAATTTAAATATATCTTCAAAGTACTTTAAATTCGGCTCGACATTTCGGTATTAAAAATAGTTTGGAACCCACAGAAATATGCGAAATTGGCCCTGGCCAACCAAAAAAACGGACTACAATAAATTGCATAAGTAGTTGCAATGAGCTATATATAAATTATTAAAAAAAGAGGGAATGGTCTGACTTGTGGGCCTGTTAAGTTGACGTGTATGCAAGATTTTTTTAGTTATTATATACGTCAACAAACGATTCTAGCAGACGTAACCGTTGGATGTCAATCCAACAGCCGTCGTGTTTCTTCAATCTCTGATCTTCTTGCTCCAGCCGGCGGGACCGCCTGCTCCCACCTCCCATGGCCGGATGTGCTGCCGCGCAGGCCTCACCGCCCCCTACTACTCCCACCGCTGGCCAGGGCATCCCTCTACTTACCCACATGCCCTGTTATTCTGCGGCGACGACAGCCTCACACCGCAGCCAAACCAGTGAACCCTCGTACTCCTCTCCGCGCGGGCTTCCACTGTCACGTCTTCCCCGGCTCCGTGTTATCCCCTTCCTAGGCCTCACCGTCGTCCACCACCCTGGTGCTCTCGGCGCGGCGTGGTCAATGTGGTCAACGACTGACTTCCATCGAAAGAGTACTGTACATGGAGAGGCTAACAGCTGGGTCCATGGCAGCCACAAGGAAGTGCCTCCTTATTATGTGGAAAATAATTATTCCTCCACCTTATAGTAGGGACCCACCGGACGGGCCACCATATTTTGCAAAATAAACATTTCCCCCCTGACTGCTGGGACCCACCGGACAGGCCACCGTATTTCACAAAAAAAACGTTTCCCCCACTGTCATCTTGGACCTACCAGAAGTGCCTCCTTATTACGCACAAAAAAATGAATACTCCCCCTGCTAGCTGGGACCCACCTTCGTGGGAGGCTAACTTGTGGGCCTACTAAGTTGACTGGGACGGAGGCCTTTGTCAACTTAGTCAATATGAATGACTCTAGCTCCAGTGACTGTACGATGTCCATCCAACAGCCGTAGTGCTTCTTCAACCTCTGGTCTTCTTGCTCCAGCCACCCAAAGCAGCACCGGTCGTGCCGCATGCTCCTGCCTCCTGTGTCCGGCTGTGATGCCGCAGAGGCCTCACCGCCCCCATACTACTCCCTCCATTGGCCAGGCCATCCCTCTACTCACCCACACCCCTCGTTATTCTGCAGCGACGGCAGCCTCACACCTCAACCGAACCAGTAAACCCTCATACTCATCTACGCGTGGGCATCCACTGCCGCGTCTTCCCCGGCTCCACGTCGTCCCCTTCCTAGGCCTTGCCGTCGTCCACCGCCCTGGTGCTCTTGGTGTGGCGCGGTCAACATGGTCAAGGAACGACTTCCATCGGACGTGGACTGTACGTGGAGAGGCTGACAGCTGGGTCCACGGCTGCAGCAAGGAAGTGCCTCCTTATTACGCGGAAAATAATGATTCCTCCATCTGACAGAAGGGACCCACCAGACGGGCCATCGTATTTCGTGAAAAAAAACGTTCCCCCCTGACTACTGGGACCTACCAGCTACATCTTCGCACGCAAGGAAGTGCGTCCATGTTACGGGCAAAAAAATGATTGCCCCCCCTGACTGCTGGGACCCACCAGCTGCATCTTCGCACGCCAGGAAGTGCCTGACAGTCGGGACCCACCTGTTCGAAGCATACAGAGCGTTGTCATTTTGGTCGCGAATGTGTACGTACATACTGGTCGATGTAGAGGCGCGCACATGTCGTAATAGAGGCGCACACGTGTCGTAGTAGAGGCGTGCACGTAGCATGTACACGTATGTACGGTGGCCAGGGTGCAAGAAAGTAAATACGTCCACATACGTACATACGGGCGAGGTCTTGAACGCCTACTCGCGCATACGTATGGCCAGGGCTCGTGTACATGGCTGGGTTGGAACGAAGAACTGCGTCGTCGTCGTGTTCAAGGGGAGCCAACCGGCTGGGTCGGAACGGAATGCGTCGTCGTGTTCATCGGGAGGGCTTGGACGGAACAGCCAATGGAAACAAGGCCTAGCGTGCCGCAGAACGGAGGAAACGGACTTGTGTTCGACTGGCCACGTTCGAAACAGGATCCTGTTCATCGGGAGGGGTATGGCGTACCGCAAAACGGAGGAAACAGACTTGTGTTGGACCTCCTACGGTCGAAACAGGGTCCTGTTGATCGGGAGGGGTGTGGCGTACCGCAAAACAGATGAAACGGACTTGTGTTGGAGTGCTATGGTCGAAACGGGGGTCATGTTCATCGGGAGGGGTGTGGCGTACCGCAAAACGGGACTCCACGGGATACTGTTCATCTCCATCGTCGACCTCCTCCAGCCTTCACGGGCTACAGTTCATCCACCGTCGACCTCCTCCAGCCTCCACCAGCGACTGTTCATCCACGGGCTCCTGTTCATCCAGCCTCCACCACGCGCTACTCCGTCGGCTACTGTTCAACCAGCCCTCTCCACGGGCTCCTGTTCAACCACCCCTCCACGGGCTACTATTCATCCACCCCTCCACCGTCTACTATTTATCCAGCCCTCCACGGGGTCGTCATGTTCATCCAGCCCTCCACGGGGTCCTGTTCATCCAGCCCCAACCGGCTCGATCGATCAGGGTCCTGTTCATCCAGAGGCAACACCACGGGGTCATGTTCATCCACCCGCACCGCTCATTGTTCATCCACCCCCCCCGACGCTCACTGTTCATCCAGAGGCAGCATCAATCGGCTTCAGTTAGCAGCAGTAGCAAGGGAATCGCTCGATCGAGTTCAGTTAACAGCCATCGATCGATCACTCGGGTTCAGTAACGCGTAGCCTGCAGTGCAATCGCTCGGGTTCAGTAGGCGAACGGCTCGTTCGGGTTCAGTTAGAGCCCAATGCCTTGCACCCACGCGCGTGCGTGTATGAGAGAAACGCACAAACCTCCGTGCATCGCTCGGCCCCGACCACCCACCGTAACCGGGAACACCCCGATATTTTCCTCGCCCTCACTTCTACCATAGTTTTTTCCGTCATAGACGGCCCAAAGAATGTCATGCAGCTGCGTCTCCGGCCCGCCGAGGATGAAAAGCCCATTTTCTGTCATGTTGTTTGTCATAGAAGTAGGAGCCCACCACAACTATGATGATACCGGGTTTTGTTACAATTATCGTTATAGAAGTGTCATAAGTATGACAGAAAAAAGTTCCATTCGGCCCAAAATGTCACGGATGTGTCTTTTTTTTGTAGTGCTCCCTCCGCCTTCCCGTAGATTGCATTGCCTTTTAGCCATTTCACCCCCTTTGCTTCCTCTCCCCATTGCTTCTACCTGTTGCCATGGCGGCGCAGTAGATCACGGAGTCTGAGGCGAGGCGCCTGACACAGGAGCTCTAGGCCAAGGATGCGGAGCTCAGGGCCAAGGATGTGGAGCTCCATGAGCTCAAGGAGTAGAGGAGTGCCATGCTCCTCCGTTATGTGCGGGAGTTCATGGAGCTTCAAAAGCGGCATGCGTCCACCACAAAGATGTTCGAGGCATCGGCGGTGTTACTGCAGAAAGCGGGAGATATGATAGGCTGTCGAGGGAGCTGGCTGGAGCGCAAGTGGGCCGATCGTGACGAGGTCCAGGATCGCCTCAGCCACTTGGTGAACCAAGTGCCACGCATGTGTTGCGGCTGTGCGATGCCTGCCGTCGTGCCAGCGCGACCATGCCGGCCATCGGGCTAAACCCATTCGACCACCCGGTCAACTTCAATGAGCTGCGGCTTCCTGACCTGGTCTCCTTCTTCACCTATATCTCCGAGGAGCTGAGCCATCTCCGTGCTATGGTGGGGGCGGATCTGGACAAGGAGGGGTTGCACGCTGCCGTCGCCGTTGCCGGGCGAATCCTTTCAGGGCTCCATCACCGGAATCCATTCATGTCATTGGACACCGTCTTTGATGAGCTGGCTCCCGTCAACCAGGAGCAGGCTCTGCGGGAGGTTGCACCCTGCATCACCAACGTCGTGCGCCTCGAGAAGCAGAGGGACTTCGGTGGTGTTTAGGCGCCCTCTGCATGGGCATGTCCATTTCTCGGCGCAACATGACCGTTGGATCAAACTCAGCTGATGCAGATCAGTCACTGTAGCACAAAGCGTGTGGGTGTGTTTGGTTGCATTCTCATCTCAATATAGTTGCTCCCTCTTCGTGTATTTGTGTTAACCTACTAGTGTGGACTCATGCACCCTTCATGCACTCTGCCAAACACCCAAAAGTGGGTCGAGAAGGGAACTTTTGCTCCCATCCCGTGCACCCTTCATACACCCTTCCTAACACCGATTCGTGTTTCCTATGGTTCATGTTCATGAAGTACTGTAGCACCATACTCTCCGTGTGTTGTAGACCTAGTTCTGTTAACATTG
Source organism: Triticum dicoccoides (assembly GCF_002162155.2). Lineage (NCBI taxonomy): Eukaryota > Viridiplantae > Streptophyta > Magnoliopsida > Poales > Poaceae > Triticum > Triticum dicoccoides. Next base: position 408,561,732 of record NC_041389.1, on the reverse strand, counting down.
ATCTCACTGTTCATTCTCGACCGGACAGTCGAAAAAGCGGTACTATGTTACTACATTACTGTTCATATAGTTGACATGTGCATAACATCATTTGTTATCGTCGTATATTACTGCACTAGCAACAAGATTATGTAGTACCGACGTATGAACCACTACACATGCCTAGTAGTAGGAGCACTGTGTATGTTCAAGTGGCTGTTGTGTTTCACACTCCTCCATCGTAAGAGTTGAAATGCTTGTTGTAATCATTTTTTTCAAAAAAATAGTGGGCATGCTCTACCGTGCAGATCCTCCTCCAGCCATGCACTAAATTACTCACTTTCACCGACGTGTGGGACAGCCAGCATCGGGGTCCACCAGCCATGCACTAAATTACTCCGTAGTAGAGTGACGGTAGACTAACCCGATCGAAGCGCCGCAGTAATGCCCATGAGCCGTCAAATCACAAAACCCCCTCCTTTCCAGTAGTAAGTTGGACGGACGAAGCAACCATCATTTCACTCTTCTCTCTCAGCTTCCTCTCTTGAAGAAAACCCCCACTCGCTTCGCTTCTCCCTCATCTCGTTCCTCATTTCACTCTTCTCTCTCAGCTTCCTCTCTTGGATGGACGCTGGAGCACCGGCCAACGTGATGTCTATGGCTCTGGCCAAAACCGTCGAGGCTCAAGGTATGAAGAAGCGCAAGCACCCCGCCGACACTACCGCAGACAAGCTCAAAGCCATCGCCCTGCCCAAGCCCCCCTCTCCGGGATCCCTCATTAAGCAAGTCCGGGTAATATCTCTTCTTGACAATCTTTTTCTCGATCTTGATCGTGTTTTTTCATCTAACACGCAGTACTAGTACTAGTAGTACAACTTTCTGGGTGATCTTGCATGTGACTTTTGTGTGCCAAATGACGGTTCTAAATTCCTCTTTTGACCAAAACATGCGAGAGGTTGACACTGATTTCTTATAGACTACTTTCAACTACTCCCTCTGTCCCAAAATTCTTGTCTTAGATTTGTCTAGATACGGATGTATCTAATACTAAAATGTGACTTGATACATCCGTATCTAGACAAATCTAAGACAAGAATTTTGGGATGGAGGGAGTAATTTATGAACATCAATGCTACCTTTGAAGAGGGTATATTTGCCTCAGTAACTTGTGTTATGGATATTGCAAGTAATCCCTCTGCTCTCATGCCTTTGAAGACATGTTCTAGTGTCTTTGTTCACTCATTTATGTGTGTATATGTAGTCATATATGGAGTATAATATCAAAAATCATCTTATATTTCTGAACGGAGGTAGTAATAAAATATGGTTTCTGTTTGAATTAGAACCAGGTCCACGGTGGAGATGAAGTTCTCAAAGTCATTCGTGTGAACTGGAAGACCTGAGGATGAGTTCTACTACTAAACTATCTAGCTGCTGTGTCCTTGTCGCCACGTGTCCTGAACTAGTGTTTTCCTGTAGCATTGTTGTCAGGCGTGTTCTCGAGGCTGTACTTGACCACAACAATTTCCTGGCTGTGCCTTTGATTACGAAGGGTGTAGTTCTTGTAAAGCTTCCCAACAAATCTGATGTGTCCTGTCTTCATCATCATGTTTATGAGTGGAAAGACCACTCTATTAGGTTCTCCAAGGTTGACGAGATGGTGATGGTGCAAGTAGACATCTCTCACGAAGTCCATGGCCTAGTTAGTTATGTGAGGTTCATCCCATAGGTCGGTGGCAAGAAATAGTCTGTAGAGTTTAATTAGTGCAACTTTGATTGTCTGTGGTAAGTGCTATTGTTCAGTACTTGATTTGTGTTTGTGAACCATGTATTGTTTAGTACTTCCGCTTTTGGTGTGTGGTCAGTCCTAAGAACAGTCTATGTTAATGTCTGTCCACTCAATTCAGTCTGTATATTTTGAAGTATTCAGGTCATCTTTTTTGTGAGGACGATTTATCAATTATGGTTACACTCCAATATATGTATGCACTGCAGGGTTTATCTCACCCACCAGGATTTCCAGTTCCATGGATGTTCGGTCCATACAATTTGTCATGACCTTTGGACTGTCCTATTTGTGGGAGTAGGCGGGGGCCCTGCATGCTCCCCGTAGTTGGACGGTCAATCTTCTGTTTACTACTTCAACATAGTGATTTCCTGGTAAGGATTCACTCGTGTCACATCAAGTAAATCTTAATTATTTACTGTCTAAATCTTATTGATTTAGTGTCATGTTTTCTTTCTTTTCCTGTAATTTTATGATGCAAGTTTTTCCATGTGACATTCATCACAGAATAAACCGTTTAGTTTGCTCTATGATGGCTATTTTGGCAGGTTTCACTTCTTATGTCGTGTCAGTAACGAAGGCACTGTCCATCACTTATATTACTGGAAAAAATGGATCAGTCTGTTGTCTGAGTACAAGCTGAATCCCTATGATGAACTATAGTTTGGTTTAACAAAAATGCCACAATTAGTCCTTCTCGCGTTTAAATGAAATGAAGAAAAAAACTAGATCACGGTCACGGATCCTAGTCAAGTTAGAAAGTTGATCATAGCAGACCAGACACGATCGCCGCTGTCTCGCACATCGGTACCACCTTCAGCAACGGATCAAGCACCGGTAGTTGCTCTAGCACTAATAGCGGCAGCAGCTCAGTCTGATCCAGCTAAGGATTGGGCACCGACTGTGTCAGCGGATCATGCTGATCTACCGGAGGATCGGGCATCAACATCGGCACCTGCTCCAACACCGGCACCAGCTCTACAAGGAGCACCATCTCTGGCAGCAGAAGCGACACTACCAGTCGCACCGGCACGGGCACCAGCAACGGCTTTGGCACGTGCACCAACACTTTCACTTGCATCTGCTCCGGCCCGTGCAGCGGCAACTGAATGAGCAGTTGCACCGGCAACAGAACGGGCTGCAGCTCGCACTTCATATACCAAATTCCTTACAAAAACCGACATGTCCACCTTCTTGGTAAGCATATTCTTTCCATGTTGTTTCACATGATTCACTGTGTTGATCTAATTGTTTGTGTATGTCTTCTTGTTTGCAAATAGAGAATTCCTAGAGCAATGAGGGAGTCGTTGAACAATCCGGGCGACCGTGGCCATGTTTCTCTTACCATGCACAACCTTGGTGTGAATGAACCTGCTCAATATACCGTAAGTACAAAGGATGGTCGCATGATGATTGATGCTAAAGTATGGTCAAGGTTCAAATCTACATCATATCTTGCGGTAGGGGATGATGTCAAAATTGAACTTTCTCGGCAAGGAGAGCTGGTCCAAATCAACTTTGAAATTCTTCAGTAGCAGCACGCAACTGCCGAACTGATCTATCCTCCGAGGGATTTTGATGTAATAACCTGGCATGGTGAAACAAGTGTCATATGTGTATACGTAGTACGACTGTATTATTTATCACATGGTATATCGTTGATAGAATTGCAACTCTCATTGCTGGTTAGGAACTGTCGTTCGATTTCAATCCAACAGCTGTAGTGCTTTATTCAATTTTGTGTATTCGCCTTGCGACAACATCTAAAACTAGTGCCGTACCGATCACTTGCAATATAAAAAGTGCTGAGGTAGAACACATGGGCCCCCCAAACATGCATGCTGGGCCTGTGGCCCAAAGTCCAGAACCGTGAGCCTGTCTGAGTATTATATTCTCATTTGAACCCCCATAATGCCCGTGCATTGGACGTAACATCAAGATGCATTTGTATGAGTATTTTATCTTGTGAGAGAAAAGGATGAACGTGGGAAGGCCTTATTTGCAAATGTGGAGAGGTGTGTGGGTACCTTTTTGCAAAATTGCCATAGTTTCCTTCATATCCGTCAGATATAAATCGGACGACCTATATTGCAGGATGGCAGGCACACCATCATCACCAACACGTCTATACTCTGTTAAAAACAACTCTGTTTTTTATAATTATATATGCTATATATATTCCCCTTGATTTTTCTTATGTATAAAGTTGTGATATAAAATATTTGTATATTTCTTTATAGAGGGAGTATCTCTCTGTCAAAAATATAATTATGTCTAGCTAGTTACTCCTGTCTTTCTACTTCCTTTCGTTGATATGTGGGGCATCCGGCAACGGGGTCCACGTGCCATATGCACCAAATTAGAGTGCACAACTGCACGGTAGACACACCCTGGTCGTAGCGCCGCAGTAATGCCCAATGAGCCGTGAAATCACAAACCCCCCCTTTCCAGCTTTAGCAGTAAGCTGGACGGATGAAGCGGCAATATTTCACTGGGCCTGAATCCCCTTCTCCCTCGTCTGCTTGTTTAGAGAAAACCCCCTCTCGGCGATTGCATAGGGTTTTCTCATGGAGAACCAGGTACGAATTCTTCATCCATCCCCGAAAAATCCAAACCTTGGTCACGGGTAATCCTAGGATGGCAGCCGCCGCCGTTGATGCATTTTTCTTCCTACTGATTCTAGTGTGTTTCATTTGCAGTGCCCAAAGTGCGAGGACCCTATAGGTTTATGTGCCCTCGGCGAGACACCACACTTGTTCCTTCTCATGCTGACACAGGATTTTAAAACGCGCACAATATGTTCCTAGAATCCTCTTTTCTATCCGGGAGGGTGGTTTTTTTTTGAACATGCTATCTACTAATTTGGAAATTTGGATTGCTATATTTGGATAAAAGGTACTACTATTACGATGGTCAACACTAACGTGAAGGAGGAAATTATTTCTAGATTTGGATAGGGAATACATTGTGTTCTCATATTATTTTTCCTGTAGTGCATTATTTGCTCTGCCAGAACACATGTACTCAAGATGCTCAGCCTTGCCATAACTGAATACACCAGTTTAATGGTCACAGTGAAGACAAGCCATGGATATAAGTTCCGAGTTGGGAACCAAGAAGATCGCTGCTTTTTTATGGCCGAACTTGGATAAACTTCCTCAAGTGTTACGGACTGAAAGTTGGCGCATGAATGTTGATGGAAATAGCAAACCTGGTCTCATCTTCACTGCGATCTTCCACCCCGACATCATTCCAATTGTTCATCCATGTTAGTTTTTTATCTGGTTCTTGCTTGTTTCCTCGAATACTTCTTAATCCACCAATTCTATCTAACTAATCACAATTTAACTTTAGAAGTAGCAACGAATCTCTCATGAAGATGCTACTTCTAACTAGTAATTTCTTATAATTGGTGATACGTGTAGGTTTTTTCAGAGTTAAGCAGGCTGCTCGTTTGTTATTCTATAAGAACTTGGCTATTACTGATGGCACTGAAGTTGACTAGGATGACATCCACAAGTTCCTACACTTTATTGATCGTCTTGAGGTCCTTGTGGGGCATTTCAATGGTGGAAGGCCACGTGGGATATGTGTGCCACTGTTGCACTCGTTGAACAGGTCCAACTGTGTAAAGAAACTTATGGTACGAGCTGTTTTCTCTTATATATGTTGTTCATAAACTATTGCTTATACACAATTTTACAGTTGTGATCTTCTTGAAACACAAACTGCCCAGTTCTATTGTTCCTATACAGATGCCTGACCATGGTCGGGTCAGACTTGCTCTTGGTCACAACATGATGTTTATGTTGACCTACTCCATTCCCCTTGGAGGTGAAAATATACTTATTCATGGGTGGTCTCAAATAATGAAGGCCCGTCCATCTTGGAGAATAGGACAGAAGATTATGTTCCTGCTTTTCCATGGCTCTAAAGCGAATATCCTATTTATTGACCACATTGCGAGATGAAGCCGCTTTCAGAAGGTTGTGGATGCACGGGGTGGCGCCTGGGCCTTGTCCTGGGGCTTGGCAGCCTCACCCTTGGTTAATTGTAGGCAAAGTAGCACTGTTCGAGGCGTGCTTTGTATGGTTGAACCTGTATAAGTACGCATACTGCTTTCAACTACGGTTGTTAAGTGCCCCTGCTGGTTTCAGTTAAGGCTGTTAAGTACTCATCCTGCTTTTGCAGTCTGTCATGTTTCTTCAGTCCTATCTTCCTCTAGCCACCAAAACCAAACCAGCGCCGGCGGGGCCGCCTGCTTCCGCCTCCCACGGCTGGTTGTGCCTCAGCGCACGCATCGCCGCCCCCACCATCTCCTAAATCGTTAACGCCGACGTCTGAGGCCTCGCCGTCGTCCTCCGCGCGCTTTGGTGCGCTTGTCGCGGCGCCGCCATCTCGTGTTGTCAACATGGTCAACAAACAATAGGAATCTGCAGAAGTACGTGGAGAGGATGATAGTAGGGGCCCACCATGTCAGCGTATGGAAAAAGAAAACGCTTCCTCCTAGTGGTTTCCTGACATCTGGGACCCACAACATTGTGAGCGTATATAGTCAATAGACAAGAGAACAGCACAAGATCCGCTGACACCTAGGACGTAGCTGCTCGAGCAGTATTTTTTTTGTTATTATTGAGACGAAGCAGGGTTTGAACTGGGATGTGGCCCATCTAGCCCAAGCTTATATTTTATGTTCGCCATGTGACCAGCCCAGCTATTTTTTCTTTGTGAAAATGAGCCTAGTTTATTACTTCATCCAGGCCTACTTATTTTTCTACGCCCTGATGGGCTGCAACTCTTTCAAGACGCCTGCAAATCTTGAAAGTAATATGAAATGGGTTGTAAATATAAAAACAGATGACAAATTGGCAATTACTTTATAATTTCTGAATTTTTTCACATTTTCAGATTCCTATTTCACTGGGCTTTAACCTAATTTAAATCTTCAAAGTACTTTCAATCTGGCTCGACATTTTGATATTAAAAATAGTTTGGAACCCAAAGAAATATGCGAAATTTCATTTAAATTTTTAACCCTGGCCCTGGCCAACAAAAAAACGGACTGCAATAAATTGCATAAGAAGTTGAAATGAGCTATATATAAATTATTAAAAAAAAGACAATGGTCTGACTTGTGGGCCTATTAAGTTGACGCGTATGCAAGATTTTTTAGTTATTATATACGTCAACAAATGATTCTAGCAATCCAACGGCCATCGTGTTTCTTCAATCTCTGATCTTCTTGCTTCAGCCGCCAAATCCAGCGCTGGTGGGACTGTGTGCTCCCGCCTCCCGTGGCCGGCTGTGCTGGCGCGCAGGCCTCACCGCCCCTACTACTCCCACCGCTGGCCAAGGCATCCCTCTACTCACCCACACCCCCTGTTATTCTGCGGCGACGGCAGCCTCACACTACAGCCGAACCAGTGAACCCTCATACTCCTCTCCGCGCGGGCTTCCACTGCCACGTCTTCCCCGGCTCCGCGTCGTCCCCTTCCTAGGCCTCGCCGTCATCCACCGCCCTGGTCCTCTCGGTGTGGCGTTGTCAATGTGGTCAAGGAACAACTTCCATCGGAATAGTGATGTACGTGGAGAGGCTGACAGCTGGGTCCACGGCGGCTGCAAGGAAGTCCCTCCTTATTACGTGCAAAATAATTATTCCTCCACCTGACAGCAGGGACCCACCGGATGGGCCACCGTATTTCACGAAAAAATGTTCCCCCCCTGACTACTGGGACCCACCAGCTACATCTTCACACGCAAGGAAGTGCGTCCATATTACGGGCAATAAAAATGATTCGCCCCCCTGACTGTTGGGTGATACGTCTCCGTCGTATCTATAATTTTTTTTTGTTCCATGCCAATATTATTCAACTTTCATATACTTTTGGCAACTTTTTATACTATTTTTTGGGACTAACATATTGATCCAGTGCCCAGTGCCAGTTCCTGTCTGTTGCATGTTTATGTTTCGGAGAAACCCCATATCAAACGGAGTCCAAATGGGATAAAAATGGACAGAGAATTATTTTGGAATATTTGTGATTTTTGAGAGGAAGAATCAACGCGAGACGATGCCCGAGGTGGCCACAAGACAGGGGCCCACAGCCACTCCAAGTGGGCGCGCCCCCCCACCCTTGTGGGCCCCTCGTAAGGTGGTTGATGCCCTTCTTTGGCTGCAAGAAAGCTAATTTTTGGAAAAAGATCTCGGCGAAGGTTTCAATCCAATCGGAGTTATGGATCTCCAGATATAAAGGAAACGGTGCCAGGGCAGAATACGAGAACGCAGAAACAAAGACATATATCCAATCTCGGAGGGGCTCTCGCCCCTCCCACACCATGGGAGCCAAGGACCAGAGGGGAAACCCTTCTCCCATCTAGGGAGAAGGTCAAGGAAGAAGAAGAAGAAGGGGGTTCTCTCTCCCTTGCTTCCGGTGCCGCCGGAGCGCTGTCGGGGGCCATCATCATCACCACGATCTTCACCAACACCACCGCCATCTTCACCAATATCTCCATTACCTTCCCCTTCTATATTCAGCGGCCCACTCTCCCGCAACCCGCTGTACCCTCTACTTGAACATGGTGCTTTATGCTTCATATTATTATCCAATGATGTGTTGCCATCCTATGATGTCTGAGTAGATTTTCGTTGTCCTATCGGTGATTGATGAATTGCTATGATTGATTTAATTTGCTTGTGCTTATGTTGCTGTCCAATTGTGCCCTCCGTGTCGTGCAAGCGTGAGGGATTCTCTCTGTAGGGTGTTGCAATACGTTCATGATTCTTTTATGGTGGGTTGCTTGAGTGACAGAAGCATAAACCCGAGTAAGGGGATTGTTGCGTATGGGATAAAGGGGACTTGATGCTTTAATGGTATGGTTGGGTTTTAGCTTAATGAATCTTTAGTAGTTGTGGATGCTTTCTAGAGTTCCAATCATAAGTGCATATGATCCAAGAAGAGAAAGTATGTTAGCTTATGCCTCTCCCACATAAAACTTGCTATCGGTCTAGTAACGTAGTCAATTGCTTAGGGACAATTCCACAACTCCTACCACCACTTTTCCACACTTGATATATTTACTTTATTGCTTCTTTATCTAAACAGCCCCTAGTTTATATTTACATGTTCTTTATTATCTTGCAAACCTATCTTATCACACCTACAAAGTACTTCTAGTTTCATACTTGTTCTAGGTAAAGCGAACACTAAGCGTGCATAGAGTGGTATTAGTGGCAGATAGGGCTTGAGAGAGTATTTATTCTACCTTTAGCTCCTCGTTGGGTTCGACACTCTTACTTATCGAAAGAGGCTACAACTATCCTGTATACTTGCGGGTTATCGCCGGGACCCACCAGCTAAATCTTTGCATGCAGTGAAGTGCCTGATAGTTGGGACCAACCTGGTCAAAGCGTACATAGCGTTGTCATTCTGGTCGCGAACGTGTACGTACATATTGGTCGATGTAGAGGTGTGCACGTGTCTAGTAGAGGCGCACACGTAGCATATACACGTAAGTACAACGACAAGGGTGCAAGAAAGTAAATACGGCTACGTAAGTACATACGGGCGAGGTCTCGAACGCCTACTCACACATACGTATGGCCAGGGCTCGTGTACATGGCTGGGTCAGAACCGAGAAACTGCGTCATCGTCGTGTTGACGGGGAGCCAACCGGCTAGGACGGAACGGAATGCGTCATTGTGTTCATCGGGAGGGCTCAGACAGAACAACCGATGGAAACGAGGCCTGGCATACCACAGAATGAAGGAAACGTCCTTGTGTTCGACCGGCCACGTTCGGAACGGGATCATGTTCATCGGTAGGGGTCTGGCGTATCGCAAAATGGAGGAAACAGACTTCTGTTGGACCTCCTACGATCGAAACGGGGTCCTGTTTATCGGGAGGGGTGTGGCGTATCGCAAAATGGAGGAAACATACTTGTGTTGGAGCGCTATGGTCGAAACGGGGATCCTATTCATCGGGAGGGGTGTGGCGTACCGCAAAATGGGACTCCATGGGATATTGTTCATCTCCACCGTCGACCTCCTCCAGCCTCCACGGGCTACTGTTCATCCACCATCGACCTCCTCCAGCCTCCACCTACGACTATTTATCCACGGGCTCCTGTTCATCCAGCCTCTACCGCATGCTACTCCACCGGCTACTGTTCAACCAACCCTCTCCACCGGCGTCCTATTCAACCACCCCTCCATGGGCTACTGTTCATCCAACCCTCCACCGGCTACTGTTCATCCAGCCCTCCACGGGGTCGTCCTGTTCATCCAGCCCTCCACGGGGTCCTGTTCATCCAGTCCTAACCGGCTCGATCGATCGGGGTCCTGTTCATTCAGAGGCAACACCATGGGGTCATGTTCATCCACCCCCACCGGGAACTGTTCATCCAACCCCCCCTCCCGCCACCCCCCACCAACACTCACTGTTCATCCGGAGGCATCATACATCAGATTCAGTTAGCAGCAGTAGCGAAGGAATGGGTCGATCGCTCGGGTTCAGTAACGTGTAGCCTGTAGTGCAATCGCTCGGGTTCAGTAACGCATAGCCTGCAGTGCAATCACTCGGGTTCAGTTAGGCGACGCCTCGCTCGGGTTCAGTTAGAGCTCAATTCCTCGCACCCACGTGCATACGGTACGGGAGAAACGCGCATCGCTTGGCCCCCAAGACCCACCGTAAGCGGGAATTCCCTGAAATTTTCCTCGCCCTCGCTTCTACCATGATTTTTTCCATCATGGACGGCCCAAAGAATGTCATGCAGCTGCGTCTCTGGCCGGCCCAGGAAGAAAAGCCCATTTTCTATCATGGTTTTTTGTCATAGAAGTAGGAGCCCACCACATCTATGATGATACCGGGTTTTGTCACAATTATCGTCATAGAAGTGTCATAAGTATGACAAAAAAATCGTTCAGCCCAAAATGTCATGGATGTGTCTTTTTTTGTAGTGCTTACCGAAGGATGATTGCTATGATGATTGTTATGATCCCGTTGATTCTCTTGAATTACCCCTTTTTTTATGATGCTTGCTATGCTTGTGGGCAAGATGCCAATATGAATTATGCTTATGGAGATGAACTTGCTATAGTTCCTTATGTTAAACATGTAACTGTTGCTATTGCACCCACGCATGATAGTCCTATTATCTTTTTGAATTCTCCAAACTACAGTAAATCGGAGAAGTTTGTGCTTATTAAGGATTATATTGATGGATTGCCTTTTACTATTGCACATGATGATTTTGATGGATATAATATGCATGTGCTTGCTGCTCCTACTTGCAATTATTATGTGATAGGAACTACATCTCCGCCTCTTTATGTTTCCAACACGATAGAATTGCAAGAAATTGCTTATACTATGCATTGGCCTTTACTTGGTGTGCATGAATTGTTCTTTTATGACATGCTGATGCATAGGAAGAGAGTTAGACTTCGTTGTTGCATGATATATGTTACCTTGTGCTCACTACTAAATTATAAATCATTGTTAATTGAAATTGGCTTTGATATACCTTGGGATCTGGGTGGATCTATTACTTGAGCACTATATGTCTAGCTTAACGGCTTTAAAGAAAGCGCTACCAGGGAGACAACCCGGAAGTTTTAGAGAGTCATTTATTTCTATTGAGTGCTTTTATATAGTTTAAAAACAAAAAAAATAAAGAGGGGAACCTAAAAACTTTTCAAAAAGGAAAGTGAAAATGAGAAAGACAAGCATTGTTGAAGTGGGAGCTAGCCTTGAACTTTGTTCATGCTCACAAAAACTTTGTGAATCTTGATTACAGAAACTTTTCAATAAAAACAATTATCCCCTTGTACAATTCCATTGTATTATAAAAATAATGTGCTAAGGTTTGCCTTTAGGATGTTTACAATGCTTGTTGGTTTGTACGGTGCAGGACAAAAACTTTGGATGTAGTGCATGATTTTACATGTTTAACTGGAATGCCAAGCGGTTCTGATTCTTTTTTCACTGTCTGCCTGTACAAATTTATTATTTTTCCTAATTTTTGTAGAATTTTTGGGGTACCATAAGTATGGTGAATGTTCAGATTGCTACAGACTGTTCTGTTTTTGACAGATTCTGTTTTTGATGCATAGTTTACTTATTTTGATGAAACTATCAATTTATATTAGTGGATTAAGCCATGAAAAAGTTATATTACAGTAGACAAAATGCAAAAATAAAATATGAATTGGTTTACTACAGTACTTAGAGTGGTGATTTGCTTTATTATACTAACGGATCTTACCGAGTTTTCTGTTGAAGTTTTGTGTGGATGAAGTGTCTAATCGAGGAGGTCTCGATATGAGGAAAAGGAAGAGAGGCAAGAGCTCAAGCTTGGGGATGCCTGAGGCACCCCAAGTAAATATTCAAGGAGACTCAAGCATCTAAGCTTGGGGGTGCCCCATAAGGCATCCCCTCTTTCTTCAACAAGTATCGGTATGTTTTCGGATTCGTTTCGTTCATGCATTATGTGCAAGTCTTGGAGTGTCTGTTGCATTTAGTTTTCATTTTTCCTTTATGCACCATGCAGGTATGAGATAGTCCTTGCTTGATTTATAGAATGCTCATTGCACTTCACTTAAATCTTTTGAGTATGGCTTTATAGAATGCTTCATGTGCTTCACTTATATCATTTGAAGTTTGGATTGCCTGTTTCTCTTCACCATAAAAACCGCTATTTGTAGAATGCTCTTTTGCTTCACTTATATTTGTTAGAGCGTGGGCATATCTTTTGTAGAAAGAATTAAACTCTCTTGCTTCACTTATATCTATTTAGAGAGATGACAGGAATTGGTCATTCACATGGTTAGTCATAAAATCCTACGTAAACTTGTAGATCGCTGAATATGATATGTTTGATTCCTTGCAATAGTTTTGCAATATAAAGGTGGTGATATTAGAGTCGTGCTAGTTGGGTAATTGTGAAATTGAGAAATACTTGTGTTGAGGTTTGCAAGTCTCGTAGCATGCACGTATGGTGAACCGTTATGTAACGAAGTTGGAGCATGAGGTGTTTTTTGATTGTCTTCCTTATGAGTGGAAGTCGGGGACGAGCGATGGTCTTTTCCTACCAATCTATCCCTCTAGGGGCATGCGTAGTAGTACTTTGCTTCGAGGGCAAGTAGACTTTTGCAATAAGTATGTGAGTTCTTTATGACTAATGTGAGTCCATGGATATACTCATACTCACCCTTCCACTTTGCTAGCCTTTATTATGCCGCGCAACCTTCGCCGGTATCATGCACCCATTATTTACCTTCCTCAAAACAGCCACCATACCTACCTATTATGGCATTTCCATAGCCATTCCGAGATATATTTCCATGCAACTTTTCACTGTTCTGTCATTATGACATGTTCCATCATTGTCATATTGCTTTGCATGATCGTAAGATAGCTAGCATGATGTTTTCATGTTTTTGATGTCATTGCTATGCTAGATCATTGCACATCCCGGTACACCGCCGGAGGCGCTCATATAGAGTCATATCTTTGTTGTAATATTGAGTTGTAAGTAAATAAAAGTGTGATGATCATCATTATTAGAGCATTGCCCCAGTGAGTAAAGGATGATGGAGACTATGATTCCCCCACAAGTCGGGATGAGACTCCGGACTTTATGAAAAATAAAAGAGGCCAAAGAAGCCCAAATGAAAAAAGAGGCCAAAGAAGCCCACCAAAAAATAAAAAAAAAAGAAAAAAAAAGAAAAGAAGAAAATAAAAATAAAAAAATGAGAGAAAAATAGAGAAGGGGCAATGTTACTATCCTTTTACCACACTTGTGCTTCAGAGTAGCACCATGTTCTTCATAGAGAGAGTCTCCTATGCTTTCACTTTCATATACTAGTGGGAATTTTTCATTATAGAACTTGGCTTGTATATTCCAATGATGGGCTTCCTCAAAATGCCCTAGGTCTTTGTGAGCAAGCAAGTTGGATGCACACCCACTTAGTTTCTTTTGTTGAGCTTTCATATATTTATAGCTCTAGTGCATCCGTTGCATGGCAATCCCTACTCATTCACATTGATATCTATCGATGGGCATCTCCATAGCCCGTTGATATGCCTAGTTGATGTGAGACTATATTCTCCCTTTTTGTCCTCACAACCACCACCATATACCACCATAGTGCTATGTCCATGGCTTGCGCTCATGTATTGCATAAGAATTGAAAAAGGTGAAGCGCGTTAAAAAGTATGAACCAATTGCTCGGCTCGTCATCCGGGTTGTGCATGATTTGAATGCTTTATGTGATGAAGATGGAGCATAGCCAGACTATATGATTTTGTACGGATGAGCTTTCTTTGGCTAGGTTATTTCGATAAGACATAATTGCTTGGTTGGTATGCTTGAAGTATTATTGTTTTTATGTCAAATGATAGACTATTGCCTTGAATCACCCGTGTCTTAATATTCATGCCATGATTAGACTTATGATCAAGATTATGCTAGGTAGCATTCCACATCAAAAATTATCTTTATATCATTTACCTACTCGAGGATGAACAGGAATTAAGCTTGGGGATGCTGATACGTCTCCGTCGTATCTATAATTTTTTATTGTTCCATGTCAATATTATTCAACTTTCATATACTTTTGGCAACTTTTTATATTATTTTTTGGGACTAACATATTGATCCAGTGCCCAATGCCAGTTCCTGTCTGTTGCATGTTTTATGTTTCGCAGAAACCCCATATCAAACGGAGTCCAAACGGGGTAAAAACGGGCGGAGAGTTATTTTGGAATATTTGTGATTTTGGGGAGGAAGAATCAACATGAGACGATGCCCGAGGTGGCCACGAGACAGGGGCCCACGGCCACTCCAGGTGGGTGCGCCCCCACCCTCGTGGGCCCCTCGTAAGGCGGTTGATGCCCTTCTTTGGCCGCAAGAAAGCTAATTTTTGGAAAAAGATCTCGGCGAAGGTTTCAATCCAATTGGAGTTACGGATCTCCATATATAAAGGAAACGGTGCCAGGGCAGAATACGAGAACGCAGAAACAAAGAGATAGATCCAATCTCGGAGGGGCTCTCGCCCCTCCCACACCATGGGAGCCAAGGACCAGAGGGGAAACCCTTCTCCCATCTAGGGAGAAGGTCAAGGAAGAAGAAGAAGGGGGGCTCTCTCCCCCTTGCTTCCGGTGGCGCCGGAGTGCTGCCGGGGGCCATCATCATCACCGCGATCTTCACCAACACCACTGCCATCTTCACCAATATCTCCATCACCTTCCCCCTTCTATATTCAGCGGTCCACTCTCCCGCAACCCGCTGTACCCTCTACTTGAACATGGTGCTTTATGCTTCATATTATTATCCAATGATGTGTTGCCATCCTATGATGTCTGAGTAGATTTTCGTTATCCTATCAGTGATTGATGAATTGCTATGATTGATTTAATTTGCTTGTGCTTATGTTGCTGTCCTATTGTGCCCTCCGTGTCGTGCAAGCATGAGGGATTCTCGCTGTAGGGTGTTGCAATACGTTCATGATTCTTTTATGGTGGGTTGCTTGAGTGACAGAAGCATAAACCCAACTAAGGGGATTGTTGCGTATGGGATAAAGGGGACTTGATGCTTTAATGCTATGGTTGGGTTTTACCTTAATGAATCTTTAGTAGTTGTGGATGCTTGCTAGAGTCCCAATCATAAGTGCATATGATCCAAGAAGAGAAAGTATGTTAGCTTATGCCTCTCCCACATAAAACTTGCTATCGGTCTAGTAACATAGTCAATTGCTTAGGGACAATTCCACAACTCCTACCACCACTTTTCCACAATCGCTATATTTACTTTATTGCTTCTTTATCTAAACAGCCCCTAGTTTATATTTACGTCTTCTTTATTATCTTGCAAACCTATCTTATCACACCTACAAAGTACTTCTAGTTTCATACTTGTTCTAGGTAAAGCGAACACTAAGTGTGCGTAGAGTCGTATTAGTGGCAGATAGGGCTTGAGAGAGTATTTGTTCTACCTTTAGCTCCTCGTTGGGTTTGACACTCTGACTTATCGAAAGAGGCTACAACTATCCTGTATACTTGCGGGTTATCACTGGGACCCACCAGCTACATCTTCGCACGCAGTGAAGTGCCTGACAGTCGGGACCCACCTGGTCAAAGCGTACGTAGCATTGTCATTCTGGTCGTGAACGTGTACGTACATATTGGTCGATGTAGAGGCGTGCACGTGTCTAGTAGAGGCGCACACGTAGCATATACACGTACGTACAACGGCAAGGGTGCAAGAAAGTAAATATGGCTACGTAAGTACATATGGGTGGGGTCTCAAACACCTACTCGCACATACGTACGGCCAGGGCTCGTGTACATGGCTGGGTCGGAACGGAGAAACTGCGTCATCGTCGTGTTCATGTGGAGCCAACCGGCTGGGATGTAACGAAATGCGTCGTTGTGTTCATTGGGAGGGCTCGGATAGAACAGCCGATGGAAATGAGGCCTGGGCGTACCACATAATGGAGGAAACAGCATTGTGTTCGACCGGCCACGTTCGAAATGGGATCATGTTCATCGGGAGGGGTCTGGCATACCGCAAAATGGAGGAAACAGACTTCTGTTGAACCTCCTACGGTCGAAACAGGGTCCTATTCATCGGGAGGGGTGTGGCGTATCGCAAAACGGAGGAAACGTACTTGTGTTGGAGCGCTATGGTCAAAATGGGGATCCTGTTCATCGGGAGGGTTGTGGCGTACCGCAAAATGGGACTCCATGGGATATTGTTCATCTCCACCGTCGACCTCCTCCAGCCTCGACGGGCTACTATTCATCCACCGTCGACCTCCTCCAGCCTCCACCTACGACTGTTCATCCACGGGCTCCTGTTCATCCAGCCTCCAGTGCGCGCTACTCCACCGGCTACTGTTCAACCAACCCTCTCCACGGCGTCCTGTTCAACCACCACTCCACGGGCTACTGTTCATCCAGCCCTCCACCTGCTACTGTTCATCTAGCCCTCCACGGGGTCGTCCTGTTCATCCAGCCCTCCACGGGGTCCTGTTCATCCAGCCCCAACCGACTCGATCAATCGGGGTCCTGTTCATCCAGAGGCAACACCATGGAGTCATGTTCATCCACCCCCACCGGGAACTGTTCATCCAACCCCCCCGCCCCCACCAACACTCACTGTTCATCCGGAGGCAGCATAGATCGGCTTCAGTTAGCAGCAGTAGCGAGGGAATGGGTCGATCGCTCTTGTTCAGTAACGTGTAGCCTGTAGTGATTTCGCTCGGGTTTAGTAATGTGTAGCCTGCAGTGCAATCACTCAGGTTCAGTTAGGGGATGCCTCACTCGGGTTCAATTAGAGCCCAATGCCTCGCACCCACGTGCATATGGTACGAGAGAAACGCGCATCGCTCGGCCCGCAAGACCCACCGTAAGCGGGAACTCCTCGAAATTTTCCACACCCTCGCTTCTACCATGGTTTTTTCTGTCATGGACGGCCCAAAGAATGTCATGCAGCTGTGTCTCCGGCCGGCCCAGGACGAAAAGCCCATTTTCTGTCATGGTTTTCTGTCATAGAAGTAGGAGCCCACCACATCTATGATGATATCGGGTTTTGTCACAATTATCATCATAGAAGCGTCATAAGTATGACAAAAAAATTCGTTCAGCCCAAAATGTCATGGATGTGTCTTTTTTTGTAGTGCGTGCAGCGGGCGGCGCGATACTATTCAATTTGATAGTGGGCAACGCAGTTCCTGATACGGCTTTAATGCAGACGAGGGAGGGAGTAGCGGTTCCTGAAATGTTGAACGGCTAATGCATCCTCCTTCAATTAGCATTGTGAATGCATGAGGGAAGTAATGGGAGGAGGACCGGGAAAAGAGGCTGCACGATGTGAATGCAACGCAATTTGCACTCATATTAAGGCGCCCCTCCATTCCAATGCATCTACACATCGTACGCACCTAAGCATTTGCCTAAGCACCTACACTAAGCGCAAAAATGCTCACTCCAGACCCATGGCGGCGATGCGCACGAGAGGCTAGCGCTGTGCCAGATGGTCCACGACGCCGGCCTGTGGCATGGCGCCAAGGATTATCTCCAGATGGTGTTGGCAATCGGCTGGTGGCTGGCCGTCGTCGACGCCAACTACGACTCTCAGTTAGACTAGATGATCGTTGCCACCACCAACAAGTTCACCGTCCTCAAGAAGCTCAAGGACGACATCGCCGTACTCCTCCAGCCTGCGCGCTGGGGCTCCTCATTGCTTGCCACCCTAATTGGCCTCCATGGTCGGAACCTCTTTCAAGCACTGGTGGCCCTGCGACTGCCCGCCGACGCCACGAAGAATGTCCACCTGGAGGTCGCGCTCGCTACGAGGTGCCTCACCCTGTAAGAATTTGTCGACCTACACATCCACGTGTACGAGCAAATCATGTATGTAGGTATCTACAAGGCCAGTGAGGACGCTACGATGTTGGCCTTCCTCAACCGGCTGGAAGCCTTGGATGCCTTTGCTGAGAAGCACCTTGACCTTGCCACAAAAGCCGCCGCTCCTTAGCCGCCTCTCGGTGGCCCGGTGCACTAAGTTGAGGAGGAGGAGGTCATACATTGATGGATGCATCTTTCTTCTTGGCTCCTGTAACCACCACTGCGATCGCATCATCATGGCCTTAATTCTTATTATGCTATTGCATTCTCGTTCCAGTCAATACCGACATGTGTGATGCCTTTGCTTAATTATATGCATCACTGTAACTAGTACTCCATCCATCAATTTATAAGTTGTGCCTACCTTTCCCATCAACTTTGTGCAACATGCGGGCATCTTGCTAGAAACACTAGAACATGTCGGACCGATTGTGGCCAAACCGATGATGCGCCAACCTAGCTACTACGTACCCTGCTTATTTGGCAGAAATAGCCCTGCCCTTGCGTTTCCAATCATTATTTCTATCTATCGCTCGTGCCAAGGAGCAGAACCAAATGTTAAAATTTATACATGTTTCTCTACTCCTACTCCTATAAAAGACTCAGTTGGTGATGGTGGTGTGTCTGCCATCCGTCGTTTTTGACCATTAGATCTGCATCTAACGACTGTGAGGTAAGTTGTGGCATTTTTGCAACAAGAGCCCACTTCTCTGCTCCAATTTGCAGAAAACCCCTTATTATCTTAAAAGCAACCACATCCCTCCCTCACCTCATCAAAACAGCCTGAGAAATATATTTTGAGTGAAAAGTAATATATTAGGAGTATATCAAAACAAGAGTGATTTCTTTCAAGTTTCTGAACAAGTACTACTATTGTACTACTTTGGATCTGTCGCAACGTAGGGTACATTGCTAGTAAAAGGAAAACACATGCCGCATTTGCGTCGCACCCCCACACGCCTGGGAATCGGGAGTACTCCACAGCCCGTCCGGCATGTCACATAGCTTAGGGAAGGCATGTTGCCTAGCATTTTCACTTTCATGTGGGACCGCCATTGAGCAAACCGACTATTGGCAAACCGCACCCCGCCCGCTGCCGGGTTGGAAAACAGAAACGAGGGGAAGATCTAGCTGTAGCACGGAATCCAAGAAACTTGGTATCAGATGGGGCTCGTTGATAGAGTAGGAGCATTCCGTACTACTACTCCTGCTAGTACCAAGTTTGTACTATACAACTAGTACTACCACTATACAACTAGGTACGTGCACGACACAGTATCGCAGGAACAAAAAACGGGAAGATCTTGTTTTGGGTGATTTATCTTTTTTTAGTCAACGTAGTATGAATAATATGATGTGGGGGGCACCCATGAAGCTTATGTGGCTTGGTTGCATGGCTACAAAAGGTTAGAGAAAAATAAATAGATAATGTGTTTAGAGTGCACTCCACTAAATAGATATACTTTGGATCCATTGCAACGCACGGGCCGGCACATCTATATCTATACCCCTATATAGTGTGTGAATAACTTTGACAGTAGGTCATTGGATGAAGCCAATCCGACGGTACAAAGATGGAAAATCCGAGCACTACTGGCCGTTGGATATCATCTACATTCCACCAGATTCTGCCACATGTAGAATCTAGAAGACTCCATGGTTGAACTTAAGCATAATGCATAAACCACCAGAATCTCATGCATGCAATGCATGTGTACCTTACTAGTTGGTAGTAGTAAGAAACAAATTCCGGGTTTGGCACGAGCTCGTACTACGGGAGCACCACAAGGCCTACCGCAGGAGTTACATTTCCCTCTCGGGACTCACGGGACCGATCTTCAGTGGCTTAGTGCACCGGCCTATGAGTCAATGGCATGCAAATCTTAAATGCGGCTGGCCCACATGTCATTCTCATGGTTGTGGCGTGGTTCGAGACTCACTCGTTCGAGATGAACCAGCCGGTGATGGCGTGGCCGCGGTGAGGTGCCACAGCTGGGCATCGGGGCGTTACGAGGCGTAGATGGCCATACCGGCGGGTACTACCTGTAGCACAGAACTACTCCAGCTGAGGATTGATGCCCGGGACGAAATGTGCCATCGCCGCTGGATGAAAATTCGATGGTGCAGGAGTACGGATCGGAGCACAGGAGCGGAGCAGGCAAACCGCGTCCAATCGGGTGTGGATGTGGTAGAAAGTTGATGGTTGCCACAGTTCAGCTGGCCCGCATGTCATGCACACAAAGGCAGAGGAGCGGTGGGGTCGAGAGGGATGAGGCGCACATCGGGGGACGTCGTGCCGTGGGTTAGAGCGGCGTCATGGGAAACGCGTGTGGGTGTGGCAGTGGTAGAAACAAGAAACATGCTGGTCGCCGTGGTTCAACTTCCATGGACAAGTTGTCATGTCTGCTGACACATGCACTGCATACCGCTTATTGCAAGGAGCAGTAGTAGAGAAAACTTGCTCCAAAGATAGCATTTTTCCGATAAAATTCTCAAAATATCGTTAGTTTTTACACATGGGATTACTCCTGCAAGGTTCAGTCACAACAGGTGTTTTGTAAAAAAATTGCATCTTGATGTTCCCTGCAATGCACGGGCATCTTGCTAGTTATAGAAGAAGCCCACACGGGCATCTTGTCGCAGGGTGTGCCACCGACCCAAACTAAAAAATTTCAGATGCTTAGGTGCACCAGATGCCGTGCCACGCTACAAAATGTAAAAAAAACAGCTCCAATTTTTTTAAACCTATTATCTTCAAACCAGCCACACCCGTCCATCACCTCATCAAAACAGACCGAGGAATATATTTTGGGTGAAGCATGATTTATTTTTATTGATATATGTATATCAAAACTAGAGTGTTTATATTTCAAGCCCGTGAACAAGTATTATTCTACTACTTTCGATCCATTGCAACGCACGGGCCAGCACATTGGTAGTAGTAGTCTCTATCTCTGTCTCTACTCTACTCTTATAAAAACAGAGTTGTTGATGATGGTGTGCCTGCCATCCTGCAGTATAGACCATCCGATTTATATCTGACAGATAGGAAGGAAACTATGGCAATTTTGCAAAAATATACCCACGCCCCTCTCCACATTTGCAAATAAGGCATTCCCTCGTTCATCCTTGTCTCCCACAAGATAAACTACTCATACAAATGCATCTTGATGTTTCATGCAACGCATGGGCATCTTGCTAGTACTCTTATACTAGCAAGATACTCTTATAAAAAGCAGAGTTGGTGATGATGGTGTGCCTACCATCCTGCAATATAGGTCGTCCAATCTATATCCGACGGATAAGAAGGAAACTATGATAATTTACCCGCACTCCTCTCCACATTGCAGATAAGGCCTTCCCTCGTTCATCCATTTCTCCCATAAGATATTGATGTTCCGTGCAACACACGGGCATCTTGCTAGTATTATAAAAAAACAGAGTTTGTGATGATGGTGTGCCTGCCATCCTGCAATATAGGCCGTCCGATTTATATTTGACGGATAGGAAGAAAACTATGGCAATTTTGGAAAATGATACCTACACCCCTCTCCACATTTGCAAATAAGGCCTTCCCTCGTTCATCCTTTTCTCTCACAAGATAAACTACTCATACTTATGCATCTTGATGTTCTGTGCAACGCACGAGGATGTTACCTTGGGGGTCTCGCCAGCGCGGCGTGGCCGTAGTTGCAAGTTGACGCCCCTTGAGATGCCGATGTTGAGGGGCACTCGGATTTTCTCTGATGAGAAGGTAAGATGAGTTTGATCATGTAGTAAATGCATTCTAAAGACTACTTCCGTGTCCATTTCCTAATTCTCCCCCTGCCCACTGTTTCACAGGTTAGGCTCGGTGTGAGTGTGGATTGGCTTGCATATGTACGAGAGGGTACCAACACCAATTTGCACAACATTTACAATGGTGACACCGTTCCAGTAGAACCTTTGTACAACATTGGGATCAGCCATGCAACAGGCCACCGCCTGAATTGGTACAATGGAACCATTGTGAGATTGAAGAAGATAGCACGAACCTTGCACATGGCGGTCAAAGGTGGACCATGTTATCGGCGGCCGATTTGTTGTCGTACAAGTATGAAGATGCTGCGCTCCTTTCTAACCACATCTTCGCGGTGACAAACCAAGGGACTTGTTTCGTATGGGACACATCCTACGGTATACTCCCTCTCTCCCAGTTTATTTGTTTTGTATTTTTTTTCATTTTATAAGTTTCAAATTCAAATTTAGAGCTCCCCATCACATGTTGAGATTACAATGTCCATTAAATCATTGCGTGCATGTATAGTAAAGAAACAAATCTCAAGTTTGGCACGAGTTCATGTAGCGGTAGCACCACAAGGCCTAGTGCAGGAGTATACATTTCCCTCTCAGGGCCCTCGGGATTGAGCTTCAGCACCTTACTACACCTGCCTTTGAGTCAATAACATGTGGACCCGATAGGTGGCTGGTCCACATGTAATGCTCCCGAAGGCAGAGGGGCAGTGGGGCCGAGAGGGGTGAGCCGCAGGTCGGGGGACTTGTGGTGTCATGGGTTTGAGCAGCGTCGTGGGAATCACGTGTTGCTGTGGTAGAAACTTGATGCTCGTCGCATTTCAGGTGGCCCACATGTCATGCACACAAAGGCAGAGGGGCAGTGTGGCCGAGAGGGGTGAGGCACACGTCAGGGGACGTGGTGTCGTGGGTTGGAGCGGCGTCATGGGAATCGCGAGTGGCAGTGGATGAAACATGATGGTCGTCGTAGTTGAACTTCCATGGACAAGCTGTCATGTCTACGGACACATGCATTGCATACCGGTCACTGGAAGGAGTAGTAGAGAAAGCTAGGCGGATAAATAGTTCCTTATAGTCAAGCAGACCCACACTACTAATTGTTCCAAAGACATGCACACCATCGAAATAGTCCATCTATATCAATATACATCGAGAGGGAATATTTTTTTTACAAGAGAGGAAATAGTTCATCCATCCATAATGCCCTTCTTCTTCTTCTTCTTCTTCTTCTTCTTCTTGTTCTTGCACTGATTCTTTTTGCACTATCTTGTTGTACAAATTTATTATTTTTCCTAATTTTTGTAGAATTTTTGGGGTACCATAAGTATGGTGAATGTTCAGATTGCTACAGACTGTTCTGTTCTTGACAGATTCTGTTTTTGATGCATAGTTTACTTATTTTGATGAAACTATCAATTTATATTAGTGGATTAAACCATTAAAAAGTTATATTACAGTAGACACAATGCAAAAATAAAATATGAATTGGTTTACTATAGTACTTAGAGTGGTGATTTGCTTTATTATACGGATCTTACCGAGTTTTCTGTTGAAGTTTTGTGTGGATGAAGTGTCTAATCGAGGAGGTCTCGATATGAGGAAAAGGAAGAGAGGCAAGAGCTCAAGCTTGGGGATGCCTGAGGCACCCCAAGTAAATATTCAAGGAGACTCAAGCATCTAAGCTTGGGGATGCCCCAGAAGGCATCCCCTCTTTCTTCAACAAGTATCGGTATGTTTTCGGATTCGTTTCGTTCATGCATTATGTGCAAGTCTTGGAGCGTCTGTTGCATTTAGTTTTCATTTTTCCTTTATGCACCATGCTGGTATGAGATAGTCCTTGCTTGATTTATAGAATGCTCATTGCACTTCACTTAAATCTTTTGAGTATGGCTTTATAGAATGCTTCATGTGCTTCATTTATATCATTTGAAGTTTGGATTGCCTGTTTCTCTTCACATAAAAAACCGCTATTTGTAGAATGCTCTTTTGCTTCACTTATATTTGTTAGAGCATGGACATATCTTTTGTAGAAAGAATTAAACTCTCTTGCTTCACTTATATCTATTTAGAGAGATGACAGGAATTGGTCATTCACATGGTTAGTCATAAAATCCTACGTAAACTTGTAGATCGCTGAATATGATATGTTTGATTCCTTGCAATAGTTTTGCAATATAAAGGTGGTGATATTAGAGTCGTGCTGGTTGGGTAATTGTGAAATTGAGAAATACTTGTGTTGAGGTTTGCAAGTCTCGTAGCATGCACGTATGGTGAACCGTTATGTAACGAAGTTGGAGCATGAGGTGTTTTTTGATTGTCTTCCTTATGAGTGGAAGTCGGGGATGAGTGATGGTCTTTTCCTACCAATCTATCCCTCTAGGGGCATGCGTAGTAGTACTTTGCTTCGAGGGCAAGTAGACTTTTGCAATAAGTATGTGAGTTCTTTATGACTAATGTGAGTCCATGGATATACTCACACTCACCCTTCCACTTTGCTAGCCTTTATTATGCCGCGCAACCTTCACCGGTATCATGCACCCATTATTTACCTTCCTCAAAACAGCCACCATACCTACCTATTATGGCATTTCCATAGCCATTCCGAGATATATTTCCATGCAACTTTTCACTGTTCTGTCATTATGACATGTTCCATCATTGTCATATTGCTTTGCATGATCGTAAGATAGCTAGCATGATGTTTTCATGTTTTTGATGTCATTGCTATGCTAGATCATTGCACATCCCGAGGTACACCGCCGGAGGCATTCATATAGAGTCATATCTTTGTTGTAATATTGAGTTGTAAGTAAATAAAATTGTGATGATCATCATTATTAGAGCATTGCCCCAGTGAGGAAAGGATGATGGAGACTATGATTCCCCCACAAGTCCGGATGAGACTCCAGACTTTATGAAAAATAAAAGAAGCCAAAGAAGCCCAAATGAAAAAAGAGGCCAAAGAAGCCCACCAAAAAATAAAAATAAAAGAAAAAAAAGAAAAGAAGAAAATAAAAGTAAAAAAATGAGAGAAAAAGAGAGGAGGGGCAATGTTACTATCCTTTTACCACACTTGTGCTTCAGAGTAGCACCATGTTCTTCATAGAGAGAGTCTCCTATGCTTTCACTTTCATATACTAGTGGGAATTTTTCATTATAGAACTTGGCTTGTATATTCCAATGATGGGCTTCCTCAAAATGCCATAGGTCTTCGTGAGTAAGCAAGTTGGATGCACACCCACTTAGTTTCGTTTGTTGAGCTTTCATATATTTATAGCTCTAGTGCATCCGTTGCATGGCAATCCCTACTCATTCACATTGATATCTATCGATGGGCATCTCCATAGCCCGTTGATATGCCTAGTTGATGTGAGACTATATTCTCCCTTTTTGTCCTCACAACCACCACCATATACCACCATAGTGCTATGTCCATGGCTTGTGCTCATGTATTGCATAAGAGTTGAAAAAGGTGAAGCGCGTTAAAAAGTATGAACCAATTGCTCGGCTCGTCATCCAGGTTGTGCATGATTTGAATGCTTTATGTGATGAAGATGGAGCATAGCCAGACTATATGATTTTGTACGGATGAGCTTTCTTTGGCTAGGTTATTTCGATAAGACATAATTGCTTGGTTGGTATGCTTGAAGTATTATTGTTTTTATGTCAAATGATAGACTATTGCCTTGAATCACCCGTGTCTTAATATTCATGCCATGATTAGACTTATGATCAAGATTATGCTAGGTAGCATTCCACATCAAAAATTATCTTTATATCATTTACCTACTCGAGGATCAACAGGAATTAAGCTTGGGGATGCTGATACGTCTCCGTCGTATCTATAATTTTTTATTGTTCCATGTCAATATTATTCAACTTTCATATACTTTTGGCAACTTTTTATATTATTTTTTGGGACTAACATATTGATCCAGTGCCCAGTGCCAGTTCCTGTCTGTTGTATGTTTTATGTTTCGCAGAAACCCCATATCAAACGGAGTCGAAACAGGGTAAAAACGGACGAAGAGTTATTTTGGAATATTTGTGATTTTTGGGAGGAAGAATCAATGTGAGGCGATGCCCGAGGTGGTCACGAGACAGGGGCCCACGGCCACTCCAGGTGGGTGCGCCCCCACCCTCGTGGGCCCCTCTTAAGGCTGTTGATGCCCTTCTTTGGCCGTAAGAAATCTAATTTTTGGAAAAAGAACTGGGTGAAGGTTTCAATCCAATCGTAGTTACGGATCTCCATATATAAAGGAAACGGTGCCAGGGCAGAATACGAGAACGCAGAAACAGAGAGATAGATCCAATCTCGGAGGGGCTCTCGCCCCTCCCACGCCATGGGAGCCAAGGACCAGAGGGGAAACCCTTCTCCCATCTAGGGAGAAGGTCAAGGAAGAAGAAGAAGAAGGGGGGCTCTCTCCCCCTTGCTTCCGGTGGCGCCGGAGTGCTGCTGGGGGCCATCATCATCACCGCGATCTTCACCAACACCACCGCCATCTTCACCAACATCTCCATCACCTTCCCCCTTCCATATTCAGCGGTCCACTCTCCTACAACCCGTTGTACCCTCTACTTGAACATGGTGCTTTATGCTTCATATTATTATCCAATGATGTGTTGCCATCCTATGATGTCTGAGTAGATTTTCGTTGTCCTATCGGTGATTGATGAATTGCTATGATTGATTTAATTTGCTTGTGCTTATGTTGCTGTCCTATTGTGCCCTCCGTGTCGCGCAAGCGTGAGGGATTCTTGCTATAGGGTGTTGTAATACGTTCATGATTCTTTTATGGTGGGTTGCTTGAGTGACAGAAGCATAAACCCAAGTAAGGGGATTGTTGCGCATGGGATAAAGGGGACTTGATGCTTTAATGCTATGGCTGGGTTTTACCTTAATGAATCTTTAGTAGTTGTGGATGCTTGCTAGAGTTCCAATCATAAGTGCATATGATCCAAGAAGAGAAAGTATGTTAGCTTATGCCTCTCCCACATAAAACTTGCTACCGGTCTAGTAACGTTGTCAATTGCTTAGGGACAATTCCACAACTCCTACCACCACTTTTCCACACTCGCTATATTTACTTTATTGCTTCTTTATCTAAACAACCCCTAGTTTATATTTACGTGTTCTTTATTATCTTGCAAACCTATCTTATCACACCTGCAAAGTACTTCTAGTTTCATACTTGTTCTAGGTAAAGCAAACACTAAGTGTGCGTAGAGTCATATTAGTGGAAGATAGGGCTTGAGAGAGTATTTGTTCTACCTTTAGCTCCTCGTTGGGTTCGACACTCTAACTTATCGAAAGGGGCTACAACTATCCCTTATACTTGCGGGTTATCACTGGGACCCACCAGCTACATCTTCGCACGCAGTGAAGTGCGTGACAGTCGGGACCCACCTGGTCAAAGCGTACGTAGCGTTGTCATTCTGGTCGTGAACGTGTACGTACATATTGGTCGATGTAGAGGCGTGCACGTGTCTAGTAGAGGCGCGCACGTAGCATATACACGTACGTACAACGGCAAGGGTGCAAGAAAGTAAATATGGCTACGTAAGTACATACGGGCGGGGTCTCGAACACCTACTCGCACATATGTACGGCCAGTGCTCGTGTACATGGCTGGGTCGGAACGGAGAAACTGCGTCGTCGTCGTGTTCATGGGGAACCAACCGGCTGGGATGGAACGAAATGCGTCGTTGTGTTCATCGGGAGGGCTCGGATAGAACAGCCGATGGAAATGAGGCCTGGGCGTACCACAGAATGGAGGAAACAGCCTTGTGTTCGACCGGCCACGTTCGAAATGGGATCATGTTCATCGAGAGGGGTTTGGCGTACCGCAAAACGGAGGAAACGGACTTCTGTTGGACCTCCTACGGTTGAAACAGGGTCCTATTCATCGAGAGGGGTGTGGCGTATCGCAAAACGGAGGAAACGTACTTGTGTTGGAGCACTATGGTCAAAATGGGGATCCTGTTCATCGGGAGGGTTGTGGTGTACCGCAAAATGGGACTCCATGGGATATTGTTCATCTCCACCGTCGACCTCCTCCAGCCTCCACGGGCTACTGTTCATCCACCGTCGACCTCCTCCAGCCTCCACCTATGACTGTTCATCCACGGGCTCCTGTTCATCCAGCCTCCACCGCGCGCTACTCCACCGGCTACTGTTCAACCAACCCTCTCCACGGCGTCCTGTTCAACCACCCCTCCACGGGCTACTGTTCATCCAGCCCTCCACGGGGTCGTCCTGTTCATCCAGCCCTCCACGGGGTCCTGTTCATCCAACCCCAACCGGCTCGATCGATCGGGGTCCTGTTCATCCAGAGGCAACACCATGGAGTCCTGTTCATCCACCCCCACCGGGAACTGTTCATCCACCCCCCGCCCCCCCACCAACACTCACTGTTCATCCGGAGGCAGCATAGATCGGCTTCAGTTAGCAGCAGTAGCGAGGGAATGGGTCGATCGCTCGAGTTCAGTAATGTGTAGCCTGTAGTGCAATCGCTCGGGTTCAGTAACGCGTATCCTGCAATGCAATCACTCGGGTTCAGTTAGGCGATGCCTCGCTCGGGTTCAGTTAGAGCCCAATGCCATGCACCCATGTGCGTACGGTACGAGAGAAACGCGCATCGCTCGGCCCCCAAGACCCACCGTAAGCAGGAACTCCTCGAAATTTTCCTCACCCTCGCTTCTACCACGGTTTTTTCCGTCATGGACGGCCTAAAGAATGCCATGCAGTTGTGTCTCCGGCCGGCCCAGGACGAAAAGCCTATTTTCTGTCATGGTTTTCTGTCATAGAAGTAGGAGCCCACCACATCTATGATGATACCGGGTTTTGTCACAATTATCGTCATAGAAGTGTCATAAGTATGACAAAAAAATTCGTTCAGCCCAAAATGTCATGGATGTGTCTTTTTTGTAGTGCGTGCAGCGAGCGGTGCGGTACTATTCAATTTGACAGTGGGCGACGCAGTTCCTGATACGGCTTTAATGTAGACGAGGGAGGGAGTAGCGGTTCCTGAAATGTTGAACGGCTAATGCATCCTCCTTCAATTAGCATTATGAATGCATGAGGGACGTAATGGGAGGAGGACCGGGAAAAGAGGCTGCACGATGTGATTGCAACGCAGTTTGCACTCATATTAAGGCGCCCCTCCATTCCAATGCATCTACACATCGTACGCACCTAAGCATTTGCCTAAGCACCTACACTAAGCGCAAAAATTCTCACTCCAGACCCATGGCGGCGATGCGCGCGAGCGGCCAGCGGCTGTGCCAGATGGTCCACGATGCCGGCCTGTGGCATGGCGCCGAGGATTGTCTCCAGATGGTGTTGACAATCGGCTGGTGGATGGCCGTTGTCGACGCCAACGACGACTCTCAGTTGGACTAGATGATCGTTGCCACCACCAACAAGTTCACCGTCCTCAAGAAGCTCAAGGACGACATCGCCGTACTCCTCCAGCCTGCGCGCTGGGGCTCCTCATTGCTTGCCACCCTAATTGGCCTCCATGGTCGGAACCTCTTTCAAGCACTGGTGGCCCTGCGACTGCCCGCCGACGCCACGAAGAATTTGTCAACCTACACATCCACGTGTATGAGCAAATCATGTATGTAGGTATCTATAAGGCCAGTGAGGACGTTGCAACGTTGGCCTTCCTCAACCGGCTGGAAGCCTTGGATGCGTTTGCTGAGAAGCACCTTGACCTTGCCACAAAAGCCACCGCTCCTTAGCCGCCTGTCGGTGGCCCGGTGCACTAAGTTGAGGAGGAGGAGGTCATACGTTGATGGATGAATCTTTCTTCTTGGCTCCTGTAACCACCACTACGATAGCATCATCATGGCCTTAATTCTTATTGTGCTATTGCATTCTCGTTCTAGTCAATACCGACATGTGTGATCCCTTTGCTTAATTATATGCATCACTGTAACTAGTACTCCATCCATCAATTTATAAGTTGTGCCTACCTTTTCCATCAACTTTGTGCAACATGCGGGCATCTTGCTAGAAACACTAGAACATGTCGGACCGATTGTGACCAAACCGATGATGCGCCAACCTAGCTACTACGTACCCTGCTTATTTGGCAGAAATAGCCCCGCCCTAGCGTTTCCAATCGTTATTTCTATCTATCACTCGTGCCAAGGAGCAGAACCAAATGTTAGAATTTATACATGTTTCTCTACTCCTACTCCTATAAAAGACTCAGTTGGTGATGGTGGTGTGTCTGCCATTCGTCGTTTTTGACCATTAGATCTGCATCTAACGACTGTGAGGTAAGTTGTGGCATTTTTGCAACAAGAGCCCACTTCTGTGCTCCAATTTGCAGAAAACCCCTTATTATCTTAAAAAAAACCACATTCGTCCCTCACCTCATCAAAACAGCCTGAGAAATATATTTTGAGTGAAAAGTAATATATTAGGAGTATATCAAAACAAGAGTGATTTCTTTCAAGTTTCTGAACAAGTACTACTATTGTACTACTTTGGATCCGTCGCAACGCATGGGCACATTGCTAGTAAAAGGAAAAGACATGCCGCGTTTGCGTCGCACCCCCACACGCCCGAGAATCGGGAGTACTCCACAGCCCATCCGGCACGTCACATAGCTTAGGGAAGGCATGTTGCCTAGCATTTTCACTTTCATGTGGGACCGCCATTGAGCAAACCGACTATTGGCAAACCGCACCCCGCCCGCCGCCGGGTTGGAAAACAGAAACGAGGGGAAGATCTAGCTGTAGCACAGAATCCAAGAAACTTGGTATCAGATGGGGCTCGTTGATAGAGTAGGAGCATTCCGTACTACTACTCCTGCTAGTACCAAGTTTGTACTATACAACTAGTACTACCACTATACAACTAGGTACGTGCACGACACAGTATCGCAGAAACAAAAAACGGGAAGATCTTGTTTTGGGTGATTTATCTTTTTTTAGTCAACGTAGTATGAATAATATGATGTGGGGGGCACCCATGAAGCTTATGTGGCTTGGTTGCATGGCTACAAAAGGTTAGAGAAAAATAAATAGATAATGTGTTTAGAGTGCACTCCACTAAATAGATATACTTTGGATCCATTGCAACGCACGGGCCGGCACATCTATATCTATACCCCTATATAGTGTGTGAATAACTTTGAAAGTAGGTCGTTGGATGAAGCCAATCCGACGGTACAAAGATGGAAAATCCGGGCACTACTGGCGTTGGATATCATCTACATTCCACCAGATTCTGCCACATGTAGAATCTAGAAGACTCCATGGTTGAACTTAAGCATAATGCACAAACCACCAGAATCTCATGCATGCGATGCATGTGTACCTTACTAGTTGATAGTAGTAAGAAACAAATTCCGGGTTTGGCACGAGCTCGTACTATGGGAGCACCACAAGGGCTACCGCATGAGTTACATTTCCCTCTCAGGACTCACGGGACCGATCTTCAGTGGCTTAATGCACCGGCCTATGAGTCAATGACATGCAAATCTTAAATGCGGCTGGCCCACATGTCATTCTCATGGCGGTGGCGTGGTTCGAGACTCACTCGTTCGAGATGAACCAGCCGGTGATGGCGTGGCCGCGGTGAGGTGCCACAGCTGGGCATCGGGGCATTACGAGGCGTAGATGGCCATACCGGCGGGTACTACCTGTAGCACAGAACTACTCCAGCTGAGGATTGATGCCCGGGACGAAATGTGCCATAGCCGCTGGATGAAAATTCGATGGTGCGGGAGTACGGATCGGAGCACAGGAGCGGAGCAGGCAAACCGCGTCCAATCGGGTGTGGATGTGGTAGAAAGTTGATGGTCGCCACAGTTCAGCTGGCCCGCATGTCATGCACACAAAGGCAGAGGAGCGTTGGGGCCGAGAGGGATGAGGCGCACATCGGGGGACGTCGTGCCGTGGGTTAGAGCGGCGTCGTGGGAAACCCGTGTGGGTGTGGCAGTGGTAGAAACAAGAAACATGATGGTCGCCGTGGTTCAACTTCCATGGACAAGTTGTCATGTCTGCTGACACATGCACTGCATACCGCTTATTGCAAGGAGCAGTAGTAGAGAAAACTTGCTCCAAAGATAGCATTTTTCCGATAAAATTCTCAAAATATCGTTAGTTTTTACACATGGGATTACTCCTGCAAGGTTCAGTCACAACAGGTGTTTTGTAAAAAAATTGCATCTTGATGTTCCCTGCAATGCACGGGCATCTTGCTAGTTATAGAAGAAGCCCACACGGGCTGTCGCAGGGTGTGCCACCGACCCAAACTAAATTTTTTCAGACGCTTAGGTGCACCAGATGCCGTGCCACGCTACAAAATGTAAAAAAAATAGCTCCATTTTTTTAAACCTATTATCTTCAAACCAGCCACACCCGTCCATCACCTCATCAAAACAGACCGAGGAATATATTTTGGGTGAAGCATGATTTATTTTATTTGATATATGTATATCAAAACTAGAGTGTTTATATTTCAAGCCCGTGAACAAGTATTATTCTACTACTTTCGATCCATTGCAACGCACGGGCCAGCACATTGGTAGTAGTAGTCTCTATCTCTGTCTCTACTCTACTCTTATAAAAAACAGAGTTGTTGATGATGGTGTGCCTGCCATCCTGCAGTATAGACCATCCGATTTATATTTGACAGATAGGAAGGAAACTATGGCAATTTTGCAAAAATATACCCACGCCCCTCTCCACATTTGCAAATAAGGCATTCCCTCGTTCATCCTTGTCTCCCACAAGATAAACTACTCATACAAATGCATCTTGATGTTTCATGCAACGCATGGGCATCTTGCTAGTACTCTTATACTAGCAAGATACTCTTATGAAAGCAGAGTTGGTGATGATGGTGTGCCTGCCATCCTGCAATATAGGTCGTCCGATCTATATCCGACGGATAAGAAGGAAACTATGACAATTTACCCGCACTCCTCTCCACATTGCAGATAAGGCCTTCCCCCGTTCATCCATTTCTCCCACAAGATCTTGATGTTCCGTGCAACGCACAGGCATCTTGCTAGTATTATAAAAAAACAGAGTTCGTGATGATGGTGTGCCTGCCATCCTGCAATATAGGCCGTCCGATTTATATCTGAAGGATAGGAAGAAAACTATGGCAATTTTGGAAAAAGATACCTACACCCCTCTCCACATTTGCAAATAAGGCCTTCCCTCGTTCATCCTTTTCTCTCACAAGATAAACTACTCATACTTATGCATCTTGATGTTCTGTGCAACGCACGAGGATGTTACCTTGGGGGTCTTCTTCTTCTTCTTCGTCTTCTTCTTCTTCTTCTTCTTCTTCTTCTTCTTCTTCTTCTTCTTCCTCTTCTTCTTCCTCCTCTTCTTCTTCTTCGTCTTCTTCCTCCTCCTCCTCCTCCTCCTCCTCCTCCTCTTCTTCTTCTTCTTCTTCTTCTTCTTCTTCTTCTTCTTCTTCTTCTTCTTCTTCTTCTTCTTCTTCTTCTTCTTCTTCTTCT
>NC_041389.1:408528008-408528265 GCF_002162155.2 Triticum dicoccoides | reverse complement strand
TCTTCTTCTTCCTCCTCCTCTTCTTCTTCTTCTTCCTCCTCTTCTTCTTCTTCTTCTTCTTCTTCTTCTTCTTCTTCTTCTTCTTCTTCTTCTTCTTCTTCTTCTTCTTCTTCTTCTTCTTCTTCTTCTTCTTCTTCTTCTTCTTCTTCTTCTTCTTCTTCTTCTTCTTCTTCTTCTTCTTCTTCTTCTTCTTCTTCTTCTTCTTCTTCTTCTTCTTCTTCTTCTTCTTCTTCTTCTTCTTCTTCTTCTTCTTCTTC
>NC_041389.1:408478843-408527685 GCF_002162155.2 Triticum dicoccoides | reverse complement strand
TTCTTCTTCTTCCTCTTCTTCGTCCTCTTCTTCTTCTTCTCATTTTCTGTGGGAGACGGTTTTGCAACAAACTCTCTGGACCTTGCAACTATCTCGAAACTCACACGGGCATCGAGGGCAGCATATTTTATCCGCTCGTACGTCAAGGGATAATTCTCCCATCCAGATGACCTTAATGCCAACGTCTCGTCACCCTTCTGAAGATTTGGTCCGAGCACAAAATTTGCTACGTCGAATAGGGATGGTGTCGGTTTATCACAATCTTCTACAGGATTTTTTGTTGGTTTGTACGTCAGTGATGCTTTTCAAATCAAGGTTCTACGGCTCCAACTTCTGTTTATCCCCTGCGACGGCTGCCCCACAGAAGTATATGTCCTCCTGAGACAAGAAATCGTGAAGCTCACCTGGTATGGAGGGCGCGTGTATGATGTGGTACACCAAAACATCACCTTCGAGGCACAGCTGAAGGACGATGGCGTGTTGGATCTTCCCAGTGGCACGCTCCATGTACTCTGCGTCGAGACCGATGACCTTCATCTCCACCTTTTGGGGGGAGTTGGATACATTGTTGATCCACTTCCAAACAACCCTTGGGTGGTCTGTGACTGTGGCAACTATGCTCATTGAGCCTTCGACAAGGACATGTTGGACGCTAAAAACCTGGATCTCGATCTCTTTCTCCATTAGGAACCGCTGGACCAGAGGGCTATGGTTTGGAGAATTAGTATTAGATGGCTAGTGAAGGAGTAGTGAAGAAGCTGAGGGAAATCGGTTCCCAATGGACAAGTAAACTAGATAACCCCCCGCGCGTTGCTGCCGGAATTTTGTAGCAATGCGGACATACTGTAGGGTGATTCGTACTCACTAATAACAATGTAAAGAATACAAAAAGATAGATTAAAGTAATTACCCTATAAATAGTTAAAATATATTAGGGATTTGCTCTAGTCCAGACTCCAGAGTCATGACCCTCTACTTCTTCCTCTCCATACATAAAAGGAAAAATGTTTGGCTCATTATCTCTCTTGTACGATAATGAACACACCCATTCTTCCATGTGCGTTGGCGTACATGGCATCCAAATCGGACGAACGGACAGTGCTGCGCTAGACAGTTGCACATGCCAACGTAGATCTGCACTCTAATCACTTGTACAAACATTCAACACTATCTAGCAAGGACAACAAACAAAATCCTGAAGGAAGAACTTCCAGGGAGAGAAGCAGGAAGGAGACATAGTCGTTGTGAGGGAGGGCGGTTTCCATCCACCACCGGGGTGGGATTGATGGCGGCTTACAGGCATCAGATCCTGGCTGCGGAGAAGGCAATCAAGCTCATCCTCGACACCAACGACCCCATAGCTACGCACCTACCTCATCTCGATACCCTTCCTTGGTCAATTGGCCCCACCAAAAAATATGAATAGCTGTTAGGACCCCGACTCAATGCCACATCGGTCTAGCATGTAACACATCATATCACTTTGCGGCCTCACGCACGGTATTCCCACGGGTGTCGCCTTACCTTTGCCCGGGACCGTTTGCGCCTTTTGGCACACGTATATGATAGTGTCGCTAGCATCCATATGATAAGGAGCCCGGGCTGACATGGCTAGTCGTAAACCCACAGTGGCACAACCTTACAGGGACAGGCATCCATGACCCAGCATCGAACGTGTCGGTCATCAGCGAGTGAATCCAGGCTGTAGCACTGGGCTAGCAGGACTCTGGTGAACCGGGCTGTAGCGGGCTAACAGGACTCCGGTATTCATCGTGTGACATTTCCCCAAGGGGACAGACACAGGAACGAAGAAGGACACATGCCGGCCAGCCTAAGTGTTCCGGAGCAGTAGCAAGCTACCATGGCTCGATGGAAACACTAGGAGACATTTCCCGGTAAGAGAGGCTACTAAGGATAAACAACTAGATAGTCAGATCCCACACATACCAAGCATTTCAATAACATACACACAATATGCTCGATATGTGCAAATACAACATGGCATCACAACATGACTCTACGACTCAGGTATTTATTCAATAGGCTCCGAGGAGCGAGATATTACAAACATGGGTCTCATGACCCAACATTCAGAGCATACAAGTCTAAACACAAGCGGAAGCTATCATGTCTGAGTACAGACATCTATAAATGAAAAAGGCTGAGAAGCCTGACTATCTACCAGATCCTGCCGAGGGCACAAGATCGTAGCTGAGGTATCAAGCTAAACGTCGAAGTCCACGCGGAACTACTAGTGAGAGGGAAGTCTCTGCAAAACATAAAATAGGCAAACGTGAGTACAAATGTACCCAGCAAGACTTACATTAGAACTAACTACATATGCATCATTATCAACAAAGGGGGTGGTGGAGTTTAACTGCAGCAAGCCAGCTTTGACTCAGTGGCTATCCTGAACTACGACTGCAAGCGAGTCTTTGAGGTGGCGCACACGAGTCCACATATTCACCAACCAATACACCACTATGGATTCGCTCCCGTCTCCCTACGAGAACGCCATCCATAGCACTCACGCTTATCTTGCGTATTTTAGAGTATCCACTTTCACTTGTCTATGAACTGTACAGGCAACCCAGAAGTCCTTTTCCGCGGACACGGCTATTCGAATAGATGATGTT
The DNA here is from genome assembly GCF_002162155.2 of Triticum dicoccoides. Taxonomy (NCBI): domain Eukaryota; kingdom Viridiplantae; phylum Streptophyta; class Magnoliopsida; order Poales; family Poaceae; genus Triticum; species Triticum dicoccoides. Next base: position 408,525,049 of record NC_041389.1, on the reverse strand, counting down.
AACCCTGCAGGGGTGTACTTCTTCACACACGCTCTCACCACTTACCGTCGTTTACACGACATGTACTCGGCAACCTTCAAGCGGAAGCCCAAGGTGGGTGTCGGCCACGGCCTACCTAAACACTCAAGTCTCTAGTCCAGGTTTATCGCCTATTCGGGTTCCATCCGTGAGGAGATCTGGCCAGGGTTTCGCTCACAGCCCCAAACGATGTGTACATTGTTCCGTGACACCAAACGGGCGCCCGGTATACCCGGCCACGTGCCTACCGCATCACAGCCCACCCCTCCGGTCAGCGCTGCCCACGGCCTCCAGCATACTACAAACACCAGAAACTACTTGCAACTCCTAGACAGAGGACAAGGGTGATTAAGAAGCCGAGAGGGTCCATTGGTTTCAGGCCCAATGCGTGGTAGTATCTGTTTCATGGATCACAAACACAGAACTCAGTTCCTGAGGACGGCTGCAATGAGACAACCCACCATGTACTCCTACATGGCCTCTCACCGCTACCTTTACCAAATCGTGTTCACACACTTAGCTCACACACAGTAGGACGTGTTCATACACCTCTGATTCATCCCCGATGAATCAGACCTGACTCAACTCTAAGCAGTAGCAGGCATGACAAACAAACATGAATGAGTAGGCACATCAGGGCTCAAACAACTCCTACTCATGCTAGTGGGTTTCATCTATTTACTGTGGCAATGACAGGTCATGCAGAGGATAAAGGGGTTCAGCTACCGCAACAAGTAACAGTTGAATCGTTGTTGTCCTAATGCAGTAAAAGAGAGCAGGAGCGAGAGAGTGGGATTTTATCGGAATGAACAAGGGGTTTTTTCTTGCCTGGCACTTCTGAAGATAGCATTGAGTCTTCATCAGTGTCAACGATCACAACGTCGGTATAACGTCTACCAAGGGGAACAACACCGGCAAATAGAGAAGAAACACGATCAATGCAATGCACAATATGATGCATGCTATGACATGGCAATATGAATGTGTTTTGGGCTAATGCAAGCTAGAACAGGTTAAGATGAGTCCATTTGAACCAAAGATTCAAATACAAACCCATTTTAAAAGGTCATATTAGTGCATTACCTTGTTTCACCTAAACAGCAAGGTTAAAGTGTTCTAACATGCATGAAAATGGTACAGATGGATAGATTGGATTTTTCTGATCATTTTTCATATATAATTTATTTCATTTGGAGTTACGGTTGATTTACTATGAATTTTAGAAGTTTTGAATTTTCTGAAATTCCTATATAAGAATAAATTCAGAAATTAGTTATTGCGTCAGCAATGCGTCAGAGTGACATCAGCAGGATCAACAGGGCTGGTCCAGGTCAAACCTGACCAGTGGGGTCCATACGTCAGTGTCTAGGCTAATTAACAGGGAGTGTTAGTGCTAATTTAATCCTAACTAAAAGTGTAAGTGGGGGCATGAGCCCACATGTCAGTGTTTAGTTAATTAACTAAATTAATTAGTGTTAACTAATCTAACACCTAAATAAACAGTGCCTGGCCCACACATCAGTGAGCCAGAGCGGGTCAAAGTGCGGTCAAACCCGGGTCAAACTCGCCGGAGTTGACCCGCGGCTCGTAGCCGGTGATGCCAGCGACGGCGGAGGGCGTCGGAAACGCTCCTCCGGTGACCAAATCAGTGACTGAGGGGCTCTACGCGTTGCTGGTGCTCTTCCGCATCCAACTGGACCGGAGTTAGCGGCAGGGGTGGCCGGAGTCGATTGCGGCATCGACCTCGGCGGCGGCCGGAGTTCGGGCAAGGATGGGAATGGTGCTGTGGGGCACGGCGGGGCGAACGGCTGGGTGCTACGGCCTCCTGGCGATGTGCTGAGCATGGTAACGCGCTCGGTTTCGAGCTTACGCGTCTGTGGCCACGACGGCGACATGGCCGGCGGAGCCGAGCTCTCGGCCGTGATGGCCAACGGGGTTAGGGGGCGGCTCAAGCGACGTGGCTAGGGGGAGAAAGAAGAGGAGCTCACGGCGAGTTGGCCGGTGCAAATGGAGGGGCCGGGGAAGCGTCGGAGCGAGCGGGGCGGCAAGGCGGATCTCCGGCGACCGACGGCGAAGGTGGCGACGATGGCGACAAAGCGGGGCCCTCCGGCTTGTTTCCTTCGGCGTGGAGAGGTTCAGCGCGAGGAGGCGGAGCTCGGGCACTAGCTGGCTGGGCGTGGGGATGCTGGTGGCCACGATGGTGACGGTCGGCGGCGACGACAGTGTTCGGTGGCGCCGCGGAAAGACGCAGAGGAGGGGGAGGAGGTCCAGCGAGAGAGGGGAGAGGTGCAGAGGGTCGAGGGGGGTGGCGTGGAGCTGCGGGAGACGTCCAGGGAGAGGAGGAGGCAGCCAGGCAGGGTGGTGGCGTGGCGAGCTCGGCGGCGTCGCGGTGTCCCTCCTCTGCCTACTGGCACGAGGAGGAAGGCGACAGGGAAGGAGGCGGTGGTGGGCTGGGCCACTGGAGTTGGGCCAGGTGGGCTGCGAGGTGAGCGCCACATACTTCTCTCTCTATCTCTCTTTTCCTATTTTTCTTTTCTATTTCATTTCCTGTGTTCTGATTTAGTTTAGCAACTAAATCATTTAATAAATTCTGTAGGTCATTATATAGCTTGCTAAAATATACGCAAAGCCACTCACAAACTTCCAGAATTATTGGAGTCATATTTAATATATATTAAATATAAATCCAAAGCAAATAGTTATTGGATTAATTCAAATGGCCAATATAAATATTTCTGTGACTCCAAAAATATTGGTTTGAATTTTACCTCTTACCAATATTTCTAAAGAATAACAGGAACATTTTCTTGGACTCATTTGAGAAGATTTAAATGTTGGTTATTTTTAGAGGTTTTCTGAGGCTTTGAAAATTCCTCTATTCAAGTTTCATTTGAATTTAAACATGATGCACACACTCTAAAGCATGGACTAGCTGGGGTGTGACAACTCACCCCCACTAAACAAGAATCTCGTCCCGAGATTCAGGCGTAGGGTAAGATGAAAGGAAAAACGCAACTAACGAAATCTTCACGATCCAGGTTGCACTTCAAATGAACGTTGATTTGATCACCATCATTACCTTGATGTCTTGCTCCGAGAACTCCAACCGACATGACAACGAGAGGAGAAAGAAAACTCTAGAAGGATCGATCTTCTCGAAGGCCGAACAACTCAGGATTAACTCACGGAATGAGACATAGCAACATCTCTCGAGCTGAGTCAAGATGCACACATCTAGAGGGATGGAGTGAAGCAGATGACGAAGGTTCACTAGGTAGACAACAATTTCACGCTTAAGAAAGTGGTGAATGGTTGTCAACGTAGCGAGGAGTTGAGTTGCCATGATACCATAATGAGACATCTTAGTAACTGGGGATGATGTGGATTACCTTGTTGAAAACAACACAAGGGATGATTTTAGTAACTGGGGAGAAGCTCAACAGTGGAGAGTGAGTCCACTGTTTGAAAAGTTATAGCATAACCGAGGAAACTGAGAGCAATCCCAGTTAGTGCCGATGTTAACACCGAGCGCTTGTGCGTGCTCTCAAGAACTTGAGCATTTCCATATTCGTCAAGGTTTTACCAACATCCGTGTCAAGGGTGCTGACAACACAACATACTACCATGATGAATAGTGATGGACGATGCAGATGCAAAGCAAGATAACACTTTCTTAGATTTCATCTTAGCGAGGCCAAGGAAACAAAATCTGGATGATCGACCGAGAGACATGTAGCACCCCGCTTCTAATGTTCTCCTTGATGCACTAGCATGTCCCATACGTAGATATGGTTTAATATCTAGAACATCAAGTAAAAGGTCGGACTTCGGGAACACAAAAATCATAAGGCACAACTAGGGATTAAATCCTAAGACGTCCTTATGGGGAGGTGGCCAACTTCTTCAATCAAGATACTACAATAATAGGTCTTCCGGCTAGATGTGTTGGCCACGACATCCACTTTACCGGGTTACAAAGAGACCAATATTATAGTTCTTGGGAAGACGTTCCAACCATCATATCTGCCTGAGATTCAGATCTGGCTGGTGTCAGGATATTCTAGACTCATCAAGTCTAGAAAGAAAAACGAAAGTTTGCAACACAAATCGACGAGATGACGTTGCGAGATTCTCGGGAATGAACTACGATAGTAAGCTCCAAAATATGAGCTGGTTCTGCTACAAACATGTGAACACGTTGTCTGAGACAAGCATGACCACATCGTAGTCTTACAATAAAACACTACCAAGTTCAGGTGGGAAACCATCATCGAGGATAAAAAAATCTTGTACAAATCCGTCTGGTACCTTCAGGACTAGCACTTAGAACTTATTATCCTTGAACAGATCAATCAGTGGCTTGGTGTGCTAGGGACACATATAGAATGGAGGTAATTAATCTACCAAACCATAGAATACTTCGCACGAATGCGTGACTGACTTGGGATGGTTCCGAAGGAAGCAAAACAAACCTTTCTCAAATTCATGGCGGCAACTTGTACCAAATGCAATGAATTCGAGGAAGTCACTTCTTCCATCCAAGCATAGGCTTCATGAACGAAACACGAATGCATTGCTTACAAAGTTTCCAACACTAGGTTGATGTTCAACATGAATCATGGGGGAGACAAAATGCTGCTGATGGGCTCAACAACAACTCATCGGAATTTCCATATCACTGGACTTCCACCATCATGTGAACAATGTGATAGTATTGGTCAGACCCAAGAGATATAGTGGTGTATGCTCGTGAAATCAACCACGAGTAAGACAACACTACGAACATCGTTGGTTCTGATTTGATTTGACGAAAGCCCATACACAAATCAAGTTTGATAAGACAATAGGTTCAACAACTGATCACGGAAATCAATCAACGAAGATATCATATTTCTTCAACACACACACACAAGGATATCCCTTAGATGAACTAAATCGGACAAACTTCCATCTTCCAACTCTCCAAGTTGTTGTTTAGCTTGACCAAACAGCTCAGGGGTACCCAACACAGACTCTTGGAGAAGGGGTGGTTTACAGGAATAAACCAACTTGATCACGAACTCAACATAGCGGTCAGGTGACAACCTGGTGATACTTCCGAGAGGATATTCAGAAAATCTCGAACCACCGATATGTTACTAAGCTCGAGAACACTTGCTTTTAAGGGCAAGACGATATGAACAAATGAGCAAGGACTAAACAAAATCCTAACTCATCAATCGAGGAGTGCACCAGGAAAGTGGACTAGGTGGCACGTTCAACCTTAGGGTGATGATTCAATAATGAACTTGCTAAGGATGAGGTTATTGTCCAGTTAACTACCAAGCAACGGAGTTGCTAGGAGTATTGATTTCACACATCATGATTCACTTGTCGGCGTTCCGGTTACATGTCAGGACCCCGACTCGATGTCACATCGATCTAGCTGGTAACACCTCATATCACTTTGCGGCCTCACGCACGGTATCCCCACGGGTGTCGTCTTACCTTTTCCCGGGACCGTTTGCGCCTTTTGGCTCGCGTATATGAAAGTGTCGCTAGCATCCATATGATAAAGAGCCCGGGCTGACATGACTAGTCGTAAACCCAAAGTGGCACAGACTTACAGGGACAGGCATCCATGACCCAGCTTCGAACGTGTCGGTCATCAGCAAGTGGGTCCGGGCTGTAGCACTGGGCTAGCAGGACTCCGGTAAACCGGGCTGTAGCGGGCTAACAGGACTCCGGTACTCAAAGCGTGACATTTCCCCGAAGGGACAGACACAGGAACGAAGAAGGACACATGCCGGACAGCCTAAGTGTTCCAGAGCAGTAGCAAGCTACCATGGCTCAGCGGTAGCACTAGGAGACATTTCCCGGTAAGAGAGGCTACTAAAGATAAACAACTAGATAGCCAGATCCCACACATACCAAGCATTTCAATCATACACACAATATGCTCGATATGTGCAAATACAACGAAGCATCACAACATGACTCTATGACACAAGTACTTTATTTAAGGCTCAGTGAGCCATACATAACATACACACAAAGGTACGGGTCTCACGACCCAACATACAAGTCATACAATCATACAAGCCAGCAGCGGAAGTAACTTGTCTGAGTACAGACAACTAGTAAAATAAAAGAGGCTTGGAAAGCCTCTGGCTATACTATGTGGTCCTTCACAAGCTCAGGGTCACCACCTGGGTCTTTAGCCTACTCGTTGATGTCAACGTCTACATAGAACCCATCAGAAGGGGTTGCAGCGTCTTCTGTAAAAATGTAGATTATGGCAACATGAGTACAAAGGTACTCAGCAAGACTTACATCAGATCCTACATACATGCATAGTATCAAGAAGGGTTGGTGGAGTTATTGCAGCAAGCCAGCTTTGACTCTTGGCTAGGCTATCCTACGATACTTCAACTTGAAATAGTTTTGCGCACACGAGTCCACTATTCACCACTTCAATACACTACCGAGGATCCACCTCCGTCCTCCTACGGAGGAGCCATCCTCGGCACTCACACTTATCTTGAGGCTTTTAGTAGTTTCCATTTACTTGTCTATGAACTGTATAGGCAACCAAGTAGTCCTTTACCGCGGACGCGGCTATTCGAATAGATCATGTTAACCCTGCAGGGGGTACTTCTTCATACACGCTCTCACCACTTACCGTCGTTTACACGACGTGTACTCGGCAACCTTCAAGCGGAAGCCCAACGTGGGTGTCGGCCACGACCTACCTAATCACCTAAGCCTCCAGTCCAGGTTTATCGCCTATTCAGGTTCCATCCGCAGGGAGTCCGGCCGAGGTTTCCCATACGGCCCCGAACGATGTGAACAGGGTTCCCGAGATACCTAACGGGTATTCGGTACACCCGGCCACGTACCTACCGCATCACAGCCCACCCCTACGGTCAGCGCTGTCCACGGCCTCCAGTAGGCTACAAACACCAGAAACTACTTGCAACTCCTGGACGGAGAACTAGGGTGAATAAGAAGTCGAGAGGGTCCATTGGTTTCGGGCCCAATGCATGGTAGTAGCTGATTCTTAAATCACACATACAGATCTCAGTGCTTAAGGTCGGCTTCAATGAAACAACCCACCATGTACTCCTACATGGCCTCTCATCGATACCTTTACCAAATCGTGTTTACCACAACACTCTCATTACCGACATAATCATTTCACTCTAGCCCATCACCCAGATGAACCAGACCTGACACGACTCTAAGCATAGCAGGCATAGCAAGGTAGGAACAACACATACATATGGCTCAATCAACTCCTACACATGCTAGTGGGTTTCATCTAGTTACTGTGGCAATGACAGGTCATGCAGAGGAAATGGGTTCAACTACCGTAGCACACAGCAGTTTGAATCGCGTTGTCTTAATGCAGTAAAAGAGAGCAAGAGCGAGAACATGGGATTGTATCGATATGATCAAATGGTTGGTTGCTTGCCTGATGGTTCGATGCACGGATACGGTTCTTCGTTAGGGTAGTCACGGTACTCCTCGGGGACAGATCCTGTCGTAAAGGATAACGATACACAGGCATCACCAAACAATGTGCAACAATATGATGCATGCATGAAACATGGCAATATGAGTGTGTTGGGCTAATGCAACTAAAGCCAGAAGGGTTTGAACAAATTTGAGTCAAAGATTCAAATTTCAATTTCAAATATGGCCTTTTAAAGTGCTTTTCCTTGTTCTGATTAAAACATCCATTTAACTTGTTGGATCATGCATGAAAGTAGTACAGATGGATAGATTGGATTTTTCTGATCATTTTTCATGTATAATTTGTCCAATTTGGAGTTAGAGAATAAAAGTTATGAATTTTTGAAGTTTAATTAATATTCTGGAATTTCCTGATTTAATTTAAATCCAGAAATATCATTTACTGCGTCAGCCTGACGTCACAGTGACATCAGCAGGTCAACAGGGCTGGCTCGGGTCAAACCTGACGTGTGGGGTCCACACGTCAGTGACACAGGGGCTAATCCCGTGTTGACCCGGGCTGGTTAGCTTTGACTAAGCCCTGGGGCCCACTTGTCAGCGTCAGTAGGTGGTGGTTTAGTGGCTAATTAACTAGGCCATGTCAGCTCGCCGGAGTTCTGGCCGGCGGCGACCATCAGTGCGGCGGCGATAGTGGTTTTGGTCGTTTCGGCCACCAAATGAACCGCGGAGGCCACCGGAGTGAAGCTGAGGACGACCCGCGGCTCTTGGCGGAGTCCGTTGGGGTCGGGGTGGCCGGAGTCGACGGCGGCGAGCTCGGCTGCGGCGGCCGGGGTTCAGTCGTGCACGGGAACGGTGTTGCAGGGTGTTAGGGGGGGTGTTGGAGCGTGCTACGTGCTCCTAGTGAGATGTGGAGCACGATGGCGTGCTCGGTTGGGCGCTACGGCGATCGTGGCCACGACGGCGACATCGCCGGCGGCGTGAAGCTTTCGGCCGCGGTGGGGCTAGGGCCTAGGGGTCGGGAGAGAGCAGGGGAGAAGGGGGAAACGGTGGCGTAGCTCACCGCGGTTGCAGTGGGCGTCGAAGCGGGCTCGGGGACGCGTCGGAGACGACGAATTTGACGGCGACGATGGTCGGAGTCCGAAGAGGGGAACGGCGACGTGGCGGCGATGCAGGGCTTCCGGGGACCCGTGGAGCGGTGGGGAGGAAGAAGGAGTCGAGGCGGAGCTTCTGAGCTGGTCGGGGAAGCGAGGGGTGGTCGGAGACGGTGGCTAAGGCGAACGGCGGCGACGGTGAGCTTCGGCCGTGAGAGAGAGAGAGTGAGGGAGAGGAAGGAGAGAGCCGGGGAGAGTGAGAGAGAGCAGGGGGGATCGGGACGGGCTGCGGGCGTCGTCCACGCGGCCAGGAGGGCGTCGGCAAGCAGGAGGTGGCCGCGCGGCCGCGCGCGCGCGAGCACGCAGCAGCTTCGGGGCGAGGGGAGGAAGACGACGGGGAGCTACAGTGCTGGGCTGGGTCGGTTGCTGGCTGGGCCGGCCAGCTGGCTAGGCCGCACAGGTAAGTCTTCCCCTTTCTTTTCTGTTTTCTGTTTTTATTTAATATAACTGCAACTTTGTTGAATTAAATAAAATACCTAGGCAACTCCAAAAATCACCAAACTACTCCTGGTCCATAGTTGGATTATTTCCAACATGAAACATTTTAGTTTGGAGATATTTGAGCATTTAAATATTTTATATAATTTTAAATGCCCAAATTCAAATAGTTATGATTTAATTCAAAACCCTAGGATGGCCTAGGAAAATGTGCACCACTTTTGGCAGAGGCTCTGAACCAAGGCAAAAATGATGGACATTTTAGAAGGGCATTTCAGGTTCATTGAAAAATTATTTTAGTAAACCCTAGTTGGTTTCAGAGGGGACTGGGGGTTCTGTCATCCCCATTTCAAGTTTCTGATGAATGAGTAAACATGATGCAACACTCTAATGCATAACTAGCTAGGGTGTGACAACTCACCCCCACTCAAAAGAATCTCGTCCCGAGATTTGGGTTCCTCCGGGAAGAAGGCGGGATATTCAAGTCGAAGACGATCCTCCCTTTCCCAGGTTGCTTCATCTTCAGAATGGTGCGACCATTGAACCTTGAGAAACTTGATATTATGACGTCGCGTGGTACGTTCGGCTTGATCGAGGATACGAATGGGGTACTCTCGATAGGTAAGATTATCTTGGAGATCAAGCGTTTCGTGGTCCACTTCACGGATAGGATCCGAGAAGCAACGCCTGAGTTGAGAAATGTGGAAGACATCGTGAACTCTGGAGAGGTGCGGAGGTAGTTCCAATTGGTAGGCAACTTCTCCTCGTTTGGCAAGAATGCGAAAAGGTCCAATGTAACGAGGAGCCAATTTGCCTTTGATACCGAAACGATGGGTTCCCTTCAGAGGGGTGACCCGAAGATAAGCCTTCTCGTCAACCTCGAAAGTCATAGCCTTATGTTTTCGGTCATATTGACTCTTTTGACGAGACTGGGCTGTTTTCAACTTTTCACGAACGATACGAACTTGTTCTTCTGCTTCCTGAATCATATCCGGGCCAAAGAATTGTCTTTCCCCGGTCTCTGACCAGTTAAGGGGTGTTCGACATCGCTGTCCATAGAGGACTTCAAAAGGGGCTTTACCCAAGCTGGATTGATAGCTGTTGTTGTAAGCGAATTCGGCAAATGGAAGGCACTTCTCCCAGTCCATTCCGAACGAGATAACAGAGGCTCGAAGCATGTCTTCTAGAATCTGATTGACGCGTTCCACTTGACCACTTGACTGAGGGTGGAAAGCGGTGCTAAAGGAGAGACGGGTTCCCATAGCATTTTGGAAACTTTCCCAAAATCGAGAGGTGAAAAGACTTCCTCGATCCGAATTGATATCCAAAGGGACACCATGAAGAGACACTATTCGGGAGATGTATAAGTCTGCCAGCTGACTAGCGGCTATACTCTCACGAACAGGTAAGAAATGAGCTACTTTGGAAAGACGATCGACCACAACGAAAATAGCATTATTCCCTCTTTTGGTCCTGGGAAAACCGGTAATGAAATCCATACCAATTTTATCCCATTTCCATTCAGGAATAGCTAATGGTTGAAGGGTGCCAGCAGGCCGTTGATGCTCTGCTTTTACACGACGACAGACGTCGCAATTAGCAATATACTGAGCGATTTCTCTCTTCATCCTAGTCCACCAGAACCTCTGGCGTAGGTCCTGATACATTTTTGTGCTACCGGGGTGAATGGTGAGAGGAGATTCATGAGCTTCCTTAAGGATTAATCGCCTTAGGTTGCGCACTTTGGGAACTACTAGTCGATTCCCGAAGTATACGACTCCTTGATCATTAACGGAGAAGCAATTCGCAATTCCTTTCTGAATGTTTCTCTTGATGCGGGAGATTCCCGGATCTACCTTCTGTGCGTTGATAATTTGATCCGTAAGGGTAGGTTTTGCCACCAAGGTGGAGAGAAAACCTTGAGGTACAATGTGAAGGTTAAGCTTCCGAAATTCCTCATGGAGAAGCGGTTGACTTTGTTGTAATATCAGGTTGTTACAATAAGATTTACGACTTAGCGCATCAGCCATGACGTTGGCTTTCCCTGGGGTATAGGTTATCCCTAAGTCGAAGTCTGTGATCAATTCAACCCAACGTCTCTGCCTGAGATTCAAATCCGGTTGGGTGAAAATATACTTCAGACTTTGGTGATCAGTGAATATTTCGCAACGATTACCGAGGAGATAATGTCGCCAGGTCTTAAGTGCATAGACTACGGCTGCAAGCTCTAGGTCATGAGTGGGATAATTCTCCTCATGTGGGTGCAATTGCCGTGAAGCGTAAGCAATTACGTGTCGATCTTGCATGAGAATGCAACCTAGTCCTTGTCGCGAGGCGTCGCAGTAGATAACAAAGTCCTTGGAGAAGTCTGGCGGTACCAGTACGGGAGCAGAGGTCAGGCGTCTTTTCAGTTCCTGAAAGCTGTGCTCACATTGTGGAGCCCATTCGAACTTCTTATCTTTCTTGAGGAGTTCAGTTAGAGGTTTAGCAACCTTGGAGAAGTTCTCGACAAAGCGACGGCAATAGCTCGCTAAGCCTAGAAAACTCCGAACTTGCTTGACTGATTCGGGCGGAGTCCAATCAAGGACGGCTTGAACTCGCTCAGGGTTAACAGCAATACCTTTACCAGATATTACATGACCCAGATAGGTCACTTCTGACAACCAGAATTCACATTTAGAGAATTTGGCATAAAGGCGATGCTCTCGAAGTTTCTTCAACACTAGCCTTAGATGTTCGGCATGTTCTTCCTCGTTCTTGGAGTAGATGAGTATATCATCGAGATAAACCACGACGAATTTATCCAAATACTCCATGAAGATCGAGTTCATTAACCGAGAAAAGGTGGCTGGAGCGTTGGTTAATCCGAAGGACATAACGGTGTACTCGTATTGGCCATAGCGAGTAACAAAGGCCGTTTTAGGAATGTCCCCGTTTCTGATTTTGATTTGATGGTAGCCCAACCTCAAATCCATCTTGGAGAAGACTGAGGATCCAGCGAGCTGATCATACAGGTCGTTGATCCTGGGAAGTGGATATTTGTTCTTGATTGTGACCAAATTGACAGGTCGGTAATCTACAACCATCCGGTCCGTACCATCCTTTTTCTTAACGAATAGGACGGGGCAAGCCCACGGAGATGAACTAGGGCGGATGAAACCCTTTTTCAAGGATTCATCGAGTTGTTTCTTAAGCTCGGCTAGTTCTAGGGGTGCCATCTTATAGGGTCTGCTAGCAATCGGAACGGTTCCTGGAATGAGATCTATTACGAACTCAACATCCCTGTCAGGTGGAACACCTGGCAATTCCTCTGGAAAGACATCCGGGAAGTCACGGACTACCGGAACGTCCTCAAGGTCTGGCAAAGGGCTGGCGTTAAGAGAATATAATTGTCGCTTGGCTATTCGGGTCAAGACATTGACTATCTTCCCCGAAGGATGGGTGAGTTGAACAGTCCTAGAGAAGCAATCAATTTTGGCTTGATGAGCTGACATCCAGTCCATACCCAAAATGATATTAATATCCGAAGATTTAAGGGCTATCAAGGATGCAAGGAAAACAAGTCTGTCGACTTGGATCTCATTTCCATAACTTACCCTAGAGGTCTGCCATCTAGACCCAGGGGTAGAGATTTCCATAGTGGATGGCAAGTCACAGAATGCAACGTTATGCAAACGGGCATAACTTTCAGATATAAAAGAATGAGAGGCTCCTGTATCAAAAAGAACGGATGCCGGGTGGCAATTAACAAGAAGCGTACCGAGAACGACGTTGGGATCCTCTTGAGCTTCTTCGGCAGAGATACAGTTGACATGGCCACGTGAAGCGGTGACCGGTTTGGCATGGAACACCTTCCCTGTCGGCTTGCCACGGCCAACAGCTTTAGCAGATTGATTGGGGTTGGTCTGGGGACACTCGCGCATATAATGACCAGATTCCCCACACTTGAAACAAGTCACGGAACTGGTACGTGGAGGAGCATTATTGGATGGACCCCCATAGGGCTTGGCCGGTGCAGACTGTTGAACAGGGCGAGGCGCCTGGAAAGATGGCCTCGGTGTGAACCTGGGTGGCAGGGCGGTATTGGGTACCCACACGCGGCGTTTCTGAGGACCAGCACCGGATGAGGAACCCATATCACGTCCATGCTTGCGTGTTGCATCATAATCAGTCTGACCAGTTTCAGCACTGATGGCTTTGTTGACAAGTTTCGAAAAAGATGTGCACTCATGCAGACGGAGGTCGCGGCGAAGCTCAGGGCTAAGGCCCTTTCGGAACCTTGCTTGCTTCTTGGCGTCAGTAGAAACTTCCTCAGTTGCATATCGTGCGAGATTACCAAACTCTCTGCTATAGGCATCCACAGAAAGTCGGCCTTGGGTGAAACTGCAAAATTCTTCACGTTTACGGTCCATGAGACCCTCCGAAATGTGATGTTCACGGAAAGCCTCACTGAACTCAGCCCAAGTGGTGACATGGCCCGCTGGGCGCATGGCTCCATAATTCTCCCACCATAGACTGGCGGGGCCTTCAAGATGATATGCGGCGAAGGTGACCTTGTCAGCCTCCGCTACCAACGCGGAACGCAGCTTGTGAGAGATACTGCGAAGCCAGTCATCAGCGTCGAGAGGCTCGACGGAGTGGTGGAACGTGGGTGGATGCAATTTGATAAAATCACTGAGTGACACCACGTTAGCCCTCTGATGGTGTGCTGTATTCTGTTCTATACGCTCCAACAAACGGTTTGTCTCCCGCTTGTTTCTCTCAGCTTCCATCATCACCTCGGCTAGTGAAGGAGGATGAGGCAGATTTTCATTCCTGGCTTCACTGCCTTCGGCCTGCTCTTGGGAAGCAGGATTAGCGTGCGTGTTGACCATCCTAGGTAGACAAGACAATGATTTAGTCAGGATGGTAAAATTCCGACATAGGATACATAAGGTAAGGAATAACTCGAAATGCAAGATGATCATCCGTATGACATGGTAGATACAGAAACTGCTTCTTTATTCCATCGTCATGCACACCATAGAAGGTTTAGTACAAGACCAAACAAAGTACTATTATGGTGAGAAAAGGATTACATCTCGTCAGAGGCATTCCAAGCTCCTATACATTATTTTCTACACCTCCGGAAAGAGTACAAACTAGGACATATCCCACGAGTCACGCGGAACGATAGATGACACAGCTAGTGCGAACTAGTGATGCTACCCCTAACTCAGACCGATCCGTAGTAGTCCTCATAAAAGTCACCTCCATAGCCTGGAAGCTCAACATGTTCATCCGGAAACAGACGATCTCGCGGAGCTTGTGGACCATAGGGGCTAGGATGAGGCCTTGGACCAACAAACGGTGGCCTGCGGGGACCGCGAGGTGGGGTGATGCCTCCTACATCACGCCAAACCATCACGTTCGGCAGAGCAGATCTCACAGGATAGAGATCGCGCATATCCGAATATCCAGCTTGCACCGCCGGTGCGAACCGAGTCAAAGTGGCCCAGTGATCGGCACGGGTATTGAAGAGCTCTAACCTTAAGGCCCGATTTTCACGGTCCTTATCCTCGAGCATCTCAGCAGTGGTGCGAGTCCGTGAATCCTCCTGAGTGGAGTCAGCATAAATAGCTTGGAGATATCCTTGTGCTCCCGGAAGTGATCCTGGCATATACCGGAAGTCAGAGTCCCGAAATAAACCAGATCTCACTCGCATAATGGTCATCATAGAGTAGGCGGCATCCTGCACAGCCATCTCGATAGTAACCCCGAGTCCATAGGAGCAGTGAAGAGGCTCAGTGGATCCAGGATAAGATGGAAATATCCTGACAGTGCAGAGATACTGGCTTTGATTAAAATCTCGGAATTGCTCTTCGACCGTGTACTCAGGATACCAGCGGTATCCAGCCTCAGTCATTACCCTGACCAACTTAGCAGTATGGCCGGGTACATCTAGGCATCGAGT
Source organism: Triticum dicoccoides (assembly GCF_002162155.2). Taxonomy (NCBI): domain Eukaryota; kingdom Viridiplantae; phylum Streptophyta; class Magnoliopsida; order Poales; family Poaceae; genus Triticum; species Triticum dicoccoides. The sequence goes on along the minus strand of NC_041389.1, from coordinate 408,510,034 downwards.
TAGGCGAACCACTTGATTGAGGTCGCGAGTGGCCATCTGAAAGCATAATCATAATGCAAGGCATTAGAATTTCTAGCAAAATTTCGGCAGCATAACAGCTGTAAATGCTCAAAAAGGATATTGAGACATTTGACAAAGGATTTCGTACACACCCAACATCATCATATCAAAGTTCTGGAACCATTCTAACAACATAATGTGGTAGTAGAACTGAACTAGGCTTGTAACCATCAAACTTATAAGGTACTACTGATTAGTAACACGTGATCCTGATAGAGAGAATAGATCCTAATTCCTTAACCCCCGGTGGAAGAATGGACTGACTCAGATCAGAAAGTCATAAGGTATAAGGAGTAAAAAGAGCCTTACGTTCCAACCCACAAACAATTCCCCTACATATAACTAAAGAATTTCTAGACTCAACATGACCAGTTTGGCTTGGAGAACCTACAGGCAGTCCTGCTCTGATACCAACGCTGTCAGGACCCCGACTCGATGTCACATCGATCTAGCTGGTAACACCTCATATCACTTTGCGGCCTCACGCACGGTATCCCCACGGGTGTCGTCTTACCTTTTCCCGGGACCGTTTGCGCCTTTTGGCTCACGTATATGAAAGTGTCGCTAGCATCCATATGATAAAGAGCCCGGGCTGACATGACTAGTCGTAAACCCAAAGTGGCACAGACTTACAGGGACAGGCATCCATGACCCAGCTTCGAACGTGTCGGTCGTCAGCAAGTGGGTCCGGGCTGTAGCACTGGGCTAGCAGGACTCCGGTAAACCGGGCTGTAGCGGGCTAACAGGACTCCGGTACTCAAAGCGTGACATTTCCCCGAAGGGACAGACACAGGAACGAAGAAGGACACATGCCGGCCAGCCTAAGTGTTCCAGAGCAGTAGCAAGCTACCATGGCTCAGCGGTAACACTAGGAGACATTTCCCGGTAAGAGAGGCTACTAAAGATAAACAACTAGATAGTCAGATCCCACACATACCAAGCATTTCAATCATACACACAATATGCTCGATATGTGCAAATACAACGAAGCATCACAACATGACTCTATGACACAAGTACTTTATTTAAGGCTTAGTGAGCCATACATAACATACACAAAGATACGGGTCTCACGACCCAACATACAAGTCATACAGTCATACAAGCCAGCAGCGGAAGTACATTGTCTGGGTACAGACAACTAGTAAAATAAAAGAGGCTTGGAAAGCCTAGCTATACTACGTGGTCCATCACAAGCTCAGGGTCACCACCTGGGTCTTTAGCCTACTCGTTGATGTCAACGTCTACATAGAACCCATCAGAAGGGGTTGCAGCGTCTTCTGTAAAAATGTAGATTATAGCAACATGAGTACAAAGGTACTCAGCAAGACTTACATCAGATCCTACATACATGCAGAGTATCAAGAAGGGTTGGTGGAGTTATTGCAGCAAGCTAGCTTTGACTCTTGGCTAGACTATCCTACGATACTCCAACTTGAAATGGTTTTGCGCACACGAGTCCACTACTCACCACTTCAATACACTACCGAGGATCCGCCTCCGTCTTCCTACGGAAGAGCCATCCTCGGCATTCACACTTATCTTGAGGCTTTTAGTAGTTTCCATTTACTTGTCTATGAACTGTATAGGCAACCAAGTAGTCCTTTACCGCGGACGCGGCTATTCGAATAGATCATGTTAACCCTGCAGGGGTGTACTTCTTCATACACGCTCTCACCACTTACCGTCGTTTACATGACATGTACTCGGCAACCTTCAAGCGGAAGCCCAACGTGGGTGTCGGCCACGACCTACCTAATCACCTAAGCCTCCAGTCCAGGTTTATCGCCTATTCAGGTTCCATCCGCAGGGAGTCCGGCCGAGGTTTCCCATACGGCCCCGAACGATGTGAACAGGGTTCCCGGGATACCTAACGGGTATTCGGTACACCGTGCCACGTACCTACCGCATCACAGCCCACCCCTACGGTCAGCGCTGTCCACGGCCTCCAGTAGGCTACAAACACCAGAAACTACTTGCAACTCCTGGACGGAGAACTAGGGTGAATAAGAAGTCGAGAGGGTCCATTGGTTTCGGGCCCAATGCATGGTAGTAGCTGATTCTTAAATCACACATACAGATCTCAGTGCTTAAGGTCGGCTTCAATGAAACAACCCACCATGTACTCCTACATGGCCTCTCATCGATACCTTTACCAAATCGTGTTTACCACAACACTCTCATTACCGACATAATCATTTCACTCTAGCCCATCACCCAGATGAACCAGACCTGACACGACTCTAAGCATAGCAGGCATAGCAAGGTAGGAACAACACATACATATGGCTCAATCAACTCCTACACATGCTAGTGGGTTTCATCTAGTTACTGTGGCAATGACAGGTCATGCAGAGGAAATGGGTTCAACTACCGTAGCACACAGCAGTTTGAATCGCGTTGTCTTAATGCAGTAAAAGAGAGCAGGAGCGAGAACATGGGATTGTATCGATATGATCAAATGGTTGGTTGCTTGCCTGATGGTTCGATGCACGGATACGGTTCTTCGTTTGGGTAGTCACGGTACTCCTCGGGGACAGATCCTGTCGTAAAGGATAACGATACACAGGCATCACCAAACAATGTGCAACAATATGATGCATGCATGAAACATGGCAATATGAGTGTGTTGGGCTAATGCAACTAAAGCCAGAAGGGTTTGAACAAATTTGAATCAAAGATTCAAATTTCAATTTCAAATATGGCCTTTTAAAGTGCTTTTCCTTGTTCTGATTAAAACATCCATTTAACTTGTTGGATCATGCATGAAAATAGTACAGATGGATAGATTGGATTTTTCTGATCATTTTCATATATAATTTGTCCAATTTGGAGTTACAGAATAAAAGTTATGATTTTTGAAGTTTAATTAATATTCTGGAATTTCCTGATTTAATTTAAATCCAGAAATATCATTTACTGCGTCAGCCTGACGTCACAATGACATCAGCAGGTCAACAGGGCTGGCTCGGGTCAAACCTGACGTGTGGGGTCCACACGTCAGTGACACAGGGGCTAATCCCGTGTTGACCCGGGCTGGTTAGCTTTGACTAAGCCCTGGGGCCCACTTGTCAGCGTCAGTAGGTGGTGGTTTAGTGGCTAATTAACTAGGCCATGTCAGCTCGCCGGAGTTCTGGCCGGCGGCGACCATCAGTGCGGCGGCGATAGTGGTTTTGGTCGTTTCGGCCACCAAATGAACCGCGGAGGCCACCGGAGTGAAGCTGAGGACGACCCGCGGCTCTTGGCGGAGTCCGTTGGGGTCGGGGTGGCCGGAGTCGACGGCGGCGAGCTCGGCTGCGGCGGCCGGGGTTCGGTCGTGCACGGGAACGGTGTTGCAGGGTGTTAGGGGGGGTGTTGGAGCGTGCTACGTGCTCCTAGTGAGATGTGGAGCACGATGGCGTGCTCGGTTGGGCGCTACGGCGATCGTGGCCACGACGGCGACATCGCTGGCGGCGTGAAGCTTTCGGCCGCGGTGGGGCTAGGGCCTAGGGGTCGGGAGAGAGCAGGGGAGAAGGGGGAAACGGTGGCGTAGCTCACCGCGGTTGCAGTGGGCGTCGAAGCGGGCTCGGGGACGCGTCGGAGACGACGAATTTGACGGCGACGGTGGTCGGAGTCCGAAGAGGGGAACGGCGACGTGGCGGCGATGCAGGGCTTCCGGGGACCCGTGGAGCGGTGGGGAGGAAGAAGGAGTCGAGGCGGAGCTTCTGAGCTGGTCGGGGAAGCGAGGGGTGGTCGGAGACGGTGGCTAAGGCGAACGGCGGCGACGGTGAGCTTCGGCCGTGAGAGAGAGAGTGAGGGAGAGGAAGGAGAGAGCCGGGGAGAGTGAGAGAGAGCAGGGGGGATCGGGACGGGCTGCGGGCTTCGTCCACGCGGCCAGGAGGGCGTCGGCAAGCAGGAGGTGGCCGCGCGGTCGCGCGCGCGCGAGCACGCAGCAGCTTCGGGGCGAGGGGAGGAAGACGACGGGGAGCTACAGTGCTGGGCTGGGTCGGTTGCTGGCTGGGCCGGCCAGCTGGCTGGGCCGCACAGGTAAGTCTTCCCCTTTCTTTTCTGTTTTCTGTTTTTATTTAATATAACTGCAACTTTGTTGAATTAAATAAAATACCTAGGCAACTCCAAAAATCACCAAACTACTCCTGGTCCATAGTTGGATTATTTCCAACATGAAACATTTTAGTTTGGAGATATTTGAGCATTTAAATATTTTATATAATTTTAAATGCCCAAATTCAAATAGTTATGATTTAATTCAAAACCCTAGGATGGCCTAGGAAAATGTGCACCACTTTTGGCAGAGGTTCTGAACCAAGGCAAAAATGATGGACATTTTAGAAGGGCATTTCAGGTTCATTGAAAAATTATTTTAGTAAACCCTAGTTGGTTTCAGAGGGGACTGGGGGTTCTGTCATCCCCATTTCAAGTTTCTGATGAATGAGTAAACATGATGCAACACTCTAATGCATAACTAGCTAGGGTGTGACATTACAATAACACGAAACCGAGGAATGAATAATGATGATAAGAAGTATCACTGTATCAAGAGTTCATAGGATGGTGTGCAATTCCCATGATATTCTTAATATAAAGAAAATAATACTCCAAGGTAGAGCAGAACAAAAGCTGGATTAGCAATTTGATATGCGGAGCACAACTACTTTGACCCAATCCTGGAAATGGATGAGGTACTGGAGTTTGTTTCTCCTAGTCATTCTGAACTAGAGTGGCTTGACGGACCACAAGAGTAATAGGCTTCTATGAGCTCGAGTGCACAACTACTCTTGACTATCAATTGATAGACGAGGGTCGGAAGAAAACTAAAGCGGGACAACTCAAAGGAACATACGGTTTTCTGAGTTGTGGATGCATAGATTAGTATGTTGAACCAAGTTCAACAAGTTTCTTCCAGATAACCCATGCAAAAAAAATAGAACTGGCAGAGTCGCAATATAGAATGGAGAACCCATCGAGAGCACTCCTGTTATGATCTTTTGATCCAACAAACTACTGCCATAAGTGGTCCATAGTATTTGGAAGAAGGAAATACCATGGACCTTGAGGACTATCGCAAAGGTTACTAGTATCCTAAAGGGACTAGCAAACACTATCAACATGAAGTAAGTAGTGTGAGTCTCGGGTTCAAAACCCTAGGAATAGAATACCTACTAACTAAATTGCATCACGGGATGCTTTCGAGAATAATGGCTAGAATCATCACACTGGAACACAGAACATGGCTAGACCACTAGATGATCCCCTAAAACACCTAGGGTCATAATATTAACTCCAACATATATGTCGAGGCAAATAAGTACCTCAACTCACTAATTTGTGTGATTAATCTGACCAAAGGGACATCGGAAACGGGAAGAAGGGATTTGCAAATGCATCAGACTGTTTAGAAACCTGGGATGACTCGGACAGCATAACGGCTGTAAATGCTCAAAATGATTTGAGACATCCTGCAAAATAGTGGCATGACCACTCAACATCACAATAACAAGGTTCTGAGATCAACTAACAACACACGGAAGTTGTAGAGACTGAACTGAGGCTTAAAACTATCAATTCTATAAGTCTATGGATTAGTAACACGTCATCCTGATAGATAGATGAGAAGCCTAGTTCTTAAACCCCGTGAAAACAGATAAGATGACTCAGATTAGAAGGGCATGAGGTATAAGGAGTAAAAAGAGCCTTACGTTCCAACCCACAATCAATTCCCTTACATAACTAATGAATTTCTAGACTCAACTTCGACCAGTTTGGCTTGGTAATCCTACAGACAGTCAGGCTCTGATACCAAAGCTGTCAGGACCCCGACTCAATGCCACATCGGTCTAGCATGTAACACATCATATCACTTTGCGGCCTCACGCACGATATTCCCACGGGTGTCGCCTTACCTTTGCCCGGGACCGTTTGCGCCTTTTGGCACACGTATATGATAGTGTCGCTAGCATCCATATGATAAGGAGCCCGGGCTGACATGGCTAGTCGTAAACCCACAGTGGCACAACCTTACAGGGACAGGCATCCATGACCCAGCATCGAACGTGTCGGTCATCAGCGAGTGAATCCAGGCTATAGCACTAGGCTAGCAGGACTCCGGTGAACCGGGCTGTAGCGGGCTAACAGGACTCCGGTATTCATCGCGTGACATTTCCCCGAGGGGACAGACATAGGAACGAAGAAGGACACATGCCGGCCAGCCTAAGTGTTCCGGAGCAGTAGCAAGCGACCATGGCTCGATGGAAACACTAGGAGACATTTCCCGGTAAGAGAGGCTACTAAGGATAAACAACTAGATAGTCAGATCCCACACATACCAAGCATTTCAATAACATACACACAATATGCTCGATATGTGCAAATACAACATGGCATCACAACATGACTCTACGACTCAGGTATTTATTCAATAGGCTCCGAGGAGCGAGATATTACAAACATGGGTCTCATGACCCAACATTCAGAGCATACAAGTCTAAACACAAGCGGAAGCTATCATGTCTGAGTACAGACATCTATAAATGAAAAAGGCTGAGAAGCCTGACTATCTACCAGATCCTGCCGAGGGCACAAGATCGTAGCTGAGGTATCAAGCTAAACGTCGAAGTCCACGCGGAACTACTAGTGAGACGGAAGTCTCTGCAAAACATAAAATAGGCAAACGTGAGTACAAATGTACCCAGCAAGACTTACATCAGAACTAACTACATATGCATCATTATCAACAAAGGGGGTGGTGGAGTTTAACTGCAGCAAGCCAGCTTTGACTCAGTGGCTATCCTGAACTACGACTGCAAGCGACTATTTGAGGTGGCGCACACGAGTCCACATATTCACCAACCAATACACCACTATGGATTCGCTCCCGTCTCCCTACGAGAATGCCATCCATAGCACTCACGCTTATCTTGCGTATTTTAGAGTATCCACTTTCACTTGTCTATGAACTGTACAGGCAACCCAGAAGTCCTTTTCCGCGGACACGGCTATTCGAATAGATGATGTTAACCCTGCAGGGGTGTACTTCTTCACACACGCTCTCACCACTTACCGTCGTTTACACGACATGTACTCAGCAACCTTCAAGCGGAAGCCCAACGTGGGTGTCGGCCACGGCCTACCTAAACACTCAAGTCTCTAGTCCAGGTTTATCGCCTATTCGGGTTCCATCCGTGAGGAGATCCGGCCGGGGTTTCGCTCACAGCCCCAAACGATGTGTACAGGGTTCCGTGACACCAAACGGGCGCCCGGTATACCCGGCCACGTGCCTACCGCATCACAGCCCACCCCTCCGGTCAGCGCTGCCCACAGCCTCCAGCATACTACAAACACCAGAAACTACTTGCAACTCCTGGACAGAGGACAAGGGTGATTAAGAAGCCGAGAGGGTCCATTGGTTTCGGGCCCAATGCGTGGTAGTATCTGTTTCATGGATCACAAACACAGAACTCAGTTCCTGAGGACGGCTGCAATGAGACAACCCACCATGTACTCCTACATGGCCTCTCACCGCTACCTTTACCAAATCGTGTTCACACACTTAGCTCACACACAGTAGGACGTGTTCATACACCTCTGATTCATCCCCGATGAATCAGACCTGACTCAACTCTAAGCAGTAGCAGGCATGACAAACAAGCATGAATGAGTAGGCACATCAGGGCTCAAACAACTCCTACTCATGCTAGTGGGTTTCATCTATTTACTGTGGCAATGACAGGTCATGCAGAGGATAAAGGGGTTCAGCTACCGCAGCAAGTAACAGTTGAATCGTTGTTGTCCTAATGCAGTAAAAGAGAGCAGGAGCGAGAGAGTGGGATTTAATTGGAATGAACAAGGGGGTTTTGCTTGCCTAGCACTTTTGAAGATAGCATTGAGTCTTCATCAGTGTCAACGATCACAACGTCGGTATAACGTCTACCAAGGGGAACAACACCGGCAAATAGAGAAGAAACACGATCAATGCAATGCACAATATGATGCATGCTATGACATGGAAATATGAATGTGTTTTGGGCTAATGCAAGCTAGAACAGGTTAAGATGAGTCCATTTGAACCAAAGATTCAAATACAAACCCATTTTAAAAGGTCATATTAGTGCATTACCTTGTTTCACCTAAACAGCAAGGTTGAAGTGTTCTAACATGCATGAAAATGGTACAGATGGATAGATTGGATTTTTCTGATCATTTTTCATATATAATTTATTTCATTTGGAGTTACGGTTGATTTACTATGAATTTTAGAAGTTTTGAATTTTCTGAAATTCCTATATAAGAATAAATTCAGAAATTAGTTATTGCGTCAGCAATGCGTCAGAGTGACGTCAGCAGGGTCAACAGGGCTGGTCCAGGTCAAACCTGACCAGTGGGGTCCATACGTCAGTGTCTAGGCTAATTAACAGGGAGTGTTAGTGCTAATTTAATCCTAACTAGAAGTGTAAGTGGGGGCATGAGCCCACATGTCAGTGTTTAGTTAATTAACTAAATTAATTAGTGTTAACTAATCTAACACCTAAATAAACAGTGCCTGGCCCACACGTCAGTGAGCCAGAGTGGGTCAAAGTGCGGTCAAACCTGGGTCAAACTCGCCGGAGTTGACCCGCAGCTCGTCGCCGGCGACGCCAGCGATGGCGGAGGGCGTCGGAAACGCTCCTCTGGCGACCAAATCAGTGACTGAGGGGCTCTACGCGTTGCTGGTGCTCTTCCGCATCCAACTGGACCGGAGTTAGCGGCAGGGGTGGCCGGAGTCGATCGCGGCATCGACCTCGGCGGCGGCCGGAGTTCGGGCAAGGTTGGGAATGGTGCTGTGGGGCACGGCGGGGCGAACGGCTGGGTGCTATGGCCTCCTGGCGATGTGCTGAGCACGGTGACGCGCTCGGTTTCGAGCTTACGTGTCTGTGGCCACGACGGCGACATGGCCGGCGGAGCCGAGCTCTCGGTCGTGATGGCCAACGGGGTTAGGGGCGGCTCGAGCGACGTGGCTAGGGGGAGAAAGAAGAGGAGCTCACGGCGAGTTGGCCGGTGCAGATGGAGGGGCCGGGGAAGCGTCGGAGTGAGCGGGGCGGCGAGGCGGATCTCCGGCGACCGACGGCGAAGGCGGCGACGATGGTGATGAAGCGGGGCCCTCCGGCTTGTTTCCTTCGGCGTGGAGAGGTTCAGCGCGAGGAGGCGGAGCTCGGGCACTAGCTGGCTGGGCGTGGGGATGCTGGTGGCCGCGGTGGTGACAGTCGGCGGCGACGACAGCATTCGGTGGCGCCGCGGAAAGACGCAGAGGAGGGGGAGGAGGTCCAGCAAGAGAGGGGAGAGGTGCAGAGGGTCGAGGGGGTGGCGTGGAGCTGCGGGAGACGTCCAGGGAGAGGAGGAGGCAGCCAGGCAGGGTGGTGGCGTGGCAAGCTCGGTGGCGTCGCGGTGTCCCTCCTCTGCCTACTGGCACGAGGAGGAGGGCGACAGGGAAGGAGGCGGTGGTGGGCTGGGCAACTGGAGTTGGGCCAGGTGGGCTGCGAGGTGAGCGCCAGATACTTCTCTCTATCTCTCTTTTCCTATTTTTCTTTTCTATTTCATTTCCTGTGTTCTGATTTAGTTTAGCAACTAAATCATTTAATAAATTCTGTAGGTCATTATATAGCTTGCTAAAATATACGCAAAGCCACTCACAAACTTCCAGAATTATTGGAGTCATATTTAATATATATTAAATATAAATCCAAAGCAAATAGTTATTGGATTAATTCAAATGGCCAAAATAAATATTTCTGTGACTCCAAAAATATTGGTTTGAATTTTACCTCTTACCAATATTTCTAAATAATAACAGGAACATTTTCTTGGACTCATTTGAGAAGATTTAAATGTTGGTTATTTTTAGAGGTTTTCTGAGGCTTCGAAAATTCCACAATTCAAGTTTCATTTGAATTTAAACATGATGCACACACTCTAAAGCATGGACTAGCTGGGATGTGACAATAGCCTAGCATGATTCCCATTCCCCGCCGATCATGCAATTACTCTACACCATCCACACCCTGTACATGACCTGCAGCCAAACCAAGAGATGAAGGAGGGCATCACCATCCGCACAAACAACATCAGAGACAACAAAAAGAGATCTTACACTTTGATTATAGGCAGGAGGAGGAGCACCTGGAATTGGAGTAGCGCTATGATGGGGATTTTGCTTTCCAAGTGGTACTGCCATGAGGCAAATATTTATAGATCGAGGGGGAGAGGTGGAGCAGCGCCTGTTCAGTTGTAATAGTAACTGAACGAAGGAAGGAGCCTGTAGGGGAAGAAGATGGGACGGGAAGGAATGAGAAGGGGTTGGGATTCTTTTTCTGTGTGCGGATTGAGACAAAAGGGCTTTAGTGTTAATTAAAGTCTATAAACTGACGTTGCTGTACATGCATGCCTGCAAGCCAACAGAAATTAGTTAAATGGAGAAGTAATTGATGATGTGGCAGTTTGCTAATGTGGATAGGCTGCATGTCAAGAGAAATCACATAGTGGGGATGAACTTTAGGTATTATAGATGGGAGAAGTGTCCTGCAGGCAGTTGATTAGAAGGCTAGGTAGACTAAACGAAAAGGCTACACGGGTAGACTGAGGAGTGGTACTTGTCCATGTACGTGCCCATCCTTCTAGCGCTACATGTGCCGCTGGCTAGTTGAGGTCACTCTTTCGAATCACCGTGGCGAGACATTTTATGATTCCTTTTTATTTCCGCACCCCTCCTGACAGGTGGGACCTATGCAAACAGATAAAAAAAGCGTCGTAGCTGGTTCGTATGGATATTGGCGCGTGCGTGGGAGACACAACATTCTCTAGTTAAGGAATATGTGGTTATCCTCAAAAAAGAAAAGGCCTTCTTCGCGCATCCTCATGCACGAGAATTTGGTTTTGCTCGCAATATGGATGATACCTGGAGGATGAAGTGAACCCAGAGGCATGCTAGCACGGGAGTAATACTCCTGTTCTTACTACTCCTACTACTAGTAGTAGTACAACTGTTGTACATTTGATGGTCAAAATATTATTCATCCGGTCCCCACAGTGAAGTGACAAGACCATGCGCCCGAGGTGACACCAGTCCAGGCGGCATGTTCGGGTTACCAAAGTCATCCTCACCTTGTGCACTGTGCAGTCACTTTAACGGCCGCAGTATAGCATGCCTCCTATCGTCTCCCTCTCCCCTAGCGCCACTCCATCTCCATCTCCATCTCGCCGAAGATCCTAAGGTCACTCTTCATCATCTCACTGTGCCCCCGCATACCCTCGCCTCGCTCGCCTCCCCCAGTACCACTATTCCCTTGCTAGCCGCTCTAGCACCGAGAGCCTTCTCCCCCGTAAATCAAGCCCCCAAAAACCACACCTTCCAAACTTCAACATGTCCGAACACGAACCGCGCAGCATCCATATGAGCCGCGATTTGATCAATCTCCCCAGTGACATCCTCGACCTCTGTTGTTCGTGTATGGATATGTTGAGCGTCCTACGACTGGCTGCATGCTCGAGGGACATGCACATGGCCATCGTCAAAGCGAGGCATAAGCTTTTCAAGACACCCTGCTTGCTGCTATTTGGTCTTGCGATATTTGCTCACCATGATACGGAGGCGTACATGATGCCCCTCGACTTCAATCCGATCTCCATTAGCTGAAACTTCTTTGCAGGTATGTAGTGGGTCGCCGCACATCACTTCCCTCGACATTGATCCGATCACCATCGCCCAAAACTTCTTGGCAGGTATGTACTGGGTCAGCATGAACTCCCACTAGATTGCTGTCGTCGGAGAAGACGGGAAGAAGTTGGTGCTCGTGAACTTCCAGACCTCCCATGAGATTATCCTTCCTCCGTTGGACTATATAGAGTTTTACCATCGTGGTCCAAGTCATCTCGGTTACCATGTTAGTTGGACGGACTTTGTTTTGCAGAAGATTGTAATCTGCCAAGTGCCCACACGACATGCGGATTACACAGACTTCAAGCTAATTGCCTTGTTTTACCGTGGACTCGCTTATCTTTACGTCGGTGCCTTCTTTAGCTGGAGACAACTCAGCTCGCAGTTGATCATTGTCAAAGCTGATACACACTTCTGTGATGCTATTGAACACAATGGCATCATCTACGCGATCGACAAAGAAGATGGCACCACGTATTACTGGGACGGCGTGTGTAAGTTGTTTCCGTCTGATGTTAATGATGACGCCATCACTGTTTGAACTTTTTGTGATGATTGGCATATCCCTGTTTGAGCAGAATTTGAGTAGAACTATGGCAGTGTATTAGAGACACCGTAAATCAGCTATATTTGGAATGAGTTAATTCATGTGATTGTGACCATGTCATTACAGCCAATTTGCACCCCTGAATAATCAAACGGTTAGGAAGATATGGACATTCTCCTTATTTTATAGTAATCTATATAGTACTACTAAATATGAGTGTGTATCAATGGCCATGTTAGTTTCCTCATTTTCATGATGTAGAAACATGCATCACACTGTTGGTTTCATCTAACCATACATTAGGGAAGTAAATGTGCATATGGAGAACTCTATATTAGGAGGTAGTGAAATCCTGTAATGCTTACCATGTGTACATACCTATATTCGCCCTTCAGCAATCAATGGCTAGAATAATATCCTCACTTGCTCATAGAACATTAGTATATAACAATGCATGGTCTGTTAGTTACCTTGAAGAATTTTTGTGAGGACAGAACATGATTACATAACATCCATGACATGGTAGCTTCCTGTGAAGAATCGATTGTGAGATAACATGAGTATAACCATGCATGGCACTTCTATATTTTCGAACCCAGTATACATTTCCCTATATTTTCCTCCCAGTTCCAACAAGGACATATCAATGTTGTTTCTTGCATTATCCTACTCATACTCTGGACAATGTTGATCTTAAATTAACAATGCCTGTCCTTTTTGATATGATGCAGTGTCCCTTCAGTTACTGCCATTTGTAATCACACCACCTTTGCCAACAACAGGGAAGCACAACTAGTTCCTCGCTCGATCAAACAACAACAAAAGACTGATGATCATTCGGACACATGCGCCAGAAAAGTTATATTGCAAAAAAACCACTGTATACAAGCACCGTGAAATACGTGAGTATCCGGACAGTGGTTGTTACGTCTATGAGCAGGATACCGGCTTGTTGGGACCTTCAAGATTTTTGGGTTGGAGGCAGGTAAACAGCCTTGGTTCACACTCTCTGTTTCTCGGACTCAATTATCCGATTAACCTGGAGATCACTGTTGGCAAGGACCTTGATGGCAGAGAGGCTCTGTTTGCTATGGAAAACTGTGTCTACATGGCGAGCCCTAGGAGTTCAGGAGCAAACTCCCCTGATTGACAACGATACAGCCTGCAGCCAAAAGAAGGTGAGAATGACAAAGGCATCTGGATTAACTTTGATCCTTGGATGTCTCAAGTACGATAGGCAGTGGTGTGGTTCAAGCCTTCAGGTTGATAGGTAATTGGGATGTTGCATCGAAAGGGTGGAGTACTTGTCCTTGAATTGTCATGGCAGATGTCCTAGTGAAAGGACTTAGTCGTGGAGCCATCGCAACTAGGAAGCTTAAAGGGGTTAATCGGGACAAAGGACATGAGGTTTATACTGGTTCGGCCCCTTACGATGAAGGTAAAAGCCTACGATCCAGTTTTGAGTGGGATTGCTTATGTTTCGATAACCAGGGAGCGAATCGCTTGACCTAGCTCTCAGGTGATGTTACTTGTCCTGAACCGCCGCCGGGTCGTCCCTTTATATACAAAGGTCGACGCCCAGCGGCTTAGAGAGTCCCGGACGACTCATAAACAGTGTCCGGCTCGGTCTCTTAATTATTCTTGCCTTACAATACAACACACGCACATATAGCGGTTTATCACTACGGGCCTTAAGTCGCCTCTGGGCCTTGGGCCCTTAACTGAACCGACATCCCTATCCTGGGTCTTGGGCTTCAAGAATATTGGTAAGTATAACTCGGCCCCTCCTGGGCGGGTCATACCAATAGTTATATCACCAACATTAGGCCCCAGATTGATTTGAATTGGTTCATGTCAATCTTCGACACTTAAGGAAAAATCTTCTGCCCTTATAAATTTTTTGTAACCCGCCATGATGTCATCCTTTGGATTTGTGGTAACCCGCCATGACGTCACCTGTCATAAAAGCACGTTTTATTGAATGCATCCCAACGGATCATTGTCTTCATGGCCATCCTGAAAATCGAGGCGTCCTTCTAGTTGGATAACTTATATTTTCGGCCTCCTCGTTTTTCGTGCTCTTTTAGTGGCCCTTCCTTATAAATATACCCGACTAGGTCTTCCTCATTCTTCCCTTCCGCATCTTCTTCCTTTCGCCCCATCTGTCACTGGAGCTCCGCCGCCGCCGCCGCGCATCTCGTCTCCGTCGACCTTGGCTGCTGCATCGACCTGAACTTGACCAGAAAACAGCGGCGCCCCTCTACAGTAGATCTACCGCAGTAAGTTTTCCCCTTTCTGCACAATAGATCCATGCTAGGGCTAGCGTGTTCATCTGTACAGTTCCTTGTTCATCCCAGTTCTTTGTATTTGCTTCTGTCGTGGTTTCTTTGATCCAACAGTAGTGTAGATCTCGTGCGGTAGTTGCTTCGCATCCATTTTCGGCACTAGCAGATCTTCTTTCTTTGTAAAGAATCCTCAGTAGAACGCATGAACTTCTCTGCACCATGTTTTTAGGTCTAGAAATTTTTCTTTTCTGAACGTCTATTTGATCCAAAATAATAGTTGTAGTTTGTGAACCTGTTTATGAAACACTTAGGCAAAAATCTGCACTTGTTAGATTCATCTAGCCGTGGCGACTCTGATTACCGGCTTCAAAGAGGCAATGCTCAATTGGAACCACCCATGGTGGTTTAAATAAAGCCGACGGCTTATAAAGCCTATGGCGGCTTAAATAACCTTGACATAATTATCCTTATACCATTAGGACCCTTCGTAAGCCACCATCTGAAATATGCACTGTAATATTTTTCCTGTCCGACTTAAATTTGAACCGGTACTTTTTATTCTGTCTTAGGCTTTCAACATAATGGCACCAAAGGCACCCACTTCCTGCAACTGGGTTAAATCCATTGTCACAGACAACACTCTTGATGACTTTGTGAAGACCGGCTATCTGCCGAAGAAAAAAGTCATGACTTATCGTGCTCCTAATCCGGAGGAGGAATTTCCTCAGCCCAAAGAAGGAGAAGTTGTTGTTTTCACAGATCACATGAACCGGGGTTTCACTCCACCCGGCTCAAAATTCTTCAGAGACGTGTTGCATTTCTTTGATCTTCACCCACAAGACATCGTACCCAATTCCGTGTCTAATATCTGCAACTTCCAAGTATTCATTGAAGTATACCTTGGAGAAGAACCCAACCTGCTGCTCTTCAGAGAGCTATTTTATTTGAACCGCCAGAATGAGTGCGCCAGTGGTCAGAGCTTAGAGCTTGGTGGTGTCTCGATCCAGCGTCGTAGAGACGTAGTTTTTCCTTACGCCAACCCGCCGAGCCACCCAAAAGATTGGAATCAGACATGGTTTTACTGCCAAGACACTTCTCCGACTAGTGAAAACCCTCTGCCCGGCTTTCGTGCTCTTCGTCTTGGGCCCAACCACCATCTGCCTGACAAGATTACAACCGCCAAACGCAAATCACTCACCCCCACTTTAGCCAAGATCAAGGCTCTTCTGGGGAACGGGTTAACTGGCATCGATCTGGTCCGGGTTTGGCTCGCATGGCGGGTCATTCTGAAAGGGCTAGTTATCGACTAGAGGGGGGGGGGGTGAATAGGCGATTTTTATGAAAGTCTTCAAAACATGGGAGTTTTGAAGACCAACAGTAGAAACAACACTATTCAAATGCAGCGGAAGGTAGACTACACTAGACAAGCCATAGTCAAGTATTCAATGTAGTGAAAGCACGAAGACTATTAGCAGCTAGGTAGTAAGGATCAGAATGGAAGATAGTATGAAGCCAATCAGATCAAGTAGTCACACAGTGAAGTCAAACAGATAATGCAAGCAGGGAATGACTTCACGAAGACAAACTGTAAGTAGAGAGAAGTGAGAGATAGAACCAGTAGCTTCAGGAGGACAGGGATTTGTTCGACCAATTCTAGTTGCTGTGACAACTGTACGTCTGGTTAGGGAGGCTGAGATTCAACTCAGAAGACCGCGTCTTCACCTTATTCCCCTTGAGCTAAGGACACCTAGTCCCCGCCCAATCACTCTGGTAAGTCTTCAAGGTAGACTTCCAAACCTTCACAGACTTCGTTCACCGGCAATCCACAATGACTCTTGGATGCTCAGAACGTGACGCCTAACCGGCTGGAGGATTCACAGTCCTCAAGTGTAACAAGTCTTCAAATCACGCGGACAGAAAGACTTCAGTGATGCCAAACACTCTTTGGGCTCTGGGTGGTTTGGGCTTTGTCCTTGCAAGGATTCTCTCTCAAAAGCCTTTGGAGGTGGGTTTCTCTCAAACGACAAAAGCCGTATCTAACTGTGAGTAGCCACCAATTTATGGTGTAGGGGGTGGGGTATTTATAGCCACGGGCAACCCGACATGATTTGTCCGAAATGACCCTCAGTCACTAAGGAACTGACACATGTCGCAACGGTCAGATTTCAAACACATGCGGCAGCTTGACTTAGGATACAAGTAAAGCTGACTTATCCAACTCTGGATAAGATTTGCTCTCATTGTCTTCACTCGAAGACATAGGATTTGGTTGAGCATCACTTCAGTCACTCTGACTTTGTTCACTTGGACCCCACTTAACAGTGCGGTGGTTCCTATGACTCAACAAAGAAGAAAAGGAAACAACAAAACAACTAAGTCTTCGCGCTCCATAGTATTCACTCAATGTCTTCTCGTGTCATAGTCTTCAATGTGAATATCTTCACAGACCACCATTGTCTTCAATGTCTTCACACATTTTTAGGGGTCATCTCCGGTAGGTAAACCGAATCAAAGAGGGACTACTACCTGTGTTATCCTACAATTCTCACAAACACATTAGTCCCTCAACCAGGTTTGCCGTCAATACTCCAAAACCAACTAGGGGTGGAACTAGATGCACTTACACATTCCGTTGAGCCGCCACCCCAGCTTGATGTGCGATTATACGGGCGCAAAGGATGACCCTCTGCGGCACAACCCTGATGATTTGCCTAAAGACATCATTGACGATATGACGAAGTCTCTTTTGAACGAGAGCCTGGCAGACTATGGTAGAGTGGGCTTAGCCCCTTTCTGCAAAGCTAACCCGGCTCCAAAGGTAAGCCGCCCATATGAAATAATTACTTTTGATTTTTCAACGTTTCACCCATACTCATATATATGTTAATCTTTGCAGGTGTGTGAAAAATTCTGGAAGGTTAAATATGACCATGAAGCTGCCAAGAACGCCAGGAAGGAGAAGAAAGCCACCAGGAAAGAGGCTGGCAAGAAGAAGGGCAAGAAAGCCACTACCTTTGACCTGCTTCGACTAGCAGATTCTTCTGAGTCGGAGGTAGCCCTTGACTCTCTTGGCTCCTTTTTTAACCATCTTATTGACACTGATTATAAGCAGGAGGACACAGGAGCCAGCCGTAACAAGGCTGAAGAGGTAACTATTATTTCCTCCGACTCTGAGCCTTGGCCAAGATAGAAAATCCGCAGAGTAACCCGGAAAGTAAGATTTTCACATCCCTTAGCTTATCAAGATCCTCAATTTCTTTTGAAGTGACAGACTCATGAGAGCCAGAGGCAGACCCGGACTAGCAAGTATGCAGAGCTCTCCTCCGGCTTGCCAAACACCCCAAAGAAGCGCCGGAACAAGGTCACCTCTGATTTGAATTCCTTTTATCATTTGGCGTGTCTTACTCGCCAACCTCTCAATTCTTCAGACTCAGATTATCAGGAAACTTCCCCTTCCTCTGGCGACTCAATGCAGTCCAACCTTCGGCTTTCAAGACTGCACCAGGGTAATAATAATCTGCTTATCTTGTATTTACTTTAATCCCTTGCATCTGTACTAACCTTCTTTTTTGACGTTGTGGACAAGCCAAGCCCAGCAAACGGGTTAGGAAGAGCAAGCCGGCTGAAGAGACGGTCGTGACTGAGCCGGTTCTTGAAGCAGCTGTACCGGACTCGTCAACTCATGAGCCACCATCTAAACTAGTTCAAGATATACCAACTCCCACTGCTGACCCGCCTGCTGAATGAGCCGCTGATGACTCAGAAAATCCAGAAGCCCTTAGCCCGGTCAGGACAGATGACCCAGAAAACACTGACGTTGAGATCACCACAACCGGCTTTGTTGAGTCGGGAAGGCCAACTGTGCTGGCCAAGTGTCCCGCCAAGGAGGAACTTCTGGACCATCGCCGGGTCAAGCTTGATGTTGCGAATTATGCTCACATGAGTATTGGAGACATCTTTTCCGGCTACATGAGCCAAGTGCACAGCAGTCGGAATCTCAAGATTGACATGGTGAAGCAGATGCACCATAAATTTGAGGTATAACCCTTTCTCTGTTGTTCATTAATCCTCCCTATGCCAGCCCCAAGTCTATTGCTTATGATGTTTATGATACAGACTTAGAAACAAATTTAATGACATTAGTAGCATAGATGGATAAAGCATGTAAGAAATCCGGCTTACTCTGTAGTCCCCAAGGGGCGGCTTAACAAACATGGTTGAGCCGGTCCTTAAAATGGTTATATAAACAAAAAAAATACTTATTGAACTTTGAATAGCAATGTACATTAGCCCCCAAGTGCCAAGTATTATTGTTTGCAAAATGCTTGGGACTTACTGTTATGAACCACCGCTGAAAGTAAAATTCTTTGGTAAACATTAGCCCCCAAGTGCCATGCGTTGTTGCTGGCAAAAGGCTTGGGACTTTATATTGTATAAAAATTGGCTTGATTTTGACCCTGTATTTGTATAGGCCGCCATGAGTCAACTTGAATCAGAGGTGACTGATCTGAAGAGACGCCTTGAGACCCAAGAGACAAAAATCCAAAAGGCCGACACCAAGTTCAAATTCAGCATTTCTGAGCAAGAAAAACTGAAAAAATAATTTGAAACTGAAAAGAAGGCCTGGGCTGATGAAAAAACTGCATTGATTAACCGAGCTGAGAAGGCAGAGGCGGCTCTGGAAGAAGCAACCGGTGAATTAACCGGCTTAAAGTGCCATGTCTCTCAGATGGTCTCGGCGATCTTTGGTAAGTCGCCCTGCAAATGTCTAAATATTTGAATCTTTTAGTTGATCATATAATTGGAATTGACTCACTGGGTTATGTTTATGCAGGCCCCAGAAGCTCAAATCTAAACCAAGATATGCTGATCAAGCTGAAGGTAGTTTACACACTAGTGGAGCAATTGTACACCGGGTCTCAACGTGCATTAGTCACGGTGGCTTTGTCAAATTAAGTGCCTACCCTCCTGGTAGAGGTCTTGAAGAAGCTTTCCGTGTTACCCCAACGGTTCAATGAACTGAGGCGGTCAGCTGCAAGAGCCGGAGCGGTAAATGCTTTAAGTCGGGCCAAGGCTTGGCTACCAGAGTTAGACCTGGTCGACATTGCCACTGGCTATCCAAGCTTGAAGGAGGATGGCACTCCTTTTGAAGCAATAGACGTTACAACTAGTGTAAAGGAGATACGCCCTGTGGCTACCCTGATAGCGAACGAAGTGGATCTTACCAAGTATCAGGCGGGTTATGACGCAGAGAACCGGAGAATTCCAACGCATCACTATGAAGTGACCAGTCTGACCCCCCCACTCCGTAAGCACACCTTCGCCCCTGAAGTTGACCCGACCGGTCTAGTTGATGATGAAGCTGAATTTGAAGCTTTGAACAACATTGACTGGTCATCATCAACCTTCCAGGAAAGGGAACAGGGCGAAGACGCGGAGAGGGCTAACCCGGACGCTTCAGGCCAACATGAAGGCTAATCTGCCGTGGTGGCTCACACCTGTGATGTGCTGAAAAACAATGTGAATGATTTGGACTCAGAGATTCATGTAATAGAAATAACTTTGTTTTGGCCGTGCCATCGTGCATGTTTTGATGCTTAATGTCATTAAGCTGCCGTGTTATATTCACCCGTGTTTACTTTTCATCTGCTTTCCGTATGCTTGACCAAACTTTTTAACTTTCCTGCACATGAAAACAAACCACAAGATCCCTTGGTGACTTACCGCTAGGCGGGTCAAAATAACTTAAAAAGAGTCATAAATAAGCTTGTTGTAACATATGATGTTGAAAACACAACTATAATCTTACACATGTGATCTTTTGAATTTGCACCGCCGGCTCATATAACCTGGTCAGTAAGGGTGATAACCCAATCTTCGAACACCAATGTTTTCAAAGGTATAATGATGCTCGTATATTGGCGACTTACCAGCCAATATTTAAGCCGGGTTAAAAATTAACCACACTTGTACTTGTAAACCTCAAAAAGTCTCAAGTCAAATAAAGGGTGCTTCCAAAGAAAACTTAAACCAAATAGAATATAAAAAATTCAAGGCTGCTAATTCGAATACGATCAGTAAACCGTTCCAGAGGGGTTAAGCTAGGATTCAAATACGATCATGTAGCCCCAGTGGCTTTGGCGTTGCGCCGGTCAAGAGGGTACCGATAGTTGTGTTCTCTTTGGTTCGAATACAACCTATGTTTGAACAGGAAGCCCCCTAATGACCTTGAGTTTTTTTAACGACTCTGATTCAAATACGATCAAAGTTGGTTCCCAAAAGGGGTTGAGCTATGATTCAAATACGATCAAGAAGCCCCCTGGTGAGCTCGGCAGTGTGCCAATCAAAAGGGTACCGACAACTATGTTCTCTTTGGTTCGAATAAGACCTATGTTTGAACAGGAAGCCCCCTAATGATCATAAATTTTAACGGCTTGATTCGAATACGATCATAAGCCGGATGAAGTGGGCTAACCTGGATCGAATACAACCAGCCCCCAAGTGATCATGTGAGATGACAATGATAATAATAATGACATATTTACCTTTGAGGGGAAAAAGGACGGAGGTCCTTCTTTATTATTTATCATAATATATACATTGTCAAAATATGTACATCATGAGAGCCGATGGCTCAAGTGTAGTAAGGCCGAAGATGAGCGATATTCCATGGTCAGCGGGTCTCCTCCTCCGACTTACGTGAGTCTTTGTGCTCTCGAACATCTAAGGTAGTATGACCCATTGTTCAAGTTCTTGCTGACCACAAAGGGCCCTTCCCAAGGTGGGGATAACTTGTGTGCATCAGTTTGATCCTGGATGAGCCGGAGCACCAAATCACCTTCCTGAAAGGCTCTGGACTTATCCCGGCGGTTGTGATAGCGGCGCAATTCCTTTTGGTAAATCGCCGAATGAGCTGCTGCTAAGTCCCGCTTTTCATCTAACATGTCAAGAGCATCCTGATGCGCCTGTTCATTGTCCACCTCAACATAAGCCACCACGCAGGGCGAGTCATGATGGATGTCACTAGGGAGAACCGCCTTAGCTCCGTAGACCATGAATAAAGGCGTATAACCCATAGATCTGTTGGGAGTAGTGTTGATGCTCCATAACACAGAGGGTAACTCCTCAACCCAACAAACCGGCGTCCGCTGCAGGGGACCAAAAGCCGTGGCTTGATGCCTTTCAAGATCAACTGATTGGCTCTCTCGGCTTGACCATTGGATTGCGGGTGAGCCACTGATGAAACATCAAGCCGAATATGCTCACGTTGACAAAATTCTTCCAGACGCCTTTAGACAGATTAATGCCATTGTCAGTTATAATGATGTGTGGAAAGCCGAAGCAAAATATCACCTTTTTCATGAGCTGAACTGCCATAGCTGCATCACACTTACTGACTAGCTCTGCCTCAACCCACTTTGTAAATTTATCAACAACCACCAAAAGCTGGGTCTTTTTATCTTTGGACCTTTTGAAAGGCCCAACCATGTCAAGCCCCCAGACTACAAACGGCCAAGTAATTGGAATCATCCTCAACTCTTGAGCCGGCACATGAGCCCGTCTTGAGAACTTCTGACAACCGTCACATTTACTGACCAGGTCCTCTGCATCAGCATGAGCGGTCTGCCAATAGAATCCATGACGGAAAGCCTTGGCCACAAGGGATTTTGACCCGGCGTGATGACCACAATCCCCTTCATGAATCTCATGTAGAATTTCTTGGCCTTCTTCAGGGGAGACGCAACGCTGAAACACCCCTGTAACACTGCGATGATGCAACTCGCCACTGACAATCGTCATTGACTTAGACCGTCGGGTTATCTGCCTGGCCAAGGTTTCATCCTCAGGCAACTCGCCTCGGGTCATGTAAGCCAAATACGGCACTGTCCAATCTGGGATGACATGAAGAGCTGCCACCAATTGTGCTTACGGGTCAGGAACATCCAAGTCTTCCTCTGTAGGTATCTTGACAGAAGGGTTGTGCAGAATATCCAAGAAAGTATTAGGCGGCACCGGCTTATGCTGAGAGCCTAGCCGGCTTAAGGCATCAGCCTCCTCGTTCTTTCTGCGGTCAATGTGCTCCACTTTGTAACCCTTGAAGTGTCCAGCAATGGCGTCAACTTCACGGCGATAAGCCGCCATGAGAGGATCCTTGGAATCCCACTTGCCTGATACCTGTTGAGCCACCAAATCTGAGTCACCAAAACACCTTACTCAGCTTAAACTCATCTCCTTAGCCATCTGAAGACCATGGAGTAAGGCTTTGTACTCAGCTACATTGTTAGTACAGGGAAACATCAATCGTAGCACATAACAGAATTTTTCACCTCTAGGGGAAGCTAAAACAACTCCAGCCCCCGAGCCCTCCAATTGCCTGGACCCGTCAAAATGAATAGTCCAATATGTGTTGTCCGGCTTTTCTTCAGGCATCTGCAGCTCCGTACAGTCGTTGATGAAATCCACTAGTGCTTGAGATTTGATAGCAGTGCGTGGCACATACTTTAAACCATGAGGCCCAAATTCAATGGCCCACTTGTCGACTCGTCATGTCGCTTCTCTATTCTGAATTATATCTCCTAAAGGAGCAGAACTGACCATAGTGATGGGGTGGCCCAGGAAATATTGCTTAAGCTTCCGGCTTGCCATGAACACCCCATAAACAAGCTTCTGCCAATGTGGATACCGTTGCTTGGACTTAGTAATTACCTCACTGATGTAGTAAATTGGCCGCTAAACCGGATGCTCCTTGCCAGCCTCCTTGCGCTCCACCACGATGGCCATGCTAACAGCGCGTGTATTAGCAGCCACATATAACAGTAAGGGCTCCTTATCAATGGGAGCAGCAAGAACCGGTGGCTCAGCCAACTGTCTCTTCAAATCTTCAAAAGCAGCGTTGGCAGCGTCACTCCAGACAAAGTTATCTGTCTTCTTCATCATTTGATACAGAGGTACAACCTTCTCGCCTAACCGGCTTATGAACCAGCTCAAAGCAGCGATACGACCCGCCAAATGCTGAACATCATTGATACACGCCGGTTTAGCCAGGGAGGTAATGGCCTTGATCTTTTCCGGGTTAGCCTCGATGCCCTTGTTAGAAACCAGAAAACCCAAAAGCTTGCGTGCAGGCATGCCAAAAACACACTTGGTCGGGTTAAGCATCATCTTGTAGACCCGAAGATTGTCAAAGGTTTCCTTCAGATCATTTATCAAAGTCTCCTTCTCTTTGGATTTCACCGCAATGTCATCCACATAAGCATGAACATTGCGCCCAATTTGACTGTGAAGACAATTCTGCACACACCGCTGGTAAGTCGCCTGGGCACTCTTGAGCCCGAAAGGCATAGATACATAGCAGAAGGCCCCAAACGGAGTAATGAACGCCGTCTTCTCCTGGTACTTAACTGTCATCTTGATCTGATGATAACGGATACGTCTCCAACGTATCTATAATTTTTTATTGTTCCATGCTATTATATTACCCGTTTTGGATGTTTATGGGCTTTACTTTACACTTTTATATCATTTTTGGGACTAACCTACTAACCGGAGGCCCAGCCCGTATTGCTGTTTTTTTTGCCTATTTCAGTGTTTCGAAGAAAAGGAATATCAAACGGAGTCCAAACGGAGTGAAACCTTCGGGAGCGATCTTTTTGGAACAAACGTGATCCAGAGGACTTGGAGTGGAAGTCGAGAAATAATGATGCGGCCACGAGGGTGGAGGGCACCCCCCCTCCCCACCCTACTGGACACGCCCCCTGCCTCGTGGGCCCCTCGGGCGTCCACCGACCTACTTATTCCTCCTATATATACCCATGTACCCTGAAAACATTAGAAGCGATCACGAAAAACTATTTCCACCGCCGTAACCTTCTGTATCCGCGAGATCCCATCTTGGAGCCTTTGCTGGCGCTCCGCCGGAGGGGGAATCAACCACGGAGGGCTTCTACATCAACACCATAGCCTCTCCGATGACTTGTGAGTAGTTTATCACAGACCTTCTGGTCCATAGTAATTAGCTAGATGGCTTCTTCTCTCTCTTTGAATCTCAATACCATGTTCTCCACGATCTTCTTGGAGATCTATTCGATGTAACTCTTTTTGCGGTGTGTTTGTCAGATCCGATGAATTGTAGGTTTATGATCAAGTTTATCTCTGATAAATATTTGAATCTCCTCTGAATTCTTTTATGTGTGATTAAGTTATCTCTGCAAGTCTCTTCAAATTATCAGTTTCGTTTGGCCTACTAGATTGATCTTTCTTGCAATGGCAGAAATGCTTAGCTTTGGGTTCAATCTTGCGGTGTCCTTTCCCAGTGACAGCAGGGGCAACAAGGCATGTATTGTATTGTTGCCATTGAGGATAAAAAGATGGGGTTTATATCATATTGCATGAGTTTATCCCTCTACATCATGTCATCTTTCTTAATGTGTTACTCTGTTCTTTATGAACTTAATACTCTAGATGCATGCTGGATAGCGGTTGATGTGTGGAGTAATAGTAGTAGATGCAGGCAGGAGTCGGTCTACTTGTCACGGACGTGATGCCTATATACATGATCATGCCTAGATAATCTCATAATTATTCGCTTTTCTATCAATTGCTCGACAGTAATTTGTTCACCCACCATAATACTTACACTATCTTGAGAGAAGCCACTAGTGAACCCTATGGCCCTCGGGTCTATCTTTTATCATATAAGCTTTCAATCTACTTTTATTTGCATCTTTACTTTTCCAATCTATATTATAAAATACCAAAAAAATATTTACCTCCTCATATTATCTCTATCAGATCTCACTTTCGCAAGTGGACATGAAGGGATTGACAACCCCTTTATTGCATTGGTTGCGAGTTCTTATTTGTTTGTGTAGGTGTGTGGGACTTCTGAGTTGCCTCCTACTAGATTGATACCTTGCTTCTCAAAAACTAAGGGAAATACTTACGCTACTATTGCTGCATCACCCTTTCCTCTTCAAGGAAAACCAATGCAAGCTCAAGACGTAGCAATAACCAGAGTAAGCATCCAAAAAGCTCAAACGCTCACAACCCTCCATAGCATCAATGATTTGATCAATACGAGGGAGAGCAAAGGGATCATCCAGACAAGCCTTGTTTAGATACGTGTAATCCACACACATACGCCAAGTGTCGATTTTCTTAAGAATAAGCACCGGGTTAGCCAACCACTCTGGATGAAAGACTTCAATGATGAACCCAGCTGCTAAGAGCCGGGCTACTTCATCACCAATGGCCTTACACCTCTCCTCATTGAACCGCCAAAGAAACTGCTTGAACGGCTTAAACTTTGGATCAATATTAAGAGTGTGCTCAGCGAGTTCTCTTGGTACACCTGGCATGTCAGAAGGTTTCCATGCAAAGATGTCCTGGTTCTCACGGATGAACTCGATGAGCGCGCTTTCCTATTTGGGATCCAACTTAGCACTGATACTGAACTGCTTGGATGAGTCGCCTGGAACAAAGTCAACAAGCTTAGTATCATCGGCCGACTTAAAGTTCATGACCGGCTCATGCTTTGTGGTTGGCTTTTTCAAAGACGTCATATCTGCCGGGTCAACATTGTCCTTGTAGAACTTTAACTCTTCTGTTGCACAGACTGACTCAGCATAAGCCGCATCGCCTTCCTCACATTCCAAGGCTACCTTCCGGCTCCCATGCACTGTGATGGTTCCCTTATGACCCGGCATCTTGAGCTGTAAATACACATAACACGGCCGTGCCATGAACTTGGCATAAGCCGGCAGCCCAAACAAAGCATGATATGGGCTTCTAATCTTGACCACCTCAAAAGTCAATTTTTCGGCCCTGGAGTCATATTCATCTCAAAAGGCTACCTCCAGTTCGATCTTACCAATTGGATACGCCGACTTACTAGGCATAACGCCATGGAAAACAGTGTTGGACTGCTTAAGGCTTTTATTAGTTAACCCCATGCGACGGAAGGTCTCATAATAGAGGATGTGGATGCTGCTGCCTCCATCCATGAGTACTTTAGTGAATTTATATCCACCTACTTGAGGGGCCACCACCAAGGCTAAGTGACCCGGATTATCAACCCTGGGAGGGTGATCTTCCCTACTCCACAGAATAGGCTGCTCAGACCATCTCAAATAACGAGGAACTGCCGGCTCAACAGCGTTCACAGCCCTCTTATGAAGCTTCTGGTCTCGTTTGCACAAACTGGTGGTAAACACATGATATTGCCCACTATTCAGCTGCCTTGGATGGCTCTGGTACCCACCTTGCTGCTTTTGCTGCTGCTGCTCACCACCCTGGCCAGATTGCTGGTTATAACCACCTTGATTGCCTTGAGAATTTTGAAAGTTGGAATTTGAACCGCCGCCCAGGCCATGAAAACCGCCGCCACCTGAGCCGCCGCCCTGCCCATTATTACCATCGAACATGTTGGAATTTTTGAAAGCCTTCATGATCGTACAGTCCTTCCATAGATGAGTAGCCAACTTCTGCTGAGTGTCTTGCCTTGGACAGGGCTCATTCAGTAACTGCTCAAGTGTGGGGCCTGACCCGCCAGACCGGGGAGGTGGTCTCCCCTTACGCCGTTGGTTGTTGCCTTGCGCATTAGTGTTAGCCATAAACTCCAAACTACCATCAGCCTTACGTTTATTACCTCCTTGATTTGTCGGGTATGCTGAGGGCCCTTGCCGTTGCCATTCTTCTTTCCCTTCCCTGTCTTTTCTTCATCAGACTCGGGATCCTTGGTACTATCAGAGTCGGTGTATTTTACGAGAGCCACCATCAGCGTACCCATATCATTACAATCATTCTTGAGCCGCCCTAGCTTCATCTTCAGAGGCAAAAAACGGTAATTTTTCTCCAAAATTAAGACCACAGAGCCGGCATCCATCTTATCAGACGAATGTATTATGGCCTTAACCCGGCGCACCCAATGGG
Organism: Triticum dicoccoides; assembly: GCF_002162155.2. Classification (NCBI taxonomy): domain Eukaryota; kingdom Viridiplantae; phylum Streptophyta; class Magnoliopsida; order Poales; family Poaceae; genus Triticum; species Triticum dicoccoides. Next base: position 408,482,529 of record NC_041389.1, on the reverse strand, counting down.
TTGTGGACTCGCCCTCCTCCTACTTGCAACTTGTCAAATCCACGGTTGACATGGGCTGCTTGCATGTATCCTTGAAATTCTGGATGAACCGGGCTTTTAACTCCACCCATGAACTGATTGAATTAGGCGGTAGGCTTTTCAACCAAGTGCGGGCGGTCCCATCCAACATCATGGTAATGTATTTGGCCATCGCTGCATCACTGACCTCCAGTAACTCCATAGCCATCTCGTAACTTTCAATCCATGCCCCAGGCTGTAAGTCGGCCGTATAATTAGGCACCTTCCTAGGTCCCTTGAAATCCTTGGGCAAACGCTCGTTACGTAGATGTAACACCCACGATGCGGCTATATCTCCCACGTGTCGAAGCACGACTTAGAGGCATAACCGCATGGTGGTTTTGTCGCAAGAAGGGTCATCTTCACACAATCCCATGTAATGAACAAGAATGGGATAAAGAGAGTTGGCTTACAATCGCCACTTCACACAATACATAATTAAGGTCATACATCATTCAAAATACACTCATAGACCAAACTACGGTCAAATCCAAATGAAAAGAAGACAACCCCAAATGCTAGATCCCCGATCGTCCCGACTGGGATCCTCTACTAATCATCTGGAAACGAAACATAGTAACGGACAAGGTCCTCGTCAAACTCCCACTTGAGCTCGGTTGCGCCATCTGCGCTGGTATCCTCGGCACCTGCATATGTTTTGGTAGAATCTGTGAGTCACGAGGACTCAGCAATCTCACACCCATGAGGTCAAGACTATTTAAGCTCATAGGTAGGAAAAGGGGTAATATGGTGGAGCTGCAGCAAGCACTAAGCATATATGGTGGCTAACATATGCAAGTGAGAGCGAGAAGAGAAGCAACGCATCGGTCGAGAAGCTAGAAGTGATCAAGAAGTGATCTTGAAACTACTTACGTCAAGCATAACACAAATCGTGTTCACTTCCCGGACTCCGCCGAGAAGAGACCATCACGGCTACACACGCGGTTGATGCATTTTAAAGAGGTCGAGTGTCAAGTTATCTACAACCGGACATTAACAAATTCCCATCTGCCTCATAACCGCGGGCACGGCTTTCGAAAGATAATATACCCTGTAGGGGTGTCCCAACTTAGCCCATCACAAGCTCTCACGGTCAACGAAGGATATACCTTCTCCCAGGAAGACCCGATCAGCCTCGGAATCCTGGTTCGCAAGACATTTTGGCAATGGTAAAACAAGACCAGCAAAGCCGCCCGATGTGCCGACAAATCCCGATAGGAGTCACACGTATCTCGTTCTCAGGGCACACCGGATAAGTCAAGCTACGAGTAAAACCATTCCTCAAGTTTCCCCGAGGTGGCCCCGCAGGCTGCTCGGTTAGGACCAATACTCGAAGGAGCACTGGCCCGGGAGGGGGGGTTAAAATAAAGATGACACTCGGGCTCGCGAAAACCCAAGGGAAAAAAGGCTTAGGTGGCAAATGGTAAAACCAAGGTTGGGCCTTGCTGGAGGAGTTTTATTCAAACCAAACTGTCAAGGGGGTCCCATAAATCACCCAACCGTGTAAGGAACGCAAAATCAAGGAACATAACACCGGTATGCCGGAAACTAGGGCGGCAAGAGTGGAACAAGACACCAGGCATAAGGCCGAGCCTTCCACCCCTTTACCAAGTATATAAGGTGCATTAATTAAATAGGAGATATGGTGATATCCCAAGAATATCCATGTTCTGACCAGGAACAAACTTCATCTTCACCTGCAACTAACAGCGCTATAAGAGGGGCTGAGCAAAAGCGGTGACATAGCCAAACAACGGTTTGCTAGGACAGGACGGTTAGAGGTTTGACATGGCAATAGGGAGGCATGATAAACAGTGGCAGGTAGAGCTAACATAGCGATAGAGCGAGCATCTAGCAAAGCAAAGATAGAAGTGATATCGAAGGTATGGTCATCTTGCCTGCAAGGTTCTCAGAGTTGTCGAAGGCTTGATCCTCGTTAGCATACTCAACAGGTTCCTCATGCACGTACTCGTCTCCCGGTTCTACCCAAAGCAACAACACAAGCAAAGGAACCACAATAAATCACGGTGCAATGCACAAGCAACATGATGCAATACATGTCATGATACGCGAGATGTGATATGCAATGCATATGCGTGCTTCAGGAGGGAAAAGGATGAACAAGGCATCAACTTGGCAAACCAAGTATGCCGCTAGAAAGATGAGGTGATTTCGGTTGAAATCGGTATAAAGAACACCGGGAACGGATGCACGGTTTGCAAATGGCAAGCAAAACAAGAATGGCACAAAGCTGCGATTAACAGCACGATGCTACTTAGCATGCAGGAAGAAACTATGCTACATCACCCCAACATAATAACAAAGCATATGGCAGTGATCTACAGGAGATGCTTAACAAAAGAGGAACACTGAGCTACGGCTAAATCACACCACAACAGGTTCAAACAAGCATGGCAAAAGAGCAAAAGTTATCAGCTAGGACATGGCATAAACAACATCAGGTAGCAATGTTCAGAGCAAGCAATCAACATGTTACAGGAACTTATAATAGCAAAACAAGACATGGCATGATTTGATTCTACTCAAAGCATAGAACAAAAGTCCCTTACTGACCATGAGCCAAAAAGGACCAGAAGATATGATGGCACCCATGTCAACATAGCAAGTTTCGTTAACACATTCAGCAAACAGAGCATGGCATTGACAGAATTACGAAGGCATCTTTGTGAGCTCGATGCACTCACTACAGAGCATTTCATGATAAACTAAGCATACATCTATCAAGAAGACATGGCGTAGAAGGTATACATGGCAAGAACAACATCATAGCATACACGGATCAACTACAACAACCTTGGCAAAATTGAATAACATGTAACCAATCTACCAGGAAATATTTTGTAGCAAAAGTAGAGCACGCAAATAACATGCTAGACTACTGCATAATTGCAACCAGGGGCATGGATGGATTTAGCATAACCATATGTTCAAAACATCCTTACTGAAGTATCTCAAAATATGCATGGATCTCTCTGTAGCAACATGTTTACATGGCATCAAAATATCAGCAGAACAGGGACTAAAATCAACAATATCACTAAACCTAGTTTGCATGCTTGTGCTAGTCACCACATTAATCACAAAAATACATGGTAAGTACCTATGTAAAGATGGCATGGCATAGTTCAAAATACATGTAGGGCTCAAATACATAAGGTGCACACATCAATCATGGCAAAAATGACAAAAGTGTATGTTCTGATAAGAATCTGAAACTAACATTATGAAGCACTCTTCCAACAACATTTCGGGCATCAAGATGAGATCAAATGAAAATTATGTAATGATACGGAATGATGTACTATTCGAGGCGAAGAAATCAGTATGCTACAGGCCCAAAACGGAGCCACAGGTGCGAAGTTGTGGTGCGACGAACATGCAACAAAACTACTGACAGAAAAAGACTTAGTGGAATTCGGGGGAGAAGAAGTCAACCCTAGGGGTCCAGATCCGATCTGGCTCGCACGGAGGCCGAGGCACGCCGGAGACTCGCCGGAGAGGATGGCCGGAGGAGGACGGAGAGGATCTCGGGGAAGGCCGGATCCGGCGGAGGCTGGCGCGGGGCGGCCGCGGGGACGCTGGCGGCGGCCGGGGACGCGGCGGCGGCC
>NC_041389.1:408452967-408478466 GCF_002162155.2 Triticum dicoccoides | reverse complement strand
GGCGGGCGCCGGAGCGACACGCAGCAGCTCCTGGTTGGTCTGGGGCGGTGGGCGGACGTGTCCGGCCTGAATCGGACACGTCCGGCGGCGGGGAGAGGAGCGGGGCTAGGGTTTGATCCGGAATTTCGGAGGGGGAGGTGTTTTTATAGGTAGAGGGAGCTAGGAGTGTCCAAATGAGGTGTAGTTTTCGCCCACACGATCGTGATCCGACGACGGAGAGCATGGAAGTGACTTAGATGGGTTATTGGTCTGTTTTGGAGGGGTGTTGGGCTGCAACTCAAAAGAGGCCTTTGCGGTTATGCGGTTAACCGTTGGAGTATCAAACGACCTCCAAATGGCACGAAACTTGATAGGCGGTCTACGATGGTATACCAGGGCCACTTGGCAAGGCTTGGTCCATTCCGAGAACATTTAACACCCGCACACGAAAAGAGACAAGAGGGGTGCGCCGGTGCATGTGGGAGTGTCGGATTGCGAAACGGACAACGGGGAAAATGCTCGGATGCATGAGACGAACACGTATGCAAATGAGATGCACATGATGACATGATATGAGATGCATGACATGAATAAAAAACAAAACAAAAGATAAAACACCAACCACGGAGGGAATAACATATCACATAGCCGAAAATGGCAAGAGTTGGAGATACAAAGATGGAAAGTTACATCCGGGGTGTTACAGTAGAGCCGGCACCAGACAGGGGACACCTCCGGTCCTGGTGGCCACGTCTGCGTCAATAGAGGTCGTCGGATAAACCGGATAAGGCTGATAAGTCATCAGCTGAGCCGCTTGCTCAGCCTCTTTTCGTATTCTGTCTTGATCCACCAAGTTAAAGGCTCCATTGCACGCCGGGTCATGTCCGCCCGGCTGGTTACGACGTCGGACGTTGCTTGACATAGCCGCTGAGTCCATGTGCCTGCTATAACTTGGGCTTCGGCTTGGACGAGGGGTTGAGTGAATTCTACCCCGGCTATACGAATACACCTCATGTTGTGCTAAAGCCATCTGAAGAAGTTCTCTGACCCAATGGGTTTCAACCGCCGCTGCAGAGTCACCATCAATCGGGAGAGCCGCCAGTCATGCCACCGCCGCGATCATGTTCTCCAACGGGTTAGAATAAATGACCCGATGGTGTTGGTACATACTCAGGTGGAGCAGTATTCATGCGGGGAGGCCCCATCACCTGTGGCTGAACCGGCACGCCGACCCCGGGTGTTGCAACCCGGTCTATCTCAGTATGTGGGGAGATCCACGACGGGTTACTGGGCCCTGCATCGGGTGTGTGCTACGTCTTGAGCTTGTGTTGGTTTTCCTTGAAGAGGAAAGGGTGATGCAGCAATAGTAGCGTAAGTATTTCCCTCAGTTTTTGAGAACCAAGGTATCAATCCAATAGGAGGCTCCTCAAAAGTCCCACGCACCTACACAAACAAACAAGAACTCGCAACCAACGCAATAAAGGGGTTGTCAATCCCTTCACGGCCACTTGCGAAAGTGAGATCTGATAGAGATAATATGATAAGATAAATATATTTTTGGTATTTTATAATATAGATTGGAAAAGTAAAGATGCAAATAAAAGTAGATTGAAAGCTTATATGATAAAAGATAGACCCGGGGGCCATAGGTTTCACTAGTGGCTTCTCTCAAGATAGCATAAGTATTACGGTGGGTGAACAAATTACTGTTGAGCAATTGATAGAAAAGCGAATAATTATGAGATTATCTAGGCATGATCATGTATATAGGCATCACGTCTGTGACAAGTAGACCGACTCCTGCCTGCATCTACTACTATTACTCCACACATCGACCGCTATCCAGCATGCATCTAGAGTATTAAGTTCATAAAGAACAGAGTAACACATTAAGAAAGATGACATGATGTAGAGGGATAAACTCATGCAATATGATATAAACCCCATCTTTTTATCCTCGATGGCAACAATACAATACGTGCCTTGCTGCCCCTGCTGTCACTGGGAAAGGACACCACAAGATTGAACCCAAAGCTAAGCACTTCTCCCATTGCCAGAAAGATCAATCTAGTAGGCCAAACCAAACTGATAATTCGAAGAGACTTGCAAAGATAACTTAATCACACATAAAAGAATTCAGAAGAGATTCAAATATTTCTCATAGATAAACTTGATCATAAACCCACAATTCATCGGACCTCGACAAACACACCGCAAAAAGAGTTACATCAAATAGATCTCCAAGAAGATCGAGGAGAACATGGTATTGAGATTCAAAGAGAGAGAAGAAGCCATCTAGCTAATAACTATGGACCCGAAGGTCTGTGGTAAACTACTCACAACTCATCAGAGAGGCTATGGTGTTTATGTAGAAGCCCTCTGTGGTTGATTCTCCCTCCGGCGGAGCGCTGACGAAGGCTCCAAGATGGGATCTCGCGGATACAAAAGGTTACGATGGTGGAAATAGTTTTTCGTGGTCGCTTCTGATGTTTTCGGGGTACATGGGTATATATAGGAGGAAGAAGTAGGTCGGTGGACGCCCGAGGGGCCCACGAGACAGGGGGGCGCCCAGTAGGGGGGCGCCCTCCACCCTCATGGCCGCCTCATTTATTTCTTGACTTCCACTCCAAGTCCTCTAGATCACGCTCCCGAAGGTTTCATTCCGTTTGGACTCCGTTTGATATTCCTTTTCTTCGAAAGATTGAAATAGGCAAAAAAACAGCAATACAGGCTGGGCCTCTCGTTAGTAGGTTAGTCCCAAAATTGATATAAAAGTGTAAAGTAAAGCCCAGAAACATCCAAAACGGGTAATATAATAGCATGGAACAATCAAAAAATATAGATACGTTGGAGACGTATCAAGCATCCCCAAGCTTAATTCCTACTCGTCCTCGAGTAGGTAAATGATAAAAACAGAATTTTTTATGTGGAATGCTACCTAGCATAATTCTCAATGTAATTTTATTTATTGTGGCATGATTGTTCAGATCCAAATGATTCAAGATAAAAGTTCATAAAACATAAAAATAATAATACTCGAAGCATACTAACAACTAATCATGTCTTATCAAAACAGCATAGCCAAAGAAAGCTTATCCCTACAAAATCATATAGTTAGGCCATGCTTCATTTTCATTACACAAAATACTCCCATCATGCACAACCGCGGTTCCAGCCAAGCAATTGGTTCATACTTTTTAACGCGCTTCAGCTTTTTCAACTCTTACGCAATACATGAGCGCAAGCCATGGACATAGCACTATATGTGGTATATGGTGGTGGTTGTGAAGAAAAAAAGTGAGGAGATAGTCTCACATCAACTAGGCATATCAACGGGCTATGGAGATGCCCATCAATAAATATCAATGTGAGTGAGTAGGGATTGCCATGCAACGGATGCACTAGAGCTATAAATGTATGAAAGCTTAACAAAAGAAACTAAGTTGGTGTGCATCCAACTCGCTTGCTCACGAAGACCTAGGGCATTTTGAGGAAGCCCATCATTGGACTATACAAGCCAAGTTCTATAATGAAAAATTCCCACTAGTATATGAAAGTGACAACACAAGAGACTCTCTATCATGAAGATCATGGTGCTATTCTGAAGCACAAGTGTGGAAAAGAGATAGTAGCATTGTCCCTTCTCTATTTTTCTCTAAATTTGTTTTGGCCTTTCTCTTTTTTTTATTTGGCCTTTCTCCTTTTTTTATTTCCTGGGCTCTTTGGCCTCTTTTTTTTATTTTAAAGTCTGAAGTCTCATCCCGACTTGTGGGGTAATCATAGTCTTCATCATCCTTTCCTCACTTGGGACAATGTTCTAATAATGAAGATCATCACACTTTTATTAATTTACAACTCGAGAATTACAACTCAACACTTAGAACAAAATATGACTATATATGAATGCCTCCGACGGTGTACCGGGATATGCAATGAATCAAGAGTGACATGTATGAAAAAATATGAGGGTGGCCTTGCCACAAATACAATGTCAACTACATGATCATGCAAAAAGCAATATGACAATGATGGAGCGTGTCATAATAACGGAACGGTGGAAAGTTGCATGGCAATATATCTCGGAATGGCTATGGAAATGCCATAATAGGTAGGTATGGTGGAGAGGAAGGTAAATAATGGGTGCATGATACCGGCGAAAGTTGCGCGGCATAATAGAGGGTAGCAAAGTGGAAGGATGAGTGTGCGTATATCCATGGACTCACATTAGTCATAAAGAACTCATATGCTTATTGCAAAATTCTACTTGCCCTCGAAGCAAAGTACTACTACGCATGCTCCTAAGGGAAGGGTTTGTAGGAGTTAACCATCGCGCGATCCCGACCTCCACTCATAAGGAAGACAGTTAAAAGAGCACCTCATGCAACAAATTTGTCACACAACTTTTACCATACGTGCATGCTACGGGACTTGCCAACTTCAACACAAGTATTTCTCAATTTCATAATTACCCAACTAGCATGACTCTAACATTACCACCTTTATATCTCAAAACAATTATCAAGCATCAAATTGATCCTAGTGTTTAATGCACTTTCTATGATAGTTTTTATTATACTCAACTTGGATGCTCATCATTCTAGGACCAAATTTATAACCATAGCAAATACCATGATGTTCTAAAAGACTCTCAAAATAATATAAGTGAAGCATGAGAGATCAACAGTTTCTTCAAAATTAAGCCACCACCGTACTCTAAAAGATATAAGTGAAGCACTAGAGCAAAAACTATCTAGCTCAAAAGATATAAGTGAAGCACATAGAGTATTCTAATAAATTCCAATCAAGTGGGTTTCTCCCAAAAGGTGTGTACAGCAAGGATGATTGTGGTAAATTAAAAAGCAAAGACTAATATCATACAAGATGCTCCAAGCAAAACACATATCATGTGGTGAATAAAAATATAGCTCCAAGTAAAGTTACCGATAAACGAAGACGAAAGAGGGGATGCCTTCCGGGGCATTCCCAAGCTTAGGATTTTGGCTATTCTTGAATATCTTGGGATACCTTGGGCATCCCCAAGCTTAGGCTCTTTCCAATCCTTATTCCATAGTCCATCAAATCTTTACCCAAAACTTGAAAACTTCACAACACAAAACTCAACAGGAAATCTCATAAGCTCGGTTAGTGACAGAAAGAAAAACCACCACATAAGGTACTGTAATGAACTCATTATTTATTTATATTGGTATTAAACATACTGTATTTCAACTTTTCTATGGGTTATACCCTTACATACTAGCCATAGATGCATCAAAATAAGCAAACAACACACGAAAAACAGAATCTGTCAAAAACAGAACAGTCTGGAGCAATCTGTAACTCTTGAATACTTCTGGAACTCTAAAAATCGTACCAAAATAGGAAGTCCTGGGAAATTTGTCTATTGATCTACAGCAAAACGAATCAACGCAAAATCACGTTTCTGTGAATTACTAAAATTATTTTCGTGCATGCAAAGTTTCTGTTTTTCAGCAGAATCAAATTAACTATCACCATAGGTTATCCTATTGGTTCTACTTGGCACAAACACTAATTAAAACATAAAAACACATCTAAAGGTAGATGCAAAATTTATTGAACAACAGCAAGTAAAAATAGTGGGTTGTCTCCCACAAGCACTTTTCTTTAAAGCCTTTTAGCTAGGCATTGATAATTTTAATGATGCTCACATGAAAGACAAGAATTGAAGCACAAAGAGAGCATCATGAAACACGTGACAAACACATCTAAGTCTAACATACTTACTATGCATAGGCATCTTATAGGAAAACAAATTATCATAGCAAGCAAAAACTAGCATATGCAAGGAAGCGGAAAGAAACAATAGCAATCTCAACATAACGAGAGGTAATTTAGTAACATGAAAATTTCTACAATCATATTTTCCTCTCTCATAATAATTACATGTGGGATCATAAGAAAATTCAACAAAATAGCTATCACATAAAATATTTTCAACACGATCCACATGCATGCAAAGTTGACACTCTTCCAAAATAGTGGGATTAACTAAAGTCATGACCTCTCCAAACCCACTTTTATCAAAAAAAATCATAAGATTGAACATTCTCCAAACATGTGGGATCTAAAGTTGACACCCTTCCAAACCCACTTTCAATAATATTGCAAACACTATTATCAGTCTCATATTCATCATGGGGCTTAAATAAATTTTCAAGATCATAAGAAGAATCACCCCAATCATGATCATTGCAGCAAGTAGTAGACATAGCAAAATTAGCATCCCCAAGCTTAGGGTTTTGCATATTATTAGCACAATTGACATCAATAGAATTTATAATAAAATCATTGCAATCATGCTTTTTATTTAAAGATCTATCGTGAATCGCTTCATAAAGTACTTCATCACAATTTTCAGATTCACGAATTTCAAGCAAAACCTCATAAAGATAATCTAGTGCACTCAACTCACTAGAAATATGTTCATCATAATTGGATCTCTTAAAGAGATTAGTAAGTGGATGAGGATCCATAAACTTTTAGCAAGCGAAGATGCAAGCAAAAAGAAGGTACATGGTAACACAAGATCGAACAGAAGGAGGGCGAAGAAAAGACAAATGTGCAGTGGGGGAGAGGAAAACGAGAGGCAAATGGCAAATAATGTAATGCGAGGGAGATGAGTTTGTGATGGGTACTTGGTATGTCTTGACTTGAGCGAAGACCTCCCCGGCAACGGCGCCAAAAATCCTTCTTGCTACGTCTTGAGCTTGCGTTGGTTTTCCTTGAAGAGGAAAGGGTGATGCAGCAATAGTAGCGTAAGTATTTCCCTCAATTTTTGAAACCAAAGTATAAATCTAGTAGGAGGCTCCTCAAAAGTCCCACGCACCTACACAAACAAACAAGAACTCGCAACCAACGCAATAAAGGGGTTGTCAATCCCTTCACGGCCACTTGCAAAAGTGAGATCTGATAGAGATAATATGATAAGATAAATATATTTTTGGTATTTTATAATATAGATTGGAAAAGTAAAGATGCAAATAAAAGTAGATTGAAAGCTTATATGATAAAAGATAGATCCGGGGCCATTGGTTTCACTAGTGGCTTCTCTCAAGATAGCATAAGTATTACGGTGGGTGAACAAATTACTGTCGAGCAATTGATAGAAAAGCAAATAATTATGATATTATCTAGGCATGATCATGTATATAGGCATCACGTCTGTGACAAGTAGACCGACTCCTGCCTGCATCTACTACTATTACTCCACACGTCGACCGCTATCCAGCATGCATCAAGAGTATTAAGTTCATAAAGAATAGAGTAACGCATTAAGAAAGATGACATGATGTAGAGGGATAAACTCATGCAATATGATATAAACTCCATCTTGTTATCCTCGATGGCAACAATACAATACACACCTTGTTGCCCCTGCTGTCACTGGGAAAGGACACCGCAAGATTAAACCCAAATCTAAGCACTTCTCCCGTTGCAAGAAAGATCAATCTAGTAGGCCAAACCAAACTGATAATTCGAAGAGACTTGCAAAGATAACTTAATCACACATAAAAGAATTCAGAGGAGATTCAAATATTTCTCATAGATAAACTTGATGATAAACCCACAATTCATCAGATCTCGACAAACACACCGCAAAAAGAGTTACATCGAATAGATCTCCAAGAAGATCGAGGAGAACATGGTATTGAGATTCAAAGAGAGAGAAGAATCCATCTAGCTAATAACTATGGACCCGAAGGTCTGTGGTAAAATACTCACAACTCATCGGAGAGGCTATAGTGTTGATGTAGAAGCCCTCTATGGTTGATTCCCCCTCCGGCGGAGAGCCGGCGAAGGCTCCAAGATGGGATCTCGCGGATACAGAAGGTTACGGCGGTGGAAATAGTTTTTCGTGATCGCTTCTGATGTTTTCGGTGTACATGGGTATATATAGGAGGAAGAAGTAGGTCGGTGGACGCCTGAGGGGCCCATGAGACAGGGGGCGCACCCAGTAGGGGGCGCACCCTCCACCCTCGTGGCTGCCTCGTTTATTTCTTTGCTTCCACTCCAAGTCCTCTGGATCACGTTTGTTCCAAAAAGATCGCTCCCGAAGGTTTCATTCCATTTGGACTCCGTTTGATATTCCTTTTCTTCGAAACACTGAAATAGGCAAAAAAAAAAGATAGCAATACGGGCTAGGCCTCTGGTTAGTAGGTTAGTCCCAAAAATGATATAAAGGTGTAAAGTAAAGCCCATAAACATCCAATACGGGTAATATAATAGCATGGAACAATCAAAAATTATAGATACGTTGGAGACGTATCAGTGTGTGAAAGAGGTTTCGAGGATCATAAACCGAAGGGAGTCGAGACTGAGTCTTCTTGTATCTTCTCCTCATGACCTCATTAGACGCGTTCTGATCCTGCATGAGCCGGAAAGTCTGTGCCTGAATCCGCTGAGCCTGAGCGTCCAGAGCCGCCTGCTCTGCAGTTATCCTGACATCTTCTGCTGCTAGTTCTTCCTTAGCCTGCACCATATCCAGCTTTAACTGTGCCACTTCCGCATCATGTTGAGCTTGATCCGCCGGGCTGACCATAGCGGTTAACAGAGCGGTCATCTTATCTGTGAGATCCATCAACACTTGAGCCGGCGAGCGCATAGGGCCTCCTGCCTTGGTTGCTGCTGACCCGGAGGTTATGGTCGCCGCAGTTGTGGAGTCTTGGATATGTTGTGTGCCGGTCATGAAGATTCCGACCCTGCTCAGCGGCTCGAGGAAATCTGAAATACTGCTGCCATCGGAACATCCCCCAAGTCCGCCGTCTTGCAGTTGATACAACGAATCTATCTCACCTGTGGACGACTCACCATCAGAGTAGATGGTCATATCATCATCAGATGTAGATCCTTCAGAGAGCCCTTCGTGGATGCATCCCACGAAGGCACGCTTCACAGCAGGCAGAGCCCGGGCGGGTCTCGCACACTGAGCTGTCTCGACAAGGTCGGTGCAGATGTCCGGCTCAGGGCCCGGCTCGCCGATCTTACCGATGAAGACGTGAATTCCGCCGAAGGGGACCTGGTACACGTACTCAATTGAGCCGGCATCGGGGCCCCAGCCTGCGTCATCGATGTAGAGCTTGCCGCGACGACTCTTGGTCATCCAACCCATAGCGTATCCCTTGAGCCCTTCGAAGCGGCCCTTCAAGAACTCAAATCCACCGTGCGCTGGCCCCATGGTGGGCGCCAACTGTCGTGGAATTGTCACGGCAGATGTCCTAGTGAAAGGACTTAGTCGTGGAGCCATCGCTACTAGGAAGCTTAAAGGGGTTAATCCGGACAAAGGACATGCGGTTTATACTGGTTCGGCCCCTTACGGTGAAGGTAAAAGCCTACGATCCAGTTTTGAGTGGGATTGCTTATGTCTTGATAACCAGGGAGTGAATCGCTTGACCTAGCTCTCGAGGTGATGTTACTTGTCCTGAACCGTTGTCAGGTCATCCCTTTGTATACAGAGGTCGATGCCCAGCGGCTTACAGAGTCCCGACCGGCTCATAAACAGTGTCCGGCTCGGTCTCTTAATTATTCTTGCCTTACAATACAACACACGCACATATAGCGGTTTATCACTACGGGCCTTAAGTCGCCTCTGGGCCTTGGGCCCTTAACTGAACCGCCATCCCTATCCTGGGTCTTGGGCTTCAAGAATATTTGTAAGTATAACCCGGCCCCTCCTGGGCGGGTCATACCAGTAGTTATATCCCCAACAGTACTGGTGTCTCCGGATCACTGGTCGCTGAAGCGAGGCTGCAAATTATGATGGTGTTGGATCATCCCTCTTCGAATGACATGTTGTCTTTGCTACTTGTTCTGGATGGGTAGTTCTCTCTTTTGTTTTGCATATTCCTTGTTATTTGGTCATCCTCGTCTATGTCACTCTTACTATGTAATAGTTGCCTCTATTTAGAATGTCATTCTCGTCTGGATCACGAGAGTATGTGCGCTACAGATGGGTGCGTTTTGGTGATGTAGCAAGACTTCTTATGAACTATCATGTCTTGTTGTTTATGTTAGTAGTAGTCACTAGTCAGTGTTTGAATGTTGTATATATCATTGTTTCGAACTCTTTATTGTCTCGAACTGCTGGTGGGCTAAATGAGGGCATCACCATTCTCTAGTGTTTAGAGTATATCTCCTTTTTTCAAGTTATAATTTGAGCTCAGTGTCTTTTCAATGATGTACACTTGTTTGGGCCAGTGAGGTGTCGTTGAATATGGGTCGAGTAGTAACGCAATGCCAAACAGGTCAATTATGACTCTCAGCCCAGGCTCTCAAAAGATTCTCAAAAAAATGGTCGAGCTCTCCAAAAAAGAAAGAATAAGGACTCTTAGGCCGACATGTCGGTGCCACCAGTGTTTTCGTGCGCTTGTGCACCGAGAGCTTATTGGCGCGTGTTCGAAATTCAGGCTACCTTTTCATTCCCAATATCCCGCCCCTCCCCCACCTCTGGAATCTCGATTCCGACTCCAGTTCCCCCAAATCCCCCTCATGTACTCCCTGTACTCAAGCTCACTATCATGTCGCTGGTCAACGTGGATCTCCAAGCCGGAGATCCTGAGGTCAGTCCTGCCTTCGGTCACTGCGTGCTGTCGCTCAATAGTGGCATGGCGGCGATTGACGACCAGTTTGTCGGCAAAGTGCTGATGGTAACCATCAATGCCGACCGCCTCCCGTCTCGCCGTACGACCTTGTCAAAGCTCTTGGCATTGCGCACAGCATCCAAATAAGTGACTTGCTCGTCGAAGTCTGTCCGCCACCGGCTGATTTCTTCGTCAGGTTCCGGACAACTTTCGACTGCAGTCGTGTGCTTGAATCTTCCCAGCATTTGTTCTGCGATGGCGCGCTGGTGAGCTTTGATCGGTGGCACCCAGGATGGGGCTCGGTGCCCTCTGAGCTTGAGTTTTTAACAAAACTTACCTTCCACGGCATGTCTCGACATGCTTGGAACAGGGAGTCCATGAATGAGCTTATCCACGACCTTGGAGGTGAGCTCGTAAGTATGTTTGCTCCTCCAGACAGCTGGGCTCTAACGGTTATGGCATGGACGAAGAAGCCGTCCACCATACTGAAGGTGATTGGTGTTGAGATGCCGATGCAGAAATCGGGGTTGTACTATTCGTCGCCACCAAGGCCATCGCGGACCATGTTAGGGATGTACCTGTATCGAGTGTCCGTGCATGTCGAAGAAGTGGTCAATCCATCAATCGAACTCCTGCCGCCGCTGCTGGTGCCAGGGTCCGTCGACGACGTCCATTAAAGGAGTCAACGTCAGACTTTCCCTGTGTTGCTCGGAACAATGGATGGCACAGGGCCTACTCCATCGTGCGGCGGAGGCACAGCTTCTGTCGAGGATATACCCCGCGGAATAAACCGCCGGATGTATGACCCGGCTAGAGTTTGGCGATTCACTGGCGACCCACTTGGACATGGCGGTTTACGGTTCATTGGTAATCCGGCAGGCGGGTGCGAGGAGCGACAAGACCTGGTGGCCCAACGGGCGGTTCATGAAGGCCGGTTCATACTATGGTGGGCCGGTTTAAGAGCAAAGGCATAAGGAATATTTGTCTTACAAGGAGTTAAGACTTGGACTTGTATCCGGTTTGTATTAGAGATAGGCTAGTCCTAATCCTAATAGGACTCCACATGTAACCCGCCCCTTCAACATATATAAGGAGGGGCAGGGCTCCCCAAAGGGGGACAAGCTACATACAACAATCAATAATCTCTAGGTCTAGACACAACTAGAGGAGAGCCGGTTTACGACGACTCCCTCATGATCATAATGAGACCTAGCCTCAAACAGCATGTAGGGTTTTTATCGGATGATGTTTCCCGTGGCCCGAAGCTGTCTAAACCCTTGTATTGCGTGTTGATCCGCCCTGCGTCTCTCGTCCCACTCAACCCCTCTCAAGCTACCACATAGATGTGTTGGCCTCGCGACTAAGTCCTGACACTAAGGACATCTGACGTGACAATTCCACGACAGTTGGCGCCCAACATGGGGCCGCGCACGGTGGTGTTGAGTTCTTGAAGGGATCGACAAGCTCGAGATTTTGTCGGATGAGGAAGATCCGGCAAGTTGGTGTTTTTCGATCGGGAACATGATTAGCTTTGGAGCTAACAGATACGAGATTAATCAGACAAAAAGATTTTAGGGTTTTGTGTGCGCCGCCCCGCGCGTGACTCGGCGATTCGCCGGATCCGAAGGCCGATCAATATCTGTTGTTTTGCACCGCAAATCAGAAAGCAACCGGGACCTGTCCAAATCTGCTGACGTGTACTTTCTACTGGCTCAAGTCCTGAGACGACAGCGACATAACAATCATTAGGGGATTCTTGCCTGAAGGAGCCTGAGACGGTCTACTACGCATGGCAAATAGTATATTACAATACTAATACAACAGAGCCGTGTGTACTGCGGCAACCGTGCCCAAGGCAGGCTAGTATGGACAGCTGGGTAAAGCGATGAGGGAGCCACAAAAAATCAGCACTAGTATAGGCATCCATCCAAAGAAGCATTGAGGATTAGTACTACAAGCACCGTCCAAAAACCAGTCTTTGTGTTTTCCCAATGGAGCCACCCGAGGAAAAATACATCCGTCGTTTTCAATATTCAGCGGTGGAAGAACTCATCTTCACCTGAGTCGCCCCTGCCCCTGCATTTTAAATCGCCGCTGCTGCCATGGCCAAGTGGCCTGTTTCCAAGTCATTGCCGCAGCTTCGCCCTGCATCCGCGAGGTCGCTACCGTCTCCGGGCCGCCGCCAAGGCCAGCGTCGCCTCCGTCAGCAGCATCACCAGAAGAAAACTAAGTGCTGTCAAAGAGGTCATGCATGCACACTACAACAATTGCAGTTAGACCAAGGAAAAAAAAAGGGGTTACTAGCCCACGTGAGATACATCAGAAGAAATATTCCTCGATTGATTGGACGTTTGAGCCCAAACTCAGAAGCAGGCTAATCTGATCCTACTACTAGTCCTAGTACAGTTCAGATTTGTTATTAAGAGCCGGCACCTCCGCGATTAATTGGAAGAAGCTAAGTGCTACTATCGGATCATGGTCACTGGAAGACTAAAAAAAAAGGAAAATTGCAGCGCGGCGCGCAGAGGCTGCAAGTATCTTGGGCGCTCCACTCACAAGGCCGGGGTTTGTATGCCGTTGACAAAGAACAGTGTGTGCGTACGCTGGTACTTCAAGTGAGATTAGAAAAAGGACAAAAGGAGAAGGTCACGTGGAGACCTCAGGTGCTTGAAGACAAGAGAACAAATCAATTCTTTTGTCAAAATCAAAAGGAGCATTATACATTATCCAGTGCCAGTATCCGTGTTCATCCGGCAAAAAATACCAGGTGTTATTTTTCCAATGTATTTCATCAGTGCATATTAATTCTTCCGAGCAAAATTACTCTGGCCTATAATATTTTTATGCAGGACGGCTATTAAAAGAAAAAGGGGTGGTATGATACCGCGGAGGCACGTTCGGCTATTCCGCGCAGCTTCACGGACACGTGTATCGCGGTCTGGTTTATATCAACGCGTCGGCCGACTCGCCCGTCCGCACTACCTTGCAACTCCACGGACGACTCGCCCGTCCGCCCTCGCCGCCGGTTCATGCGTCCGCGCCGGTTTACAACATGGAGGGCAACTTGCTCGTCCGCACCAGTGTACAACGCCGCGACCGATTCATCCGTTTGCTCGCATGGACGACTCATCCGTGATTGATTTCAGTTCCACTGTGGTGATCATCAACTCTGCGGTGGATATTTTTTGGCTAACATATCAGGTGAAAACCATCCATTATATTTTCATATTATATATTGCTTTCTTTTAAAAGAGCAATTACTCTGGCTTGCAAGTTTTCCAATGCAGAACAAATTGTTTATTGCAAAAAGGGATTATTATATCGCTGAGCTATTGGATAACCCATGCCGGTTTATATCGCGATCCAGTCCGTATGAATTCGTCAGGACCGTGCGAATTACCCAATAAAGCGTGCATAGGCCGCCGTTCCCTGCAATCCGGTCTACATCAACATACGGCCGATTTACGCGTCCGCACCGGCTTACAATACCGCGGCCGGCGCATCTGTCCGCTCCCGTGGCCGACTCACCCGTCATTGATTTCAACTTTATCGCAGTGATCATCAACTCTGCGATGGATTAATTCCGGCTTAACACATCAGGTGAAATCCATCCAGTATATTATATATTATATATTGCTTTCTTTAAAAGAGAAATTACTCTGGCTTGGAAGTTCTCCAGTGCAGGACAAGTTATGTCACTAAGATGTTGAACGACTCGTACCGGATTATATCACGGTCAAATATGGAGAGTCTCAAGCCAACTCCTCGAGTAGTCTTAAAACTCAGGGGCTACAGTGACATGACTCGGGAACTCCGGATCATGGGAGCGGATGATAGCCCGGTTCCGGAGGACACTACCATACAGATGAAAATTCCGGTTTAATAGGCCGGTTCAAGAGACATCTCTCTCCCGCAAAACTTTGAAGCTCTCAAAACCGGTTTAAACATCCGGATCAAGGTAAATTTGTCCCTTACAGAGCTTTGAGGATCTCAATATCCGGTTTAAGAAATTCCGGTTCAAACATGGGTATCCTGCCTTATTGGCCTAACATATTATTGATCACATGGGGGCTTCTGCTTCATTAAGCGGAGTCTTTGTTCTTTTTTACATCATGCGTGGTTACACGGAGGTTCTGTCTTAAAGCGGCCTCCGGTTTACCCCTCGAGTTAGCTTTTCAAAAGCTTTATATCATATCACTTGGGGGCTTGGTCGTGTCCGAACCAATGCAACACCTTTTGATAGGCGAAAGCCACCAGATCATTTGGGGACATGGTCAAGTCTGAACCAGTCACGCCTCTTGGTTGGCCTAAGGCCACAGAATCACTTGGGGGCTTTGGTCGAACCCGAACCATCGTCACCCCTCTTGATCGGCGTAATGCCAATGCATCACTTGGGGACTTGTGGTCACGTCTGAACCATAGTCACGCCTCTTGATCGGCCTAAGGCCACAGAATCACTTGGGGGCTTGGTCGAACCCGAACCATTGCCACGCCACTTGATCGGCATAATGCCACGGTTTCAGTTGGGGACCTGGCTGACTTGAACCATAGCTACACCTTATTGGGAGCTTGGTCCTGTCCGACCATGGTAACACCATCTGATCAGCTCAGTAAAGCATGTTTTTGCAAATGATCTTATCATTGCCTTTGTTTCCATATTTTTTCATAACTGTTATTTGATTTTTGTTGCGTTTTTAAAACGACATTGTTAATCCGTTTCAACTGTCAATTACAAATTGGTGGAACACGGTCAAATCCTAATCCGGAGACTATCTGCCCGGTTTGATTTTACGTTACCATCTTATTATGGAGTAAACCGGCGTTCATTAACCCGGTTTGACTTTCAATTACAAGTTGTCAATACAGGATCAAGTTATAATCCGGAGACTATCAGCCCGGTCTGGTTTGACTACGAGTCACCAGTATTATATATGGTTAAACCGGTGTTTATCACAACCCGGTACGATTTATCGTCAACCGGCACAGTATGAAAGGAGTTATCAGTACTCAAAATTTGGGTTATTACCTCTACTACAAAAAGTTGGTAAACCAACAATGTGATTCAATGTCACACGTATGATATATTTCATATTTAATTATTCTTAAGTGCAGCCTTGGTTATAAACCCGGGTTATATGTTGGGCATTATGACCCGTCCGGCGGTAAACCGCCAGGACACTTTAAACTTGTTGTATGCAGAAACAGGTTGAATAAAGCATGATTATAAATTATCCGGTGTTTATTAAACCGGCCTGGCTTTTGACTATAAGTCGCCAGTATATATTTGGATTGCGCCATTGGAATCATGCGCTTATAAATGATTGGGTTATATTATTCAAATAGCCAAACTTGGCTGAATTTTCATTATGATATTGGATGAATTTTTCATACCGGATTATATTATCTTGAATAGCCAACATGGCTGGATTTTTATTATGGTTATTAATATTATGATTGAGGTTTTCAAAGTCGCTTTAGCGCAATGGATATTATTTTATCGATGAATATGATTTACTCTGCAATTGAAGGAATAGTCCCGAGTTGCTGCAGGCTTACAACCCGGCACTTGGGGGCTACATTATTTAGGTTGAGATTACATCAAATATGCAAATCTCATGTCGCTGCAAGCATGCACCATGACACTTGGGGGCTAATGCAAAGTCATATTATTGAAGACCCGATTCATCACATTATAATGAGCCGGCCCTTGGGGGCTACCAATTGCTCCTGTCAACAATTAAAGGTACACAAATTTTCGTCCATAATAGTGAAGGATTCATTGCTCAGTTGGTAAAGCACAAGACTCTTGACCTTGTGGACGTGGGTTCAAGCCCTACGATGGAAGCTACATTATAAGGTCTACATGATTATATTTATAAAGTCCCTGCTCATTATTGCATAATGACCCGGCCCTTGGAGGCTACACTGGTTGAAGTTTTTATGAGCATAAGGCAATTTCAAGTCCCAGGTTGCTGCAAGCATGACAACCCGCCACTTGGGGGATACATAATATGGAGTGTTCAGTTTTTACTAGTGACTGGGATGAACAACATGGATTTCTTCTTAAGTGGCAATATTTATGTTGAAGCAAGTCTTAAGCCATCACTTTGTTCTACTCAAGACTTGGGGGCTACAGGTATTATAATATTATCGAAGAAATATTTCTCAGACTCTCTGTTTTGAGCAAACCAGATTGAACCGGTGTCTGCAACAATCATAACCCGACATCATCAATAATCATGAACCGGCGTTAGCAGCAATCATGACCCGGAATCATCAGTTTTTGTAACCCGACAATGGTGGTAATCATAAACCGGCAAGTTTTACATCTTCAAGCCGGCTGGATATCAATTGAATATTTCAGAGACTAATATTTTTGTCAAGGCAGAGCATTGAAGGCCAATTCAAATGGATTCTTTATTTACAAAATGTCTTCTGCAAGCAAATCAATTATGAGACTGGTCTATTGACTCGGATTTTTTAGAAGGAAGAAATGACAAGGATTCAAGGATGATCAAGTGCCGGTCTACAAGAATATTTAAACCGGAGCACAACCCGACAAATTTGTTCTTGTGTTTATGTTGCAGATCAGTTTAACATGGATGAATCCAAATTAAATTGGGGGCTAATGTCGGGGATATACCCCGCGGTATAAACCGCCGGATGTATGACCCGGCTAGAGTTTGGCGATTCACTGGCGACCCACTTGGACATGGCGGTTTACGGTTCATTGGTAATCCGGCAGGCGGGTGCGAGGAGCGACAAGACCTGGTGGCCCAACGGGCGGTTCATGAAGGCTGGTTCATACTATGGTGGGCCGGTTTAAGAGCAAAGGCATAAGGAATATTTGTCTTACAAGGAGTTAAGACTTGGACTTGTATCCGGTTTGTATTAGAGATAGGCTAGTCCTAATCCTAATAGGAATCCACATGTAACCCGCCCCTTCAACATATATAAGGAGGGGCAGGGCTCCCCAAAGGGGGACAAGCTACAGACAACAATCAATAATCTCTAGGTCTAGACACAACTAGAGGAGAGCCGGTTTACGGCGACTCCCTCATGATCATAATGAGACCTCGCCTCAAACAGCATGTAGGGTTTTTACCGGATGATGTTTCCCGGGGCCGAAGCTGTCTAAACCCTTGTCTTGCGTGTTGATCTGCCCTGCGTCTCTCGTCCCACTCAACCCCTCTCAAGCTACCACATAGATGTGTTGGCCTCGCGACTAAGTCCTGACACTAAGGACATCTGACGTGACAATTCCACGACAGCTTCTTTGGGAGAAGAGGCAGGGTTGGCTGCCTGAATGTGCTCTAATTTGAGGTAACAACTGAATCTTGTCAGATACTAGTTAAATCCGAGCTATGGGTGTGAAGCACTGATGTGCCAGTACATTTTATTGTGACTTGTTCTAATTTTTTACCTGGACCTTTTTTAGAAAAGGTTGTACGTCAACTTAATGTGCTAGCAGAACTTATTGTGTTGTCTATCTGTTTTCTTTACACAGAATTCAAGATATTTCCCTGTCAATTATAAAGATGATGAACCGTTATGTATGAGTTCGTTGGTTTCAACATAGACCTACCTGTAGCAATCCACTGCTTTCACCCTGATTGTGCCGCCTGCGTGAAATTTTTGTATGCAAGTTCAGTGTGCTATGATGTTCTATATGATTGTGTCAACTATATAAGTTTTTACTAAGCATCAGCAATGCATATGGCTGAAAGATGTATTTACGAGCATCAACCGATGGGTCTCTCTCACACACACACACACACGCGCGCGCGCACACGCGCAATTTGTACCTGTTGAATTATTTCTTTGCTCGTGACAGCTTTTAATTAGGTTCCATTGTACTCTAACTTTTTTCTTAAGTTATTAATTGAGCTCAGTGACTTCAAAAGTTGACTGAAGCCTTGTTTGGGCCTTTCTAGCATTGCTGAATGTGGGCTGAGTAGCCATGTAAGGTTGTACTGTACTACACAGACCTTTTTTCAACATCAGCAATGCAACTAGGCCGACAGTTGTACACAATATTCGGGTCAAGTTGTTATTCTCCGCCCCGCTGGGCTGCAAATCTTTCCTAGGGGGGATGCATTAGGCTTAACAAAAAAATGGGCTTTAAGAAATAATAAATGGGATGTAATTATAATAACTGGGCAGTAACTATAAAAAAATGCACCAAACGTGTAATTAGTTTAAAAATATATTATTATTGGAATCTGGAAATTTTAATTTCATTACTTGTTGCACGCGCAATATTTCGTTTTATTTTTACGTAATACAACTTTATTTTGAAATTATATTTAGTCTGACTAGAAATTCCGGGATAAAAATATTTTGGATCCCGTCAAAATGTGGGAAATTTTATTGAATTCTGTTTTGAGCGGTTGGTTGAAATTATTAATCATTGTCCTAGTTAGAAAATGGGTTGTACTTTTAACAAACTGTAAATGGGTTGTAGTAAATTACATTAGAATGGGTTGTACATTCTTACATATCGCAAATGGGCTATATGTTCTCTGCCACACACTTGTGGGCCTTCTAAGTTGACGCGTCCCCTAAAAAAACTAAGTTGACGCGTATGCAAGGCTTCGTCAACTTATAGTCAATACACGGTTCTAGGAGCAGTGGTCGTTGGATGTCCATCCAAGGGATGTCGTGCTTCTTCTTCAATGTCGGATATTCTTGCTTCAGCTGCCCAAAAAATGAGTCCTCCCCCTGACATCTGGGGTGCGCCGTCTCGGAGGCTAGCTTGTGGGCCTACTAAGTTGACGCGTACCAAGGGCTTTGTCAACTTAGTCAATATAAATGATTCTAGCTGCAGTGACCGTATGATGTCCATCCAACGGCCATCGTGCTTCTTCAACCTCTGGTCTTCTTGCTCCAGCCACCCAAACCTGTGCCGGCCGTGCCGCTTGCTCCTGCCTCCTGTGTTCGGCTGTGCTGCCACCACTGGTCATGCCATCCCTCTATACTCACTCACACCTCCTGTTATTCTTCGGCGACGGCAGCCTCACACCGCAGCCAAAGCAGTCAATCCATGTACTCCCTTCCGCATGGGCATCCACTGTCGCGTCTTCCCCAACTCCGCATCGTTCCCTTCCTAGGCCTCGCTGTCGTCCACCGCCTTGGTGCTCTCGGCACGGCGTGGTCAACATGGTCAACGAAGGACAGCCATCGGAAGAGGACTTTAGGCGGTGAGGCTATCAGCTAGACCCACCAGCTACATCTTTGAACACAAGGAAGCGCCTCCTTATTACTCGCGAAATAAAAATGATTCCTCCCATTGACAGCTGGGGCCGAGAAGCTATATCTTCGCATGCAAGGAAGTGCGTCCTTATCCTCCCTGACCGCTGGGACCCACCCGGTCAAAGCGTACGTAGCATTGTCTGTCTGGTCGCGAACGTGTACGTACATACTGGTCGATCGGTCTCTTTGCAAGTATGAACCGGGGCCGAGTAAGTAGCGACACATGTCATTGTAGAGCACCCGACATAGCAGTTCACGCAGTCATGTCTAAGTCATGTACACATACGTACAACCACAGGGCAAAAAATACGGCCACGTACGTACATATGGGCGGGGTCTCAAGCGCGTACTCGCGCATATATATATGGAGGGCCAGGGATTGTGTACATGGAGAGGCAATGGACGACAGCAATGGTGTCCAGTTCATCGGTTAGCGAACCGGCTGGGTCGAAACAAAGAAACAGCGTCCTGTTCATCGAGAGGCAACCGACTGGGTGGGAATACGTCGTGTTCATCGGGAGCCAACCAACTTGGATGGAACAGCCGATCGCAAAGAGGCCTGGCATACCGCAGAATGGAGGAAACGGCCTTGTGTTCGATCGGCCACGGTCGAAACGGGATCCTGTTCATCGGGAGGGGTTTGGTGTATCGCAAAACGGAGGAAACGGACTTCTGTTGGACCTCCTACGGTCGAAATGGGGTCCTGTTGATCGGGAGGGGTGTGGCGTACCGCAAAACGGGACTCCACGGGATACTGTTCATCTCCACCGTCAACCTCCTCCAGCCTCCACCTACGACTGTTCATCCACGGGCTCCTGTTCATCCAGCCTCCACCGCTCCTCCACCGGCTACTGTTCAACCAGCCCTCTCCACGGGGTCCTATTAAACCACCCCTCAGGGGTTAGTGTTCATCCAGCCCTCCACCAGCTACCGTTCAACCAGCCCTCCATCGGCTACTGTTCAACCTTCCCTCCACTGGGTCCTGTTCATCCAGCCCTCCACGGGGTCTTGTTCATCCACGCCCAACCGGCTCGATCGATCGGGGTCCTATTAATCCAACAGCAACACCACGGGTCCTGTTCATCCAACCCCCCACCAGGAATTGTTCATCCAAACCCCCCAACAACGCTCACTGTTCATCAAGAGGCAGCATCGATCGGCTTCAATTAGCAGCAGTAGTGAAGGAATTGCTCGATCAGGTTCAGTTAACAGGGATCGGTCGATCGCTCGGGTACAGTAACGCATAGCCTGCAGTGCAATCGCTCATGTTTAGTTAGAGCCCAACTCCTCGCACCCACGCGTGTACGTGTACGAGAGAAACGCACATCACTCGGTCCCCGACCATCCATCATAACCGGGAACTCCCCGATATTTTCCTTGCCCTCGCTTCTACCACGGTTTTTTCCATCATGGACGGCCCAAAGAATGTCATGCAACTACGTCTCCGGCCCGCCCAGGACGAAAAGCCCATTTTTTGTCATGATTTTTTGTCATAGAAGTAGAAGCCCACCACATCTATGATGATACTGGGTTTTGTCACAATTATTGTCATAGAAGTGTCATAAGCATGACAAAAAAATCGTTCGGCCCAAAATGTCAGGGATGTGTCTTTTCTTTGTAGTGATATCCAATAAGGTACGATTACGATGTTCAGACACACCATTACGTTGTAGTGTTCCAGGTGGCGTCAACTGTGAAACAATTCCACATTGTCTTAAGTGATTGCCAAACTCATAACTCAGATATTATACCCCACAGGTCGTAGGAATTTAATCTTCTTGTTACGATTATTCTCAACTTTACTCTGAAATTGCTTGAACTTTTCAAACGTTTCAGAATTATGCTTCATCAAGTAAATATACCTGTATCTACTCAAGTCATCGATGAAGGTGAGAAAGTAACGATATCCATCACGCACGTCAACGCTCGTCGGACCACACACATCAGTATGTATGATTTCCAACAAGTCACTTGCCCGTTCCATTGTTCCGAAAAACGGGGTCTTAGTTGTCACGCCCAATATGCGACCCTATCCAAAAAGAACTCGAAGGTCCCACCAAGGATAGACCCGCATATTGAAACGCTTTTGCAAGGTGGATATCATTACATCAACATTACATAATAGATGGGGATACATACAAAAGGCATACAATGCCACACGAATACAACATCACAATACATAAGAGCATCATCCAACTACGGATGAAACACAAACATAAACTCAAACGACATCCACCCTGCTAGCCCAGGCTGCCGACCTAGAACCTATCCCCTGATCGAAGAAGAAGCAGAAGAAGAACTCCAAACAAGTAACATCGCTCTCGCGTCATGATCATCAAATAACCTGTACCTGCAACTGTTGTTGTAGTAATCTGTGAGCCACGAGGACTCAGTAATCCCATTACCATGGGTATCAAGACTAGCAAAGCTTAAAGGGAAAGGAAGGAGTAAAGTGGTGAGGTTGCAGCAGCGACTAAGCATATATGGTGGCTAACTTACGCAAATAAGAGCGAGAAGAGAAGCAAAGGAACGGTCGTCAACTAGTAATGATCAAGAAGTGATCCTGAACTCCTACTTACGTCAAACATAACCCAGAAACCGTGTTCACTTCCCGGACTCCGCCGAAAAGAGACCATCACGGCTACACACGCGGTTGATGCGTTTTAATTCGGATCTAGTGTCAAGTTATCTACAACCAGACATTAACAAATTCCATTCTGCCTATAACTGCAGGCACGGCTTTCGAAAGATTATACCCTGCAGGGGTGTCCCAACTTAGCCCATGATAAGCTCTCGCGATCAACGAGGATATACCTTCTCCCAGGAAGACCCGATCAGACTCGGAATCCCGGTTTACAAGACATTTCGACAATGGTAAAACAAGACCAGCAAGACCGCCCGATGCGCCGACAATCCCGATAGGAGCTGCACATATCTCGTTCTCAGGGCAACACCGGATGAGACAGGCTACGAGTAAAACCAGACCTCGAGTTGCCCCGAGGGGGCCCCGCAGGCGGCTCGGTTCGGACCAACACTTAGACAAGCACTGGCCCGGGGGGGGCTAAAATAAAGATGACCCTCGGGTTGGCCGACCCAAGGGAAAGGGATAGGTGGTGGTGAGGCAAATGGTAAAACCAAGGTTGGGCCTTGCTGGAGGAGTTTTATTCAAAGCGAACTGTCAAGGGGGTCCCATAAATCACCCGACCGCGTAAGGAACGCAAAAATCTGAGAACATAACACCGGTATGATGGAAACTAGGGCGGCAAGAGTGGAACAAAACACCAGGCATAAGGCCGAGCCTTCCACCCTTTACCAAATATATAGATGCATTAATAATATAAGAGATATTGTGATATCCCAACCAAAATCCTGTCCACCATGGAGAAATCTTCAACTTCACCTGCAACTAGCAACGCTATAAGAGGGGCTGAGCAAAAGCGATAACATAGCCAAACAATGGTTTGCATAGGAAAGGTGTCAAAGGTTAGAGGTTCATGGCAATATGGGATGGCTTGATAAACAGGTGATAGGTAGCGCAGCATAGCGATAGAACGAAACAACTAGCATAGCAATGATAGTAGTGAGATCCAGGGTAGCGGTCATCTTGCCTAAAATCCCGCTAGGAAGAAGAAGGAGTCCATGAAGAAGACGAACGGATGAAGCCGAACCAAGCGTAGACGAACGAATCCTCACGATCGCAACGAAACATGAACTATCGAAAAGAAGCACACAACATAGTAAACACACCACACATGAACAAGGCATGATGCACAACAAGCATGATGCATGACAAGACTACATGAAGCTACTCATGGCAAGAGATGATGCAAACAAGAGCAACACATCAAGGCAAGTTTAAATGAGGCCGGGAACAAGATATAACAATTCCGGTAAGTCCTCATATGCAAATTTAGAAATTGGTCCAGATCTGAATTAACCTTATGTTCAAGTTGTTAAACAGCAAGTTAAGATGCACAAAGATGATCTACACGAGATTCTAGTCAAGTTACATATAAAGTTCATTAGATTTGGAGCTACGGCCTAGAAGATATGAGCAAAACAAGTTACACATGGCAATGATGCAAATGCATACAAACATCAAGAAAACACCTCAAAACATGGATGCAACATGATAATATGAAACTAAATGCAAAATCACACAAGTTTCATACAGAGCACACTCAAAACGGAGCAACGGTTCAACACACACACATGAAACAAGTCATAGCAACAATCTGTCCAAAACAGCAACTAGGCATATTGCAAGCATCAAAACAACATGCTACAGGACCTCAACAAGAAAACAAAAGGCATGGTCATGATGTACAAGTAAAGCATTACAAAACATGAACACTGAGCTATCTCCAGAAATCACTAGAACATGCTCAAAGACACATGGTAAGATGCAAGTAACAACAATTTCAGACTTTGCAGAAAATAACATCACGATGCAATGTTCCGAGCTATTAAACAACATGTTACAGGAACTTATCATGGCAAAGAAAGGCATGGCATGAATCTACTAAATGCATAGATCAAATGTCCTTTAGTGACCATAAGCCAAAAAGGATCAGAAAATATAATGGCACCCATGTAAACATGGCAAGTTATTATACAGATTCCAACATGGCAGAAACAGAATTATGAAGGCATGTAGATGAGCTTGTGCAACTCACTACAAAGAAATACATGGCATGGCAAGGCAACCAACAGTAAGAAGACATGTTTGTGAAACAAACCAAGTTAAGAACAAGTCCATAGCATGCAAGGATCAACTACAACAACCTTGGCCAAATTGAATAACATGTAAACAATCTGCGAGGAAACATTTTAAAGCAAAAGTAGAGCACTCAAATGACATGCTAGACTACTCCATAATTACAACAAAGGGCATGAATGGATAGATAATAACCACATATTCAAAACACCCTTACTGAAGTATCTCAAAATATGCATGGATCTCTCTGTAGCATCAAGTTTACATGGCATCAAAATAACAGCAGAACAAGGACTAAAATCAGCAACATCACGATGCCTAATTTGCATGCTTGTGCTAGTCACCACATTGATCACAAAAATGCATGGCATACACCACTGTAAAGAAGACATAGCATAGATCAAAACACATGAAGACATCAACCTCATAGGATGCACACATCAATCATGGCAAAAATGACAAAAGAGCTCGTTCTGTTAACAGACAGCAGAAAACATTATGAAGCACTCTTACAACGATGATTCAGGCATCTAGATGACCCCAAATGAATATGATGCAATGGAATGAAATGATGTACTCGTCGAGGCGAACAATTCGACATATTACACGCACGAAACGGAGCTACAGATGCAGAGATACAATGGCATGAACATGGCATGAAAATTACTGCAGATTCAGGGACTTAGTCAAAAAATGGACCTCGCAGGGGGGTGGACATGTCCGGGCCAAACCGGACACGTCCGGCGTGGGAGGCTGACGAGCGGGCCCCACGGGGTCGTCCTCGAGCTCGGGCCAGGGCGGAGAAGGGGCGCCGGAGACGGGCGGGGCGAGGCGCGGTCGGAGGCGGCACGGAGGAGCTACGGCGAGGCCGGCAAGGCGGCGGCGCGGGCGGCGGGGGAGCTCGGGGGCGGGGTGGCCGGAGCTGCGGGCGC
>NC_041389.1:408445489-408452383 GCF_002162155.2 Triticum dicoccoides | reverse complement strand
GGGCCCGCGGCGGCGCGCAGTGGAGCGGGTCGGTCCGGGTGGCGACATGGCGCAAAGGGGTTGGACGGGGGCGGCTGGAGCTGACGTGGCGGCCTCGGATTGGCCGGGGCGACATGGAGGTTGGACGTGTCCGGCGCGGTCGGACACGTCCGGCGGCGCGAGGATGAAAATGGCTAGGGTTGCACCGCGAATTTTGGAGGGGGAGGTGTTTATATAGGTAGAGGGAGCTAGGAGAGTCCAAATGAGGAGCGGTTTTCGGCCACGCGATCGTGATCGAACGACCGAGAGCATGGAGGGGAGTTAGATGGGTTTTGGGCCAGTTTGGAAGGGTTGTTGGGCTGCAAGGAGAAGGAGGCTTTTACGGTTACCCGGTTAACCATTGGAGTACCAAACGACCTCCAAATGGCACGAAACTTGACAGGCGGTCTACCGGTGCTATACCAAGGCCGCTTGGCAAGACTCGGTCCATTCTGAGAACGTTTAACACCCGCTCACAACGAGAGACGAAAGGGGAACGCCGGAGGACATAGGAGCGCCGGATTGCAAAACGGAAAACGGGGAAAATGCTCGGATGCATGAGACAAACACGTATGCAATGCTATGCATATGATGACATGATAAAATGCAGATGATGACATGGCAAAATGCAACACGCAAGCAAATGACATGACAACGACGGCGAATAACTGGCAGACACCTGGCGCATCGAATCCGGGGCGTTACAACACTCCTCCACTAACAAGATATCTCGTCCCGAGATCTTTGGACCGAGACAGAAGAGAAAAGGAAGAGGTGAAGCAAGAACTCAAGAGAAGAAGCAAAGAATCGAGAGCACTCGAGAAGAAGAGAGGAACGACGAGAATGACGAGAATCGAAAGCTCACGGAATCAGATAGACTATGAAACCACTCCGGTTAGAATGAGATGAGAAACGAATAAGACTGAAAGAATTTAGGCAGCACTCCGGCTGAAAATGGAAGGAATAGAACATGAACTAGAGAAGATGGAATGGTACTTGACAAGAGGAACAACACAAAGCCTCCGGAAGAATTGGAAGAGTTGAATGAAAAGAACTTAGAAGGAAGAATTGAACGGAGTTGTTGAGAAAATCAACAACGAAAGAATAAGCTTCTCGTGGACTTATGGAAAACATCTCAAAATTATGAGGTGATAACCGACCACAAACGGAAATGATTGGATAGCTGAGAAGAACAAAGAAATGCAAAACTCCACTTCAAAAGAAAATGAAGAATTACTTGCGCTTCGAGACGCGAGAAGAAAAGATACTTGAACTCCACCGATAAGAATCTTGATGAACACTTGAAGAATGGATTAAATCATGACGAGCCACCTTGAAGAACTCCGGTAACAAAAGGATGACGAGATAAAATGAAGGATGAAAGAACAAGATGAGCCTTGCGATGATTTAGATGGAGGTTCCGACGAAATGGCCGAGGAAACTTGAACTCCGGAAAAGAAAAGACGAAAAGACTTGGAACTAGAATTTATTCAACAAGAACAAACTCCGAAGGAAGGGATTACTCACTTGGATGAAATAAGAATAAGATTTATTGTATGCCTATCCTTCATCAAATTAAATTGATGACAAGCAACGGATTTCGCATACTACTTATCCTTCTTGAAAAGGATTGAGAAGGAATAGCACAAAACTTGAGAAAGTCTTCATGAACCACCGGTAGGATTGGAAAGATCGAATGGATTAAAATGATAATAAAGGAAAAGAATCTTGAACGAACCTCCGTAAGAATTCGGAAATGACTGATGAAAGAGACTTAATCACCGGGAAGAATTAGAAGAACAAATATTCTTGAGGGGATTTAGATGCAGAAGAACAAAGAGATCATGAGCTGATTAAAGAACACTTGAACGAAGCACCGGGATAATTAGAGGACGATAGCTGGAATGATGAGGGCGAAGAATTCTTCTGGAACGACGGCCTCCGGTGAAAAGAAACGGGAAAACAACTTCTAACATACTCCGGATGGTTAAGAAAAGAAATATCTGACAAATGGAATAATCGAGACGATAGCATGAAACTAGAACCACGAATCTTCGAGAGAACGGGCAAGATTTAGAGGAAAAATCTTCTGCGATCATCAATGACGACGGGAAAACACCACCAAAATACTGAGATAATCCGGGAGAATGAAAAACAGAGAGGTTGAGCCAACAATGAAATGATTTTGAAAACGATCTTGGAGAAGGCACGTGACTGATGGAATCCATTCTTATGTCACACTTTGAAAAGAATTGAGAATAACTCCAGGGGAATCAGAAGAGTCAGGTAAGATCCTGGAAAATGACCTGTGGGTTAGGGCCCACTGAAGAGATAACACCGTCGGAAAGGATGATGAACAGATAAATGATGCACCGGAACAATTGAAATAATTGAATGAGGTGACAACCTCGAATTAATTCGAACACAGACGAATCTCCTGAGATGTCTTCCGAACTCCGGAAGGATAAGCTGGCGAGAGACGAACGAGCAGGGAGAACACTTCGAAGGAAAAGAATATGATTAACCCGAAAAACTTGAATTGAGTCCACCGGAGAAGAAAAGAGATGAAGAATGTCGTACAAAACGAGAATTCACCGGTCGAAATGATTGAGGGAAGACTGAAGAGGCTCCACATGAATGAAATTGATGTTCGAAAGAGGCTCAGGCTCCGGTAAGAAAAAGGGTGGGAGGGCAGGAAAACAAAGACAACTTGGAAGGGGAAACGTCGAATATCTTGAAGAGGAAAACACCGGTTGAAATCATTGAGGAAAGAAAACAAACTTCGCATGAGTAGGATGGATACTCGATTACGGACTCCGGTTCCAAGAAGAAGAAGGGTGGGCGGGTGGGAAAGAAAACAACTGAGGATTGAACTCAATGATGAAGAGGCTCGAGTCGACTTGACGAGAAATGCACCGGAAGAAAAGAGATGAGAACCAACGATCGGAAAACCAACTGCGTGAACCTAAAGAAAATTTTTTGAAGGGGAAGAGGAGTAATTCAAAACACCTACATCCAGATTCCTTACCAGAGTGACGAAGGGGCTGAGGAGTAAAAAGAATTCCTACTCTTCAATATAACTAGACTTCAAAAACAGTTTTCTTCTAGACTCAACAACGGCCAAACTACACGATCAATCAAGGGGGCTCCTAAGGTCGGTCGAGGCTCTGATACCAACTTGTCACGCCCAATATGCGACCCTATCCAAAAGGAACTCAAAGGTCCCACCAAGGATAGACCCGCATATTGAAACGCTTTTGCAAGGTGGATATCATTACATCAACATTACATAATAAATGGGGATACATACAAAAGGCATACAATGCCACACGAATACAACATCACAATACATAAGAGCATCATCCAACTACGGATGAAACACAAACAGAAACTCAAACGACATCCACCCTGCTAGCCCAGGCTGCCGACCTGTAACCTATCCCCTGATCGAAGAAGAAGCAGAAGAAGAACTCCAAACAAGTAACATCGCTCTCGCGTCATGATCATCAAATAACCTGTACCTGCAACTGTTGTTGTAGTAATCTGTGAGCCACGAGGACTCAGCAATCCCATTACCATGGGTATCAAGACTAGCAAATCTTAAAGGGAAAGGAAGGAGTAAAGTGGTGAGGTTGCAGCAGCGACTAAGCATATATGGTGGCTAACTTACGCAAATAGGAGCGAGAAGAGAAGCAAAGGAACGGTCGTCAACTAGTAATGATCAAGAACTAATCCTAAACTCCTACTTACGTCAAACATAACCCAGAAACCGTGTTCACTTCCCGGACTCCACCGAAAAGAGACCATCACGGCTACACACGCGGTTGATGCGTTTTAATTCGGATCTAGTGTCAAGTTATCTACAACCGGACATTAACAAATTCCCATCTGCCTATAACCGCAGGCACGGCTTTCGAAAGATTATACCCTGCAGGGGTGTCCCAACTTAGCCCATGATAAGCTCTCGCGATCAACGAAGGATATACCTTCTCCCAGGAAGACCCGATCAGACTCGGAATCCCGGTTTACAAGACATTTCGACAATGGTAAAACAAGACCAGCAAGACCGCCCGATGCACCGACAATCCCGATAGGAGCTGCACATATCTCGTTCTCAGGGCAACATTGGATGAGACAGGCTACGAGTAAAACCAGACCTCGAGTTGCCCCGAGGGGGCCCCGCAGGCGGCTCGGTTCGGACCAACACTTAGACAAGCACTGGCCCGGGGGGGCTAAAATAAAGATGACCCTCGGGTTGGCTGACCCAAGGGAAAGGGATAGGTGGTGGTGAGGCAAATGGTAAAACCAAGGTTGGGCCTTGCTGGAGGAGTTTTATTCAAAGCGAACTGTCAAGGGGGTCCCATAAATCACCCGACCGCGTAAGGAACACAAAAATCCGGGAACATAACACCGGTATGATGAAAACTAGGGCGGCAAGAGTGGAACAAAACACCAGGCATAACGCCGAGCCTTCCACCCTTTACCAAATATATAGATGCATTAATAATATAAGAGATATTGTGATATCCCAACCAAAATCCTGTCCACCATGGAGAAATCTTCAACTTCACCTGCAACTAGCAACGCTATAAGAGGGGCTGAGCAAAAGCGGTAACATAGCCAAACAATGGTTTGCATAGGAAAGGTGTCAAAGGTTAGAGGTTCATGGCAATATGGGATGGCTTGATAAACAGGTGATAGGTAGCGCAGCATAGCGATAGAACGAAACAACTAGCATAGCAATGATAGTAGTGAGATACAGGGTAGCGGTCATCTTGCCTGAAATCCCGCTAGGAAGAAGAACGAGTCCATGAAGAAGACAAACGGATGAAGCCGAACCAAGCGTAGACGAACGAATCCTCACGATCGCAACGAAACAGGAACTATCGAAAAGAAGCACACAACATAGTAAACACACCACACATGAATAAGGCATGATGCACAACAAGCATGATGCATGACAAGACTACATGAAGCTACTCATGGCAAGAGATGATGCAAACAAGAGCAACACATCAAGGCAAGTTTAAATGAGGCCGGGAACAACATATAACAATTCCGGTAAGTCCTCATATGCAAATTTAGAAATTGGTCCAGATCTGAATTAACCTTATGTTCAAGTTGTTAAACAGCAAGTTAAGATGCACAAAGATGATCTACACGAGATTCTAGTCAAGTTACATATAAAGTTCATTAGATTTGGAGCTACGGCCTAGAAGATATGAGCAAAACAAGTTATACATGGCAATGATGCAAAATGCATACAAACATCAAGCAAACACCTCAAAACATGGATGCAACATGATAATATGAAACTACATGCAAAATCACACAAGTTTCATATAGAGCACACTCAAAACGGAGCAACGGTTCAACACACACACATGAAACAAGTCATAGCAACAATCTGTCCAAAACAGCAACTAGGCATATTGCAAGCATCAAAACAACATGCTACAGGACCTCAACAAGAAAACAAAAGGCATGGGCATGATGTACAGGTAAAGCATTACAAAACATGAACACTGAGCTATCTCCAGAAATCACTAGAACATGCTCAAACACACATGGTAAGATGCAAGTAACAACAATTTCAGACTTTGCAGAAAATAACATCACGATGCAATGTTCAGAGCTATTAAACAACATGTTACAGGAACTTATAATGGCAAAGAAAGGCATGGCATGAATCTAGTAAATGCATAGATCAAATGTCCTTTAGTGACCATAAGCCAAAAATGATCAGAAAATATAATGGCACACATGTAAACATGGCAAGTTATTATACAGATTCCAACATGGCAGAAACAGAATTATGAAGGCATGTAGATAAGCTTGTGCAACTCACTACAGAGCAATACATGGCATGACAAGGCAACCAACAGTAAGAAGACATGTTTGTGAAACAAACCAAGTTAAGAACAAGTCCATAGCATGCAAGGATCAACTACAACAACCTTGGCCAAATTGAATAACATGTAAACAATCTGCCAAGAAACATTTTGAAGCAAAAGTAGAGCACTCAAATGTCATGCTAGACTACTCCATAATTGCAACAAAGGGCATGAATGGATAGATAATAACCACATGTTCAAAACACCCTTACTGAAGTATCTCAAAATATGCATGGATCTCTCTGTAGCATCAAGTTTACATGGCATCAAAATAACAGCAGAACGGGGACTAAAATCAGCAACATCACGATGCCTAGTTTGCATGCTTGTGCTAGTCACCACATTGATCACAAAAATGCATGGCATACACCACTGTAAATAAGACATAGCATAGATCAAAACACATGAAGACATCAACCTCATAGGATACACACATCAATCATGGCAAAAATGACAAAAGAGCTCGTTCTGTTAACAGACAACAGGAAATATTATTAAGCACTCTTACAACGATGATTCAGGCATCGAGATGACCTCAAAAGAATATGATGCAATGGAATGAAATGATGTACTCGTCGAGGCGAACAATTCGGCATATTACACGCACGAAACGGAGCTACAGATGCAGAGATACGATGGCATGAACATGGCATGAAAATAACTGCAGATTCGGGGACTTAGTCAAAAAATGGACCTCGCAGGGGGTGGACATGTCCGGGCCAAACCGGACACGTCCGGCGTGGGAGGCTGACGAGCGGGCCCCACGGGGTCGTCCTCGAGCTCGGGCCAGGGCGGAGAAGGGGCGCCGGAGACGGGCGGGGCGAGGCGCGGTCGGAGGCGGCACGGAGGAGCTGCGGCGAGGCCGGCAAGGCGGCGGCGCGGGCGGCCCGCGGTGGCCAGCGCCGGAGCGGGCGGCGCTCGGGCCGGATTTGGCGCAGCCGATCGGGGAGGCGGCACATGGCGGCGGAGGAGCTCGGGGGCG
>NC_041389.1:408427954-408445040 GCF_002162155.2 Triticum dicoccoides | reverse complement strand
CGGGCCGGCCTCGGGCTCGGCGGGCCCGCGGTGGCGCGCAGTGGAGCGAGTCGGTCCGGGTGGCGATGTGGCGCGAAGGGGTTGGACGGGGGCGGCTGGAGCTGACGTGGCGGCCTCGGATTGGCCGGGGCGACATGGAGGCTGGACGTGTCCGGCGCGGTCGGACGCGTCCGGCGGCGCGAGGATGAAAATGGCTAGGGTTGCACCGCGAATTTCGGAGGGGGAGGTGTTTATATAGGTAGAGGGAGCTAGGAGAGTCCAAATGAGGAGCGGTTTTCGGCCACGCGATCGTGATCGAACGACCGAGAGCATGGAGGGGAGTTAGATGGGTTTTGGGCCAGTTTGGAAGGGGTGTTGGGCTGCAAGGAGAAGGAGGCTTTTACGGTTACCCGGTTAACCGTTGGAGTACCAAACGACCTCCAAATGGCACGAAACTTGACAGGCAGTCTACCGGTGCTATACCAAGGCCGCTTGGCAAGACTCGGTCCATTCCGAGAACGTTTAACATCCGCTCACAACGAGAGACGAAAGGGGAACGCCGGAGGACATAGGAGCGCCGGATTGCAAAACGGACAACGGGGAAAATGCTCGGATGCATGAGACGAACACGTATGCAATGCAATGCATATGATGACATGATAAAATGCAGATGATGACATGGCAAAATGCAACACGCAAGCAAATGACATGGCAACGATGGCGAATAACTGGCAGACACCTGGCGCATCGAATCCGGGGCGTTACATTAGTCATCTTGCCCATGAGGCATGGTTCACATGTGTCAAGTGACTCCAAAAGTCCATCAGGATGGAGTTTCTTCATGCGCTTTACACCAATATGACCTAAGCGGAAGTGCCACAAGAAAGTGGTATTATCATTATTAACTCTACATCTTTTGGCATCGATGTTATGAACATGTGTATCATCACTACCGAGATTCAACAAGAATAAACCCCTCACAATGGGTGCATGACCATAAAAGATATTACCCATATAAATAGAACAACCATTATTCTCTGATTTAAATGAGTAACCATCTCGCATTAAACAAGATCTAGATATAATGTTCATGCTCAACACAGGCACTAAATAACAATTATTCAGGTTCATCACTAATACCAATGGTAATCGAAGAGCGAGTGTGCCGACGGTGATCACATCAACCTTGGAACCATTTCCCACGTGCATCGTCACTTCATCCTTTGCCAGCCTCCATCTATTCTGTAGTCCTACTTTGAGTTGCAAATGTGAGCAACAGAACCGGTAACAAATACCCAGGCACTACAACGAGAGTTGGTAAGGTACACATCAATAACATTTATATCATATATACCTTTGTTGACGGTGGCCCCCTTCTTGTCGGTGAGATACTTGGGGCAGTTCCGCTTCCAGTAACCAGTTCCCTTGCAATAGAAGCACTCAGTTTTTGGCTTGGGTCCAGCCTTGGGTTTCTTCATGGGAGAAACAACTGTTTTTCCACCCTTCTTGAAGTTCCCCTTCTTTCCCTTGCTCTTCTTGAAACTAGTGGTTTTATTCACCAACAACACTTGATGCTCATTCTGGATGTCCGACTCAGGGACTTTCAGCATCGCGAACAGCTCGGAGACTGACTTGTTCATCCCTTGCATGTTATAGTTCAATACAAAGCTCTTGTAGCTAGGTGGTAGCGATTGAAGAACTCTGTCAGTGACAGCCTCTGGCGGGAGCTTAATTCCCAATTCAGCCAGATGGTTGTAGTACCCCAGACATTCTGAGTATGTGCTCACTGACAGACCCGTTCTCCTCCATCTTGCAAGCATAGAACTTATCAGAGGTCTCATACCTCTCAATCCAGGCATTCTTCTCAAAGATAAACTTCAACTCTTGGAACATCTCATGTGCTCCATGAGGTTCAAAACGCCTTTGAAGTCCCGGCTCTAAGCCATACAACATGATGCACTGAACTATTGAGTAGTCATCAACATGCGACTGCCAGGCATTCACAACGTCCACAGTCGCTGGAGGGGGTGGCGCACCAAGCGGTGCATCAAGGACATAAGACTTATGGGAAGCCGTGAGGATAATCCTCAGATTACGGGCCTAGTCCACAAAGATACTTCCATCATCTTTCAACTTAGCTTTCTCTAGGAACGCATTGAAATTCAAGGGAGCTACTGCGCGAGCCATTGATCTACAACATAAATTTGCAAAGGCAACTTTAGACTATTGTTCATGATAATGAGTTCAATTAATCATATTACCTAAGAACTCCCACTCAAATCAACATCCCTCCGGTTGTTCGAGTGTAACACGATCCAATTTCACCAACCCAAGTCCGATCATCACGTGAGATGAGGTGGTTTCAATGGTGAACATCTCCATGTTGATCATATCTGCTATATGACTCATGTTCAACCTTTCGGTCTCTTGTGTTCCGAGGCCATGTCTGTACATTCTAGGCTCGTCAAGTTTAACCCAAGTGTTCCGCATGTGCAACACTGGCTTGCACCCATTGTATGTGAATGTAGAGTCTATCACACCCGATCATCACGTGGGGCTTCGAAACGACAAACTTTCGCAATGGTGCACACTTGGGGAGAACACAATTTTATCTTGAAATTTTAGTGAGGGATCACCTTATAATGCTACTGTCGTCCTAAGCAAAATAAGATGCATAAAAGGATTAAAATCACATGCAAATCATAAGTACATGATATGGCCATCAACTTGTGCTTTTGATCTCCATCTCCAAAGCACCAGCATGATCTCCATCGTCACCGGCATGACAGCATAATCTCCATCATCATGATCTCCACCATCGTGTCGCCATTGGGGTTGTCATGCTGAAAGCACAAGTGCTCCCTGGGTGATTTTGGTAATTTATGTCAACATATCTCTTGTTGGACTAATGCTTTTACCTAGTATGTTTCAGATAAGTTCAACAATGGAGTGGCATGGACTATAGGATGTGGAACCCCTTCAAGAAGCTAAGGACAAAGGATTGGCTCAAGCTCAAAGCACAAGACTCTGCATTTTCTATTTTAGTGATCCAAGATCACATTGAGTCTATACAAAAAGCCAATACTATCAAGAAGGGATGAGGTGTTTCTTAATGAGGTTCTTGCTCAGAATGCTTAGTGATATGCTTCAAAGCCCTCAACTACTTTCTCACATCCACATATGACCCAAACCAAAAGTCAAACTCGGCCCCACCGATTCTTTCTATCTGGCGCCACCGAGTTCAGATGTCATAGCCACTGCCACAAACCCTAGTCTTTTCGATCTCACCGATAGGGATCTCGGTCTCACCGAGATGGGATTGTAATCTCTTTGTATGTATCCATTACCAAAATCAGTCTCACCGAGTTTGTGTAATCGGTCCTACCAAGATTACAATGCAAACTCTCTATTCCTATTCGTAACATTTCGGTCTAACCGAGATAAGCGAATCGGCCCCACCGAGTTTGCCTGACCAACTCTCTGGTTAGCTTGTTACCAAAATCTGTCCCACCAAGTTTGTGTAATCGGTCTCACCGAGATTACGTTATGCCCTAACCCTAACCACATCCGTCCCACTGAGTTGACATGTCGGTCCCACCGAAAATCCTAACGGTCACATTATTTGCTAAATCGGTCCGACCGAGTTTCAGGATTCGGTCCCACCGAGATTGGTAAGTTGTGTGTAACGGTTAGATTTTGTGTGGAGGATATATTACCCCTCCACCCACTCTTCATTCGTGGAGAGAGCCATCAGAACATGCCTACACTTCCAACATACATTTTCTGAGAGAGAACCACCTACACTTGTGTTGAGGTCAAGATATTCCATTCCTACCATATGAATCTTGATCTCTAGCATTCCCCAAGTTGCTTTCCACTCAAATCTTCTTTCCACCAAATCCAAATCCTGTGATTGAGAGTTGAGTGTTGGGGGAGACTATCATTTGAAGCACAAGAGCAAGGAGTTCATCATCAACGCGCCATTTGTTACTTCTTGGAGAGTGGTGTCTCCTAGATTGGCTAGGTGTCACTTGGGAGCCTCCGACAAGATTGTGGAGTTGAACCAAGGAGTTTGTAAGGGCACGGAGATCACCTACTTCGTGAAGATCTACCGCTAGTAAGGCAAGTCCTTCGTGGGCGACGGCCATGGTGGGATAGACAAGGTTGCTTCTTCGTGGACCTTTCATGGGTGGATCCCTCTATGGACTCGCGCAGCCGTTACCCTTTGTGGGTTGAAGTCTCCATCAACATGGATGTACGATAGCACCACCTATCGGAACCACGACAAAAACATCTGGGTCTCCAATTGTGTTTGCACACTCCAATCCCATCCCTTTACATTCTTGCAAGTTGCATGTTTTACTTTCCTCTACTCATATACTCTTTGCATGCTTGCTTGAT
Organism: Triticum dicoccoides; assembly: GCF_002162155.2. NCBI lineage: Eukaryota > Viridiplantae > Streptophyta > Magnoliopsida > Poales > Poaceae > Triticum > Triticum dicoccoides. Next base: position 408,440,660 of record NC_041389.1, on the reverse strand, counting down.
ATGTATTGTGATTGTTAAACTTGTGCCAAAACTCCACTTCAACATAAAGAAATTAAAAACTGCAACTTTTCTTGCTTAGTGTCTAATCACCCCCCCCCCTCTAGACACCTCTTCTCGGTCCCTTCAATTGGTAGCAGAGCTTTGGTCTCCATTGCTTTGGTTTAAACACCATTGGAGGAAGATGGATGGGTCTACTTTTGGAGTCTTAGACATAGAGTGCCTATACTTGATGGAGAGTACTTTCATGAGTGGAAAAATGAGATGCTTGTGATTTTCAATGAATATCATTTGAACAAGTACATTACTAGCCCTTGTGCACCTCATGTTGATCCTATGCATCCCACCCTTGATGAGTCAATTAACATGATTCGCAATCTTAGAACTGTTAATCTTATAATTAGAGGCTTGCCTAGAAACTTGATTGGATGTTTGCCTACTCTTGATTGTGCCTACACCATATGGAAATTTCTTGAGGAACATTTTCCAAATTATTCCTTGCAAAATCTAGATGAAATTCTCCATAAATATATTGCCTTGAGTAAGATGAATTCCAATGATCCTAAGTTTGGTGATTGTCTATTTGATCTTACAAATCTTATGCATGCCAAAGGAGAGGTTGGAATTATTAGTGATATTATCTCCAAAGCCATTAGAATTCATAAAGATGACTATTGTCAAAAAAAATCAATTGTCTAACGAATCACCCTCTCTAGGAATTGATCCACCACATGATGATGTTGAACATTGATACTATGATGAGGATGAGGATGATGACTTTGATCTTGATGATGCAATGAGACACTTTAGTCTTATGGCAAATCTTCGGGGATATATGGCTGGAGGAAAGGAATGGGTTCTTGATAGTGGATGTACTGATCACATGACTGGAGATAAAGATATGTTTCGTGAGCTTGCTGAAAACGACGGCCCTCGAAAGTATGTCACTTTTGGCGATAACTCTAAGGGTAAGGTAGTTGGCCTCGGTAAGGTGGCCATCTCACATGATAGTTCCATACAAAATGCCATGCTCGTTGAATCTCTTGGATACAATTTACTTTCATTATGTAGAGTTGCTGATTTCGGTTTCAATGTCCTATTTACTGAAGTAGATTGCCAAGTGTTTCGGAGATATAATCATAAAATGGTCTTTACCGTCATTCGTAGAGGTGATCTTTACATTGTTGATTTCACTAGAAAGGCTCAACCTAGAACTTGCTTTATTGCTAAATCCTCTAAAGGTTGGTTATGGCATAGACGTTTAGGTCATGTGGGCATGCGAAACCTTGACAAGCTTATTAAAGGAAATCATATCCTTGGCGTTAACGATGTCATATTTGATAAGGATAGACTTTGCAGCGCTTGTCAAGCAGGTAAACAGGTTGGAGGAAGGCATCCCGTGAAGAACATCATGACCACAAGGAGGTCACTCGAGCTACTTCATATGGATCTTTTTGGTCCCAACGCCTACAAAAGTCTCGGTGGAAATTCTTTTGGTCTAGTTATAGTTGATGATTTTTCAAGATTTATGTGGGTGTTCTTTCTAGATGATAAATCGGAGGTCCAAAAGATCTTCAAAAACTTCGCTAGGAAGGCCCAAAATCAATTTGAAGTGAAGATCAAAAAGGTTCGCAGCAACAATGGAACGGAGTTCAAGAATGCAAATGTGGACACCTTTCTTGACGAAGAAGGGATTTCACATGAGTTCTTGGCTACGTACACACCTCAACAAAATGGAGTTGTTGAGAGGAAGAACCGGACACTCATCAAAATGGCGAGAACGATGCTTGATGAGTACAAGACGCTGAAGCACTTTTGGGTGGAAGCGGTTGAGATAGCTTGTCATGCAACAAATCGCTTGTATCTTCACAAGCTACTCAGCAAGACGGCATACGAGCTCCTCACTTGTAACAAACCCCAAGTTGGATACTTTCGAGTATTCGGCTCAAAGTGCTACATTCTTGATAAGCATCGTTGTTCTAAATTTGCTCCTAAAATCGCACGAAGATTTCCTACTTGGTTATGGCTCAAACTCTCACACTTACCGTGTCTACAATAATTTCACCCGAAAGGTTGAAGAGACGGTAGATGTGAAGTTTGATGAATCTAATGGCTCGCAAGTAGAGCAATTGCCAATTGATGTAGGATACAAAGACCCTTCAGAAGCAATCCAAGACTTGTCTATTGGCAAGATTCATCCAACGGAGGTGAAGGAGAGTGCCTCGTCCGTCCAAGTGGAAGCTTCTACCTCACGACAAGGTGAACCAAGAGTTGATACGGAAGCATCCACAAGTGGGACACACCAAGACAAAGAAAACGAGGAAGTACACCAAGATGAACATCAACAACCTCCTTCTCCACCACGACAATAGAATGACAATGTCAACAACAAAGAAGACCAAGAAGAATAACAAGATGAAGAAGATGTTCCACCAAGATCCAAGCAAAAGCTTTCACGAGTCCGAGCAAGAGTTGCCAGAGACCATCTTGTCGAGCAAATCTACAATGATATCCAAACCGGGAGAATTACTCGCTCTAAAACTCGTTTAGCTAACTTTTGTGAACACTATTCATTCATCTCTAGCATTGAACCTATGAAGGTTGAAGAAGCTTTGGAAGATCCGGATTGGATAAACGTCATGCATGAAGAGCTATACAACTTTGAGAGAAACCAAGTTTGGACATTGGTTGAGTAGCCCGACAACAACCACAACATCATCGGTACCAAATGGGTGTTTCGCAACAAGCAAGATGAAGATGGACAAGTAGTTCGCAACAAAGCACGTCTCGTTGCCCAAGGCTGTATGGACTATGGTGAGACATATGCCCCTGTTGCTAGACTTGAGTCCATTCGCATCTTACTTGCCTATGATAATCACCATGATATCACCTTGTACCAAATGGACATTAAAAGTTCTTTTCTAAATGGTAAAATAGAGGAGGAAGTTTATGTTAAGCAACCTCCCGGCTTTGCCAATCCTAAGAAACCTAATCATGTTTACAAACTTCACAAAGCTCTTTATGGTCTTAAACAAGCTCCTAGAGCCTGGTATAAATGCTTGACCAAGTTCCTTATTGAAAAAGGCTTTGAGATTGGAAAAATTGATTCTACTCCTTTTACTAAAAGGGTTAATGGAGAACTATTTGTGTGCCAAATCTATGTTGATGATATTATATTTGGTTCGACTAACCCTCACTTTAGTGAGAAGTTTGGGAAGCTAATTTCAGAGAAGTTTGAGATGTGTATGATGAGTGAACTCAAATTCTTTCTCGGTTTGCAAATCAAGCAAACTAAGGAAGGAGCGTTTGTCTCTCAAACGAAGTACACCAAGGACTTATTCAAGAAGTTCAATATGCAAGAATGCAAAGGTATGACTACACCCATGCCTACTAGTCGACATCTTGATTTGACCAAAGATGGTGAACCGGTTGATCAAAAGGTTTATCGCTCTATGATTGGTTCATTGTTATATCTATGTGCTTCACGTCCCGATATTATGCTAAGTGTGTGCATGTGTGCACGATATCAAGCGGCTCCGAAAGAATGTCATCTTAAGGCCGTGAAAAGGAGATACTTAATTCATACACAAAATTTTGGCATTTGGTATCCCAAGAGGGACTCTTTCAATCTTGTTGGCTACTCCGACTCGGACTATGCCAGTGACAAGGTTGATAGAAAGTCCACTTCGGGTAATTGTCAATTTCTTGGTAGATCCCTTGTGTCTTGGTCCTCCAAGAAACAAAACTCGGTGTCCTTATCCACCGCCGAAGCGGAATACATTACCGCTGGTTCATGTTGTGCTCAATTACTTTGGATGACCCAAACTCTTAAGGATTATGGGATATATGTGAAACATGTTCCATTACTTTGTAACAATGAAGGTGCTATCAAGATTTCTCACAATCCCGTGCAACATTCTCGAACTAAGCATACTAAAGTTCGTCATCATTTCATTCGAGATCATGTTGCCAAAGGGGACATTAATCTTAAGCATGTTCGCACCGATAAACAATTAGCGGATATATTCACTAAACCACTTGATGAGAAAGTGTTTTGCAGGTTAAGAGGTGAATTGAACATCATTGATGCTTCAAACTTGGAGTAGGAACTCCATTTGGATACATGCAAGGCATGAGCCTATGACTAATCCTTGAAATTCTTCTCATGTTGCTATCTAAATGTCTTGGATATATTTGCACCCTTGCATGCTATCTAACCCTAGTAGGTACTTGGATGAATCTAAATCTATGATATTGCAACTCACTCACATCTTGAACAATCTCTACATCACCAAGTCACTACAATACGGTGGTAGAAGTCAAGGAAGCACGAAGCCCTTCTAACATATCCTTTGACAATTTTCTTTAAAACTTTATGACTGTCATTTTGGATACACGAGTGCTCTTCCTTGCAAAACCAACACATGTAGGTAGATGAACTCACATTCCAAGTGGTGCTCCCAACTCTTGATGAGCTACATCAACTTTGAGCAATCCACACAAGTTCAACTACATGATCACGATCATCACCACCACCCAAGGTATGTTATTCCATCTTAGAGAAGCTTTACTCCGAGACATGAGTCAAAGAAACTCAACAAGATGAGAATACATCAAAATGCTTAAATGAAAAATGGTAACCCCATTTTGAGCTTAAACGATGAGTATGACCTATGATCAAGTGATCTCACTTGACTCCTATGTCAATATACTCTAACATAGGTGACTTTATCACCGACCAATTCTAAATGAAGTTCTCTCGTGTTCTTTTCAGTGCTCTTCATTTGTCTCATGCATATTTGTTTCCCTTTTCAAAAAAAATCATCTAGATTCTTTTTTTTGTTCTGCATTCCCAGCATCCAATTCCTTGCAAATCCCTGTGAGATTTTACTTGTCTAGTGAGCTGAGGTGACAAGTGTGTTCTCTGTCATGAACTCGGTCACACCGGTCTGTTGTGTTCGGTCCAATCGAAATCTTTCGGTGCAACCGAAGCACACAACTCAGTGCCACCGATTTCACAGCAGGAAAGACAACTTCCCACTTGTACTTGTATTCTTTTTGAACCAGATCCACTCAATGAATCTTGTCCTCTACCAGCATCACTTTAGCCTTGCTGCTTTGTTTTGTGCCTCAAGGACCAAACCCATTTGTAACAAAAATCCAGAAGAACCCTTCTTGGAAATTGATGTCAAAGGGGGAGAGAGAGATCACATGAAAGCTTAATCATATCTTTAGGGGAGAGAATACTCAAGGGGGGAGAGAGTAATCTTCAAGGACCCCAGATGCTTGGTGTTCAAGAGGAGAGAAGTCACATGTCTTTAAGAGGGGAAAGACATGTTCATATTTGTTTGTTTGCATTAGCTCTGTTTCTTTTCTTTGAGCTCTGATTTTCTGTTCCCTATCTTCTCTATCCCATGCTAGATTCAGGGGGAGCAAGACTTCTAAGGGAAGGAAATCATTGAATTCATTGCACATCTTTACCTTTGGGGACATGTCTATATCATTGGAGTACTCAGTACTCGCTCTCTACATGTCATCCCAGTCTTGGTACTCTTGTGGTTTCTTTTGTTTGGTCTGGCTAGTAGGTGTATCTGTGTTATCTAACCTTGTTTGCACAGGTTCATTCCCTCCTAAGCCAACTCAAGACCACGAGGTAAGTATACGCATCACAGTCATGTGTATGAGGATCTCTTGCTAATGTACATACTATTTGCAAGAAGGACTCATGTGCATGGAGGTACATTTCCTATATTAACATCATTTGCTCTGATGCATATAGCCAAGATACATGTAACACATAGCTTACTCTATCATGCTCATGCATTCACATGCTCCTATATTCCATATTTACATGATTGCACACATGTAGGGGGAGCCTATGCATGTTACATGTCTTTCCAAAGCTTTACTTGTTATTCTCTATATCTTTATCCAAAGCTTTGATGTATGTTGCCATCAATTACCAAAAAGGGGGAGATTGAAAGCACAAGTGCTCCCTGGGTGATTTTGGTAATTTATGTGAACATATCTCTTGTTGGACTAATGTTTTATCTAGTATGTTTTAGATAAGTTCAACAATGGAGTGGCATGGACTATTACTCCACACATTAACCGCTATCTAGCATGCATCTAGAGTATTAAGTTCATAAGAAGAGAGTAACACATTAGGCAAGATGACATGATGGATAAAATCAAGCAATATGATATAAATCCCATCTTTTTATCCTCGATGGTGAAAGCACAAGTGCTCCCTAGGTGGTTTTGGTAATTAATGTCAACATATCTCTTGTTGGACTAACACTTTTATCTAGTATGTTTCAGATAAGTTCAACAATGGTGTGGCATGGACTAAAGGATGTGGGAACTCCTTCAAGATGCTAAGGACAAAGGATTGGCTCAAGCTTCAAACTCAAGACTCTTCATTTTACATTTTAGTGATCCAGGATCACATTGAGTCTATAGGAAAAGCCAATACTATCAAGAAGGGATGAGGTGTTGCTTAATGAGGTTCTTGCTCAAAATGCTTAGTGATATGCTCCAAAGCCCTCAACTACTTTCTCACATCCACATATGACCCAAACCAACAGTCAAACTCGGCCCCACCGATTCTTTCTATCCGGCACCACCGAGTTCAGATGTCATAGCCACTGCCACAAACCCTAGTCTTTTCGGTCTCACCAATAGGGATCTCGGTCTCACTGAGATGGGATTGTAATCTATTTGTATGTATCCATTACCAAAATCGGTCTCACCGAGTTTGTGTAATCGGTCCTACCGAGATTACAATGCAAACTCTCTGTTCCTCTTTGTAACATTTTGGTCTAACCGAGATAAGCGAATCGGTCCCACCGAGTTTGCCTGGCCAACTCTCTGGTTAGCTTGTTACCAAAATCGGTCCCAGCGAGTTTGTGTAATCGGTCTCACCGAGATTACGTTATGCCCTAACCCTAACCACATCCGTCCCACCGAGTTGACATGTCGGTCCCACCAAAAATCCTAACGGTCACATTATTTTCTAAATCGGTCCGACCGAGGTTCAGGATTCAGTCCCACCGAGATTGGTAAGTTGTGTGTAACGGTTAGATTTTGTGTGGAGGCTATATATACCCCTCCACCCACTATTCATTCGTGGAGAGAGCCATCAGAACATGCCTACACTTCCAACATACATTTTCTGAGAGAGAACCACCTACACTTGTGGTGAGGTCAAGATATTCCATTCCTACCATATGAATCTTGATCTCTAGCCTTCCCCAAGTTGCTTTCCACTCAAATCTTCTTTCCACCAAATCCAAATCCTGTGAGAGAGAGTTGAGTGTTGGGGAGACTATCATTTGAAGCACAAGAGCAAGGAGTTCATCAACAACACACCATTTGTTACTTCTTGGAGAGCGGTGTCTCCTAGATTGGCTACGTGTCACTTGGGAGCCTCCGACAAGATTGTGGAGTTGAACCAAGGAGTTTTTAAGGGCAAGGAGATCGCCTACTTCGTGAAGATCTACCCTAGTGAGGCAAGTCCTTCATGGGCGACGGCCGTGGTGGGATAGACAAGGTTGCTTCTTCGTGGACCCTTCGTGGATGGATCCCTCCGTGGACTTGCGCAGTCGTTACCCTTCGTGGGTTGAAGTCTCCATCAACATGGATGTACGATAGCACCACCTATAGGAACCATGACAAAAACATCTGTGTCTCCAATTGCGTTTGCACACTCCAATCCCATCCCTTTACATCCTTGCAAGTTGCATGCTTTACTTTCCTCTGCTCATATACTCTTTGCATGCTTGCTTGATATGTATTGTGATTGTTAAACTTGTACCAAAACTCCACTTCAACATAAAGAAATTAAAAACTGCAACTTTTCTTGTTTAGTGTCTAATCACCCCCCCCCCTCTAGACACCTCTTCTCGATCCTTTCACACGCCAACCATGTTTCTACTACTATTGCTACCGCTTAGCGATAAAGTAAAGCATTACATAGCTCTTAATGATTTACACGCAGGTCATACAATAATTAAAGACAACCCTATGGCTCCTACCAGTTGCCGTATGCATCGACATGCAAGTCGATATAAAATATTACAAACATGATCATCTCATACATCAAATATATCACATCATGTCTTTGGCCATATCATATCACAACATACCCTGCAAAAACAAGTTAGACGTCCTCTAATTGTTGTTGCATGTTTTACATGGCTGGTATGGGTATCTAGCAAGAACGATTCTTACCTACGCAAAGCCACAATGGTGATATGCAAGTTGCTATTTAACCTTCCACAAGGACCGCCTTTGTCGAATCCGATTCAACTAAGGTGAGAGAGACAGACACCCGCCAACCATCTTTATGCAACAAAGTCACATGTCTGTCGATGGAACCGGTCTCATGTACATGGACATGTAAGGTTGGTCCGGCCGCTTCATCCCACAATACCGCTGAATCAAGAGAAGACCAAGGAAGGAAGCAATCTGAATATCAAGGCCCACAAACTCCTTTTGTTCTACTCATGACACTACAAAAAAATACACTTCCGTGATGATACATGTTTGCCACAGTAGGTCGCGTTTTTGGTCATGCATGTACATCCATGATGATTTTATGATAGAATCAAGATAGTCGTACCTGTGCTGTCATAGAAGTGTTCCATGACATTACCAAAATTATCATCACAGAAATGTCCACTTCCATTTCGTCAAGGGTGACCGGCACGTGGCATCCACCGTAACAGAATGCCGTTAAGCTATCGGTCAGGTTTTGGATCCGATAACCCATTAATAGCCCAGAGCAATGGGAAATTTCCACGTGTAAAATTCTGATTGGCCGGATGAAACACGTGTCAGTTTGTTAGTGGATTAGATAGGCGCCTATGATATGTCTACACGTGTGACGGCCCACCACTGGCCCATTTAGCTTACAAAGCCGGCCTGTTTTACTTGGTCAAAAGTTAACAGGCTGGCCCATGAAAAGCCTGTTAACAGTCTCTTCGCAAATAGCCCATTTTACGACCCGGTAACTCACGACCCGTTAGGGCCTAACGGAAATCGGCCCAACAACATCATGTCGGCTGTCGAATATAACACCAGCCTGTTTCACTTTCGGCCCATGTATGGCCCACGACGTCTTTCGGCCCATATGAGGCCTTCGTATCTTTAGGGCCTTTAGAGGCCCATGGTGACTCTAGCCCATAATGAACAGTAAATTTCTTTGTACCCGTTAATGGTCGTTTCCAGCTCGTGTTAGCTTTCGGCCTATTGACGGCCCATACGTTCTTGGGCTCCTTTCCGGCCCTCAATTACTTCTGGCCCATTACTGGCATGTTCCCCTAATGGGCCAAATTCGGCCTGTGGTAAGAGTCGGCCCGTTTCTGGCATGTTAACCCGTTGCGTAGTTTCCATCCCGTCCTATATTCCGGCCCATTAACGACTCGTTATGCATGTGACAGAATTAAGCATTTGCTGTCCTCCAGCCTGTTAACGGCCTGTTACCGTGCTGGGCCGATACCAATTACGCCCGTTTATGGCCCATGTAGACCCATTTATCCGACGGCCCGAGGCCCACCGATTCTATGGCCCTGTTGGAGGCCCATTTATCGACGGCCCATAGGAGACCCATGGATCCTACGGCCCATAGCAGGGTCAAGGTTACCATGGTCATTATATGGCCCATGGTTGTTGCGGCCACTAGCAAACCAGGGAAAAAGAAGACTATGAAATAAATAAGGCCGAAACTAACGCTAGGCTATTAAGGCGATTGAACAGATTACATCCACTTGGCATCAAAGATCGCCACCAGTGCAAATATAGGGAACACCCTACACTATACAAAAATGGCTTGTTGTTTTCTTTAGTCGGTGGCTGCACATTAGGAACAAATTTTGTATCACACAAAACAAATTACAACTATAAAACAAAAGGAAGGTTGGCATAAAAGTTAATAGTCTAGCAGATAAATGCACCACTAGAAGTTCAGAAGCTCAGTTCATTTGACCTGGCTGTTACGTTTTCATGTTGTATTATCCGATGGAGCACCATAACCTTCACCTTCATTTATCCTAGGCTCCTAAACAACATAGCAAATGTCTGATAATCTGGTTTCAAAACCATGCATATCTTGATGACATCAAACAATTCTCCCCTTGTTTCACAAAGGGTCCCTGTTAGGGAATGGACTTGTGTCTGGAGCACAGATACAACATTGTTTTGAGCTTGCATATCTTGATCATGAGGCAGTTTGGACGAGATTGCCTTAACAACCAACCCAGTATTACGCAAGAACGTGCTTTTGGCACTGTTAGTGGACAGGTACTGACCCACTGCAGCAAGAGCTGACATTGCGGTTATAGTTGCCTCGCCACCTTCAGAAGGTGGCAGTTCCACCATTTTTTCCATAGCTTGCTGAAAAGTTGAGTTTTTACATTAGTAGTACCAGAACAGAAGATATTAAGGAGGCAGCAAAACCAAACAAAATAGCTTTGGTCTATATACAGAACTTATTCTAGTGAACCCATGTAAAATATTAGTTGTATTTTATTGCAAAGTACATAATAAAACTAGGTTCCAAACATATGACCATGTACCATCGCTAATGTATTGTCTATTTCTTCACATTGTATTGAGGGCTAAGGATAAAGAGACGAAGTTTATAATACGGTAAGCATAGTATGACATCATTCATATCACAAAACAACTTTAGAACAGACAAACAGGCAATTGTAATGTTGTGTGGGAAAGTCCAGCATGGAACTAGATTACAGGTCAAGATCAAAGGAACATCACTCCTCTCTTTTAAACCTTGTAAGGTGCAATGATATGCTAAGACAATTGTGTATAAAACTGAAAAGAGTAATAGACATTGGTTGCAAACCATGCAGTTCAAGGCAAAAGTCAGAGTAAGTAGTAGTTAAAAGGCATGAGAATTAAGGACTTACAATAGCGGCTTTGACTGGTGTAGTCACGCCCTTCTTCTTGCTGGTGTGACAGTCCTTGAAGATTTCCACAACATTTGGTTCAGGTACTTTTTGGTCCTTGCGGGCTTTCCTCTACATTTGGAACAAGTCAATATAGATCTGATAATATGGTACCGCAAAAAGAGTGAAACAACAGCTAATTACAAGAGCCTCGCAGTGTGCAATATAGCTACGAGATCCTGTCGTCTGTTGGAATTTTACTTTCGTACAGTTGGCCTTGTTCTTTGAACAGTTCACCTACAAGAAGATAGATTTGTGTGGCACATGCGTAAATAGGACTTCAACATGTGATCTGATCACATATATATAATGTACCTAATACTTCTGATCATACCAGTGTTTAACGAGGCCTCTCCAGTCTTCATCTGATATATTTTCCGCTGGAGATGTTTGGGCAAGTTCACTATTAGCCTTGCCTTCAAAGTGAGTTTTCCTCAAGTTATACCGATACTGTCGCAGAGCAGATTTGAAAACATGGGTGCAAGCTTGTCTGGTTGCATCATCTTGGCTATCAAACTTGAACCTCATCTGTTGAAAATTATGGGAGTCTCATTATCAGCAACCTGAAAGTATGGGACAGAGCAAGACGATATTACTAGTTTCCATACATAATGTAACATCCCAAAATTCTAAATTTTGGAATGTTATATTAAATAGATAGTAATTATTGATTGTTTGATTGACTGTGAGAAATTGAGTGAATCTGAAGCTGTTGAAAGTTAAATGAGAGGGAATAAAAGGACTTTCCCAAACTTTCATTTTTGCATTTATGATCTTCGTGAATTCAAATTATTTTCAAATACAAAACCCTAGAGAGAAGATGGCATGACTTCTTCCATTTAAATAAATGAAAAGGGTTTCTGAAAATAATTGAATTCCATTTGGAAATATTTCAAATTCAGAAACTTTAAGCAACTCAATGATTTTCATGAGAGAAGATAAAATGACTTCTTCAAAACATGTGAAATATGAGTTGGGAGTTTAAAAGAAATCCATTTTAAAGTCCCTTTGAAAATTATTTGTCAATTTGGACTTATTTGGGTTTTATTCAAATTATTTTTCTCCAAAAATAGAATATACGGAAAGTAGGGTAAAATGATTCCCTATAGTAGAAAAATGGAGAGAAATAAATTTGAAAATATTTTTGGTATTTTAAAAATGATTTTTATTGAATTTTATTGCAACAGTAGCACTCTTTGTTTTATTTAAAAATTTTGTGGTTTCTGTTTGACGCTAGAATAATGTTCATGTTGTAGGAAATCTTTTTCTGAAGATTTTTGCGTGGAAGCTTTCTATCCATGTGCCAGAGCCATGAGTTGGTGGCGAGATCTTATGGGTTTCACCTCTAGCCTACCCCAACTTGTTTGGGACTAAAGGCTTTGTTGTTGTTGTTGTTGTTGTATATGCCTGTAGTATTTTTTTTATTTTAGGTTGGTTTATTTTATTTTTGGTTTTCTGTAAAAATGATTAAAAAAATCTCTCCTCCGTCATCGACTGGGCCGGCCCAGCTCCCAGGCCAGGCCACGGCCCAGCCCACGCCGCTCACCTTCCGTCCCCGAGCGGGACTCCGCTCGGAAGTCCTCCGCCGCCACGGCATCGCTGCCGCCTCCGTGCCCCCGCCGGCCTCCTCTGCCCCCTTGTCCACGCCATCGTCGCCGCCCTCCTTTTATAAATCCCCTCCCCCTCTCTATGCTCGCGCCGCCGCCCTCCCGCATCTCGCCGAGCCGCCGCCGTCGCACTCG
>NC_041389.1:408418901-408427315 GCF_002162155.2 Triticum dicoccoides | reverse complement strand
CATGCCGGAGGACTGTGGGAGCAGCCACCCCGATGACCCCGACGCCGCTGCCATCTTCTTCTTCGTCGCCGGTGACCTCCACCGGCGCGGTGAGCCACCAGAATTCCCTCGGTCGTCCGATTCGTTTTAGATGGCCCCGATTGGATCCTTCTGTTTTTTTAAATCCTTTTTTTTTTCTTTAAGTGAACGTTCATTAGTTTAGTTTCTTTAGCGAACAGTGTTCGTTCGTTAGCTTTCGTTAGCGAACTTTCGTTAAATAGCCTTTCTGTTTTGTTTTATTTCTGCCAGGGACCCATCTGCGATTAAAGTTTTTTACAAATTAGTCCCTAATCTTTAAAGATTCACTACTTTTTACTCGTGTATCCAAATCCAATGAAACCAACACCCACTTCTTTGTGATGATCCCCTCTATCCATTAAAACAACTTAAACATATTTTTGAAAGTTTAGAAATTTGAATTCAAATAGTTTAGTATTCGAACTTCGTTTGATCGTAACTTGAGTTTTATAACTCCGATTTAGTTGATTCTTTTTTCAAATTGAAGCTCTTGACCTAAACTTTCTGATAATGCCAAATTCACTTAATTTTGGTACTGTTAGAAATTCTTTTCTGTTGCAAGAGTCATTTGCTTGGTTTTGAAGTTTTCCGAATTGTTTTCTTCATTCTTTCCGATCTTTTGAGTGATTGCTTATGTGTGGTTACTATTGCTTGCTCATGATAGATTGAATGGAGTGTGACGAATAGAACTATCAGGAGTTATGAGTGTGAATCATCTTCATCAACAGTACGAGGCAAGTTCACACTTTGATCATATCCCTTTCATACTCAGTTTTTATGCATTAGCTTCACCCTCAAACATTGCATGGTTAGGAATTGATAACATGTGGGTATTGGGAAGTAGTTGATGAGGTAGGAACCTATTGTGCTGCATTCAAACCTTGGGAGTTATTTCTACGTTATGCTTATACTACAATGTTATGCTCGTAGACGTGGTTTGGTTTGAGTGATTCATGACAGATGTGAGAGTTACTATTAATGGTTGACTTAAGGTGGCTACTTTAATACACATCTGGGTGGAATGGTAGGAGCACCCTGGAGTACCCAGTGCTTTGCCCGGGCACCTGGAGAACCCAGTGCTTGCCCAAGGGGATCCCGGAGGACCCGTGTGATCACCCTATGGAATGCCACCTAGACTCAAAGGGATCATAAGATTATTCATGCTAGAAACTTCCGTGTGTAACCACAAGCCATTATGGGCTCTAGCATAGTTGAGTAAGTTGTGTGAGCTCTTGAAGAGGTAGACTAGCAGATGTAGGGGGTGTAGGTGGTACTGTCTACCCAAAGTAAAGAGTTAATGATTCTGAAAGACTGTGTCTCGGTCATCCGTTTCTCGAACACCTTGTAGTGTGAGAAATCCAATGGAGGCGATCGAGTCTTGTGGGAAAAGTGCGCAAACCTCTGTAGAATGTGCAAACTAATCATGATTAGCCGTGTCCCCGGTTATGGACATCTTGAGTATCTGGTTCTTGGATGATCATGTTGATCTCATCATGTTACTTAAATAATTTGTTGGGTTGATGATTATTAATTTGGGATTGAGTTGGAGGAACCTTCTCAATGTTTTCAACAAACTTTGTAGTTAAATAAACTATTTTCCTTTGTTGTAGGGAAAAACTGGCTTTATGCAAAAATAAACTTAGAGCTTTCCACCAGCCAAATATGCATGTAGTGATAGCTATTATTCATCGTTATCCTATGGTGTGCGTTTGCCAGTACATTCAATGTACTGACCTACATGGCTACATCGTCTCATGTTGCAGGATTCCTACGACGAGTAAGTGATATGTTAGGGTTATGATTTCTACACTCAACTTTGCCGTTGGTGTTGATGGGAATCCACAACCTTGTTGTTTATTCCGCTTTATGGATTGGGGTAATAGTATTTAAGTTACTTTATACATGTGATTTACCTCTATTATAAATCCTCGAGTACTGTGTGTGTCAGCATACCGATCCAGGGATGACACTTAAGCACAGAGACTTGACCATCTGAGGTCGGGTCGCTACACATAACCATACTTACAGATAAATGGTCGAGGAAGGTGTTGAACTGGGTTTCGTCTTTGTGGTTCCTGTACTGAATCCATGTTGGGAGGATATGTACATGACACCTAACGGCAACCGCTGCCTCTGATACTAATTTGGCTGACTCTGTAGCATCACGTGGCCTTTTTAAACCTGCCTCAAAACGGATCTCCATTCTTCCTCCTATAGATTTAGTTAACCTATCGACCATTATCCCTAATGTTTGTTTCCATCACTACATGCATAATAAACTTAGAGCTATCACTACAACAAAGCTCCAACCAGCCAAAAATAAACTTAGAGCTTTCCACCAGCCAAATAAACTTAGAGCTTTCCACCAGCCAAATATCCAACAACGAACATAGGAAGTGTTAGTGTACATCAAACTATGAGACTACATATAAAGAAGCATGCAATTGTGACATGACTCCAGCAACTACCTTCTTGTTGTTGAAGATCGCAAGGTTCATCTGATCTTGCCAACTCGTCTTGTGTCAAGAGTGCTTGGAAAGTAGTGTCAGGTGGCAAGTGATCTTGGGAACGTGCTGCTAGCTCAG
This sequence comes from Triticum dicoccoides, assembly GCF_002162155.2. Classification (NCBI taxonomy): domain Eukaryota; kingdom Viridiplantae; phylum Streptophyta; class Magnoliopsida; order Poales; family Poaceae; genus Triticum; species Triticum dicoccoides. Next base: position 408,424,673 of record NC_041389.1, on the reverse strand, counting down.
TTGACGCACGAGTAACTCGTGCAGCTGGTAGTACTGTGGAAGGTGTTGCAAGAACTAGGGCTGTCTCTGCTTGTTTGGTGGCAGCTATTTGTTTCTGTTTGGCTTTTTCTACAGCTCGTGTAGCACGGGATACCCTGTTTGTAGAATTTTCCGCTGGACTTTGACCTTCTATTGCACCATCAGTACCAGCAGAATCTGTAGGATTCTTCCGCTACCCATTCCCTGCCATTCTGTGTTTCTTTCTCTTTCTCTGTGCCATGTTAAGTCAAGCCGACAAGAAAAACGAATAACAATTTAGTTCTTCAGAACAAATTGATGCATGATACAGACGAACTGAACTTTGATGTTAGACAGCCACATGATAGGAGGATATAATATGTACGAAAAACAGGACTGAAGAGATAACCAGAACTATGATGTGTAAACTAAGCAGAAGACATTTCACTAAATTAGAAGCAATGCAATGGAAGGTAGACACCATATGAAAGATGCTACAAATATCGCTCTGCCAAGTTAACAGTGTCTCATCATAAATGGCGTTTAAACAAATGTGAAGAGTACAAGAAATAAATCATATGCAATATGCAAACAACATCACACTACCAAGTTAGAGGTCTCTCATCATTAGTGCCATTGCATATTCACAACATTGCATATTCACAGCTTATGATGTGTAAACTAAGGATAAGGCATTTCAACAAATTAGAAGCAATGAAAGCTAGACACCATACAAAAGATGCAACGAATATCACTCTACCAAGTTAAAATTGTCTCGTCATAAGTGCCATTTCAACAAATTAGTAGTACAAGCTAGAAAAGAATACGAGATGTAACCTATATCACACTCCCAAGTCAAACATGTCTTGTGGTAAGTGATTGTTGCAGGTTACACAACAGTAGTAATTTGATGTAAGAACATGGTGTGATAGACAGATATTGTATCTTCTAGAAATAGGAACACGTGTCTTATTCACAAGTATAATGTGTAAAGTAAGCAGATGGAATTCAACAAAATTAGAAGCAATACAAGCTAGACATCACACATAACATGCAACCACATATAACAGTGCCAAGTTAGAGGGAGCACCGATGATGGTGCACTATGGGAGAAGTGATCATCATCAACACAACTACGTTGAGTGTTTATGCATGTGTTGTGTTGCAAATCATCTTGGGGGTGGAGGAGTAGAATCTGTAGAGGCCCTTCGTTTGGAAGGAGCACCTTTATCCGCTGCCTTGCTAACTTCCTTCCGCTTTATTGATTTTTAATTGTCAAGTAAAGCCGACAAGAAAAAGCAATAAAATTCTCTCTTCAGAACTCATTCATGCATGATACTGACAATCACTACTTTGATGTAAGGCAAACACATGATACCAGGATGGAATATGTATGAAAAATAGGACGGCATGGCATGTTCACAACTGTTTGTGTAAACTAAGCAGAAACCATTCCAACAAATAAGAAGTAATGCAAGCTAGACACCACATGAAAGATGCAACCAATATGACTCTGCCAAGTTAAAAGCGTCCCATCATAAATGGCATTTCAACAAATTAGAAGCAGCGCATGTTATAAATCATATGAAAGATGCAACTAATATCACACTGCATATACTAAAGGTGTCTCGTCATATTGATTGATGCAGGATACAAAAAACAATAGTTTTATGTAAGGACATGCTTAATAGACAGATGTACTGTGTACTAAATACAGGAAGGCATGTCACATTAACAGGTATAGTGTATAAGCTAAGCATAATAGCACATGCAGTTTAACCAGATTGGAAGAATTACAATCTAGACACCACATGCAACATGCAACCACATATCACGGTGCCAAGTTAGAGAAAGGACTTGCGATGCTAGTGTAGGGGAAATGCGGTAATCAACTACAGAGCTACGTTCACTATCTTCATCAAGCCTTGCTGTTTCTTGAGAATCATGTCGGGAGGCTGACGCTGCATTCATTAAATGAGGAGTAGTCCACTTGCCTGACTGCATCATCATAAGTGATTGATGAGGGATACACAAGAACATTAGTTTGATGTAAGAGCGTGGTTAATAGACAAATGTACTAGTATGTACCAAAAACAGAAAGGCATGTCATATTCAAAGGTATAATGTGTAAGCTAAGCAGATGCAATTTAACCAAATTGGAAGCAATACAAGCTAGACATCCGGCTGGAGTGGTGAGCATGATCATCTAGGACCTGAGAGCCTGGTGGGAGGCGGGCTGCTTCGCCACCATCGTGGCTTTTTAGTTGGCTTCCAAGTGATGCATGTCTGTGCTGGGCTTGTCACTGGCTCGGCCAGTGCCCTGACTAGCTATTTGTCTTCTGGTGCTCATGGGATGGTGGTTCATGTAAAAAATATCTTTCCTTATCTTAATAAAGACCGACTTTGGCCTTTCGAATACAAGCTAGATACCATATGGAAGATGCAACCACATATGACACCGCGAAGTCAAAGCAAGCACCTGGGGTGGTGGTTCATTGCGAGCGAGGTCATCAACTCCAGAGCTACGTTTACCGTCTCCATCTGCTGACACTGCACCCTTTATAGCACTATAACGTGCCTTACCTACCCGCATACCAAGCTAGAGCGACTTCTCTCTTTTCTTTTTTGCTTCTCTCGAGGCAGAATCTGAAATACCCTTGCATAAAAACACAATAGTGAGAGTATGGGTGAAGTGTGTGCAGAACTAGTGCACTGTAAAAGTAGCAGATAGCAGGTGGCTGAAAAATAAATGACAGGAGAGATATGATAGCTCTACAACATTGCATGGCAAACAAAATTAGATTCTACTCTGTATGATTTTGTAATATATGAGCACAGGAAATGTAGGTACTCCTCTAGCACACCACCACATGTGGTTATATCAAGATAACAGTCGACTGAAAATAAATAGGTCAGTCGATTTTTTTATGAACCGTCCAATCTACAAGGAACGGGAAGATGGCCTTCGTCTACCTCCCGCCAGTCACTGCTGACGATCTTTCTCAAACCGCCAGCGACCACCGGCCTAGACCCCTGCCTCCGCCGCCCGGGCCTCCCGTCGACCTCACACCACCGCCATGCTTGGCAGCGCCCCCAGGCCATCCCTTTAATCCTAGCCGACCTCCAGATCGGGCGCTAGCAACTCTAGGCCCCACACGCCCCTAAGATAAACATTGAGGCGCTGCTTCCCCGGCGTAATAGGCGAACTAGCGCCTATTACGCTGGGGAATGCTTACGTTAATTAGGAATTAACCAACCAGGAATTGAAATCCAGGCGGCGACGGACCTCTAGCTAAGGTGAAATAGTATATGAGGAGAAACCTTGTGCATCGCGAGTTAATAGGAACATCTAGTATCAAGAAGAAGTGGTCAACTAGTGTCTTCTGTGGGATGAATACCGTGCAAGCAGGCATGTAAGATTTGCATGAATCAGGGAAGAGGAGTACCCTTATCGGTTGCCAGTGTGGTCTCCTGCATATGTCGCGGCGATCTTCTTTTTTCTCCCGGGGGAACCGGTGTCTTGGAGGACGGTGGATCCTTGTACAAACCCATGGCCAAATTGTGAACTGTGTTGCTGTGGCCGTATATCGGTGGAGGGGAAGCAGATCCGAGGCGGCGAAGGATGGCGTGGCAGGAACAGCTCCAGTGCGGTGGACGATGGTGAAGTTGGAGCGGCAGCAGTGAGGCGCAGGACGGCGTGGTTGAACTGGCTTGGGTACGGATGGCTCGGCCTCGGCTTCAACTACTAGCCGTGGAGGGCGTTGTGGTTGAGGTTGCGATGGACGACGACGTCGGAGTATCGGCTCCGGCATGATGGAGGAGGGCGGCGGTTGATGGGTGCGATGGGGTGGCGGACGGAGGACGCAGGGGTTTCACGGCTGGTGGAGAGGTAGTTTTTGCACCCACGGAGTACGAATGGGGAATCGGACGGGTGCGTGGGGGGAGGGGGGAGCTAAGGGAGAACCATGTTTCAGTCTGGGACGCGCTTGTTTTTGGCTTTTTTAAACAGAAGATGGGACACGCTTGTTTGAAATTTGGGGAAAGTACAAACTTTGCCCCCTCTTAAATTTCGAACCTACTGCGGGTCGGGGGTAGGATGGTAATCCCAGGTGTCCCAAATAGTGGGTGGGAGCCATTTCAGCCACGCGCATGTGTGCTTAGGCGGCCATTGTGTATGAATGTTTTTCGAAGGCGGTTCCGTGGCGTCTAGATGAAGCTACAAACCTACCCTGGTTTAGACCTTTGGACGTCGGGCCGGTAGGTTTCACGGGTCAGAGTTATTAGAAAAGTAATTCCCTTGTACTACCAAACATTGGTCTCACGCGGTTTCAGGCGAGTAGAGGCTCTTTTGGCGCTTCGTTCAAAATTTTGAAACACAAGCATTCACGTTTAGAGTACTCTTGACCTTTGAGGATTGGCTTAAATAGACAACGTTAAATTTGACCTTGCATGTTTGAAAACCTCATTAAATTATCCGCTTATTTTTTAAATTTTGACACTTGAAAATCCTATAACTATGATTATTTTGGAATTGAGGAGCTAAATTTGAATCTATTTTGTACACGACTACATATGCTATTATGTAGAAAATCAGAGCAAAGATTGGTGCCCCCATAATTTAGGTATGATTTACAAATGCCATGATATCGAATTAAAATAGTTGAATGGACTTCATGTTGAATTCGATTTTTTTTAAACCACCTTAAGTTGAATTCAAATGTATGCTAGTTCATAGGTAGGTATTTATAATGTTCATTGTGTAACTTTCGTATGTATAATGTGCTTTACACACACAACATGAACTATACTCACGTTTATATTAGATTGCTAAAGCAATGCATTGTCTGGAGTTCAAAATACTAACTATGTGGATCAATTGTGTCGAATAATAACATAGACATGCTCAAATTCGATAGAATCTAGATGTCTGATGGATCAATGGTCGTTCCTTACGCGAATTGCAAATATCATGATCCCATCCTAATATTTGGATACTATTTATATCTTTAATCAATGTGTACATCAGTCTTTTACGTGTAGTTTCACTCTACATCGGTGGTCTCTCACACATGCTCACACACTCTCTCCCGAGGTGTCTTTCTCGCAGACATGCTCTCGATATAACCCTCCCTCCCTCTCGTAACCATTTACGACAGTTTTCACTAACCTTTATCACAAGCACTCTTCCTCTCACAAGCATACACACGAACAATCCCCATCGACCCTTTCTATATACATAGTCCTGCCTACATGTCTCATGTACGCATATTATCTTTAGGACTGTCTCTCACGCATTGTCTCACACCTCTCTTCCTAATCGACGATTATGATTCTAGCAGAGCATTCTGTAGGATGCCCCTTAAAGTTAGGTTGGATGAATAGTAATATCATAGATAAGGGGTTACCTTAGTCCGAGAACCTAGGGTTATAAGTCCTAGCCGACTTTGTTAGTGGACACAGAGTCCTTCACAATTCTGCTATCTTTATCTTGTACGCTCTAGTCATCCATGGGTCTCCCTAAATGCGTCACGGGCCGACCAATCAGGACGGAACCAAACGAAGGGCCTCACCTCGACCCACCGGACCTCACATGGTGACACACCCTTTGCCCCCATGTCTCGTTATCTTCTCACACCCACACATACCAACACAGACACCACACACAAAAATTCTCCTGGTGCCTCTATCCCCTCCCCCTTGCATACACACACTCAAGGGAGTCTCTCGCCGTGACGTCATATTTGTCTCTCACTCTCTAGACCACTCTCATTTCTC
>NC_041389.1:408412804-408418660 GCF_002162155.2 Triticum dicoccoides | reverse complement strand
ATGCCTCTCTCGAGTACGTAATACACACACATACCTCTCTAGGCCCTGCCAAATGCATCAACTACACATTCACACATGTTGCATCATGTACCCCATTGATCTAAAAAGCCCTCCCTTCACGTTTATTCTGCATACAACATTCCTTTTGAATAAAGTGTGGCCAAAAAATTATTTTAGAACTTCTAAATATATACAACATTACAAAGTTATATGGAGGAGTATGAACTCTAATTTGCATTGCATGGTACCCACAATGATATTTATTCCGCACTGTGAATTCGTATATTTTTATACTATATATAAAGTTAGTCATAATAAAGAAAAATGAAGAACATCTATCTCTCCATCGCATACCCCCCTTGTACGCCCCTTTCACGTACGCACAGAAACTATCTCCGGGTCCTCTAAAAGTAAGCCCCCAGCACATTCACGCATGTTTCATCTTTCGCTCGCGATATATACAGTGACGATCATTGTATTTGAAGCGAAAGCATGATACGTACATTGGACTTCAGAATCCACTCATTACGGTCACCATTTACGTTTTGTGGTTATTATACAGTCACGGGCTCACCGTACAACTCTGTATTTGCTCAAGACACGACTAGTTGACCAGTTAAACGCTCCACGTGGCACCTCTAGTGTTGCATCACATTATCTCACTACCATTGGTCCCACCTGTCGGCTTATATCTACTCTACATCTACACTCTTATAAAATACACTCTTATAAAAAAGGAGTTGGTGATGATGATGTGCCTGCCATCCTGTAATATAGGCCGTCCGATTTATATCTGACGGATAGGAAGGAAACTATGGCAATTTTGCAAAATGGTACCCACACACCTCTCCACATTTGCAAATAAGGCCTTCCCTCATTCATCCTTTTCTCTCACAACATAAACTAGTCATACAAATGCATCTTGATGTTACTTGCAATGCACGGGCATCTTGCTAGTAAGAATGAAAACAAACGACAAAAAAATATTGGACGGTGGTTCGAAGTCATGACCGCGGGCACAGCGGACAAGGTGGCCTTGTATTGGTATGATGAGCCATCTATTTTAACACACATGAGCTGGTGTGGTGATTATACACACACGCACGCATGCACACGAACTGCATGCACGCAACACTCACACGAACACATGCACCCACGCAGGCACGCACGCACGCAACACTCACACGTACACACGCAGACACGCATGCACGCAACACTCACAGCACACACGCATGCATGCATGCACAGACTAGTACACCACACGACCAACACACACTCTCACGCTCAAGTGCTCAACCTACACGTGCATGCGCACACCTCAGGCCCTCACAGACACATACACAACCAGGTGATTCCCGCGCACGGGTTGGAGTCTTGTCGCGCCTGCGTAAATTTGTGTTTACCTGACCTTTTCCCTATGCAAACTGATAGGTGGGACCCATAAGGAACGTGGTCAATTTAACTAGTCAACATGGTGCCACGCAGACTATTTGGCCAGTCAACAGAGTGCGATCCGATGCTGAACCGTGAGCAAGTGACCGTATAATCACCGCAAAACGTATATAGTGACCGTAATCAGCTTATTCTGAAGTTCGGTGGCCGTATTACGCTTTTCTCTTTGTAGGCCCTCCAAAACTACATCTCTCCACGTTCTCGCATGTTACATCTAACAACTCTGCAATCAGTGGAGAATCTAGAACTAAATTGAAGGGTAGGCTCTAAACATCAAGTTTCTAAGTCTAATTAGCAAATGCATTGCAATTTACGTGTTAAACACCTTAGTAAAATTGTCAGCTAGTATGTTTAGTTGAAATAGGATATTTGGAGGGTAGGCTTCAGCCTATTGAAGCCCCCCTAGTGGAATCGTCACTTTATGCAATACAGCACTACTACTACACTCTAACATAATAAATCATATGTGTTTTTAGTTTTACTAGATATCATATTATTAATTAATTATTCAATTTGCATACATTAAAATTGCCTTTGAAATGTATGGCCAGTATCATCTACCGCACGGGAAAAATCCCGCCCTTTCCTGTTTAATCGGGTTTATATCGATTGATCGTGCAAAACAGCAAAACTATAGTACTATACAGTACAAGTGACAGTTCGCTGGACCACCGTGTCGTGTATTCCTCCGTCGTAAGAGTGGAGCGCTCGCTTTCATAAATCTTCTAGTCCCTTTCGCCGACATGTGGGACATCAAGCTACCGGGTCCATGTGCCATACCGAAATACAGTGCAGAGCAGCCGGGGTGAAACACCCCGGTCATGGCGCCAGCGTAGTAATGAGCAATGAGGCGTCAAATCACAAAGCTGCACCTTCCTGCCAGTTAAGTTGGAGGGACGAAGTAATAATGCTAAAAAAAGAAGTTGGAGGGACGAAGCAACCATCATTTCACTCATTGTTGAATGCGCTTCTCCCTCATCTTCTTCAAGTTAACCACGTGTTGCTTCTGCCATTGTTCTGCCTCATGTGGGACGCGGATCGGCTTGGTAAAGCACTGACACGTGGGACCGCATGTTAGCAAACCGCCAGGACAACGTCCTCTAAAAATAAGAAACCTCCCCCGCCATCCGCATGGCAAAATCACCTCCTTTTTACTAGTCTTGATTCTATAATTTTTTAGATCAATATAACTGAGATTTGTATAGATAGCACACAGGAGAAAAACCAAGTGGTACGGTTAAGGGCATCGACAATGTGTAGCCAAATGTGAAAATAGCTTTTGGCATCGTGGGAACCATTGTGGAGGTGCTGCCAAAGCTAAAAAGATGGAACCGAAGCTCCCTGATTGATTGATTGAAGGAATAGAAAAATGCAACGTCTCTCCTATTTCTCCTGTGCTTGGACGCATGTACAGTATAGAGCACAAAGTCTACTCCCCAGTCCCTTCTGTCACAAATCACACAGCAGTGAGGCATCAAATCACAAAGCACGGACGAAGCAACCATCATTTCACTCTTCGCTGACTCCGCTTCTCCATTGTCTTCTCCAAGAAACCACCTCACCGCATTAAGCTGGATGGATGACGCTATTGTGTACTAGTAGTACTAGTACATTTACGCGTTCTTTGGTTCAACGTACTTCCTGGATGCAAATAAGGCGGTTGTCTTGGCTTGCAGGCGGCACTTGCGAACCCACACCCTCACACAGTCGCTCCTGCACGCCGCAAACCCAACCAAGGGAACGCACCCTCACTGTCACGTGTTGTCGCATGTGAACAAACCAAACTCATCCATCCTACCGCTGACACATAATTTTCGTTCATAGAGTATGTTTATCCAACCGCATGTTGGGGAGTATCCGTACGGCCTGTGCGGTGGTCTATTGGGGAAGAAGAAGAGGTGAGGAAGAAGGGTTAGGAGACGTAGGATATTCATCCAACCGCCTGAAATGATAGACTGACCCAAGTGATGAAAGTCAGGCGACTTGCATAACAATATATGTTTTTACACATCAAAAGATAAAAAACAACATAAAGAAAAACTATCACTGCTCGCGGAACGAGACGACCTCGTCGTCTTTGGCCGCCGGCGCGAACCAGCCATAGCTGCCGACGTGTGTCTCTGCACCGTGGTTGTCCTTGGCCTCCAGTTACTCGTTCACACGGAGCGTGCGGGCGCTCTGCATGAACGAGAGGACCGCCCGGTTCAAGTCGATGACGTCCGGTTCCGCCTGTAGGAGGGCCTCGATGGCAGCGGCATTCGCGCGCTCCGCGTCGAGTCGAGCCTCCGCCGCCCGGTTCAAGTCCAGGACGTCTGGTTCCGCCTGCAGGAGGGCCTCGATGACAGTGGCATCCGCGCGCTTTGCGTCGAGTTGAGCCTTTGCCGCCCGGTTCAAGTCCAGGACGTCCAGTTCCGCCTACAGGAGGGCCTCGATGGCAGTGGCATCCACACGCTCCACCTCAAGTTGAGCCTTTGCCGCCTGGTTCACATCCACGACATCCGGTTCCGCCTATAGGAGAGCCTCGATGGCAGCGGCATGCGCGCGCTCTGCGTCGAGTTGAGCCTCTGCCTCTCGGTCCTCCTTTAGTATCACCAGGTTGAACTGCTGGTCTGCCTGCACCATGGGGGACTCGGACGCCGGCACGAAGTTGACGTCCATCGCCTCATACCCATTGGAGTCCTTCTGCGCCACGACCTCCGCCATGACCATTGGATCGGCTTCCTCCTCCTTGTAGCTTGGCTCCAGAGAACTTGGGGATTGGCCCGCCGCAAAGCGAGCTTAGGAATGGAGGTATGTGGCGCCGACCACCGCCGCGATTTCTGTGTGGCGCTCCGGCATCAGCATCTTGTAGTACGTGATCTTGCGGCGCACCATGGCTTTCCGGTGAACTAGGGGACGCTTGATGCGGGCTAGGGGATCAAAAGGTGGGGGAATGGGTTGGAGATTAGGTGTGGTTTTGGGGCAGTGGCTGGCATAGGCCGAGTAGCGTAGGTTTTGGTGTGAATAGTGGTTCCGGTGACGATCGGTCAATCGGTTTTGATAGTACATCGCTCTTGTCGCGTTCGTGTTGCACCCCAGCATGTTGGACCCTCCATGTCGCTCACTGAATGGAACGCGCTTCGTCTTGCGTTTTCGCTCGCTTATGGGACCGCAGTTGAGAGCAAACCGATGTCCCTCCCCTCCCCCGCCCGCGTCATTTATACTACCACTCTCTTAGTTTTATGCGGAGTAAATAAAAAAAAGAGGAGTATACTACGGATGAGGATCCCCTAACGTGGTCGAACCCATTGAGTAACTGACATGCGGGGCCTAGCAAGCATGGGGTCCTCCAGTAAGTGACCGAAAGGGAGGGTAAGGCAAGGATACCTATGTCAGAGGATCCACTTCCACTACTACTCCCTCCTTCCATTTACTATACAGGGCCTAATGCATTTTTCGAGGCTAACTTTGACCAAATGTTAGAGTAATAATATATGACATGCAACTTACACAAAGCATACGGTCAAATTCATACGTGAAAGGAGCTTCCAATGATATATTTTTCACATTATACATCTCATTACTATTAATCTTGTCAATAGTCAAATGCGGTTTTGAAAAACGCATTAGAGCATGGTTAATAATATAGCCAGTCGATGGCTATAAGGAACTGCCATGTCATCTATAGCCATCATCTATTATATGCACTCATATAGGAGTGTGGGCTATAAGGTTGGCTATTTCCCGCAAAAAAATTATAAGGTTGGCTATTGTATTAGTACTTTTTCCATCTCCTCTCTATCTCTTTCTTCATATTTGTTGTATTTAACTAGGAATGCGTATATAGCTAGGCTCTTGCATGAGAGTTCACTCCCCCTTACTTTTTCACATCTCTCTCCTCCACATAGGCCCTATATAAATGGAAGGAGGGAACACTAATATGAGCACTGCATACTCTAGTACACATGTTGTCAGTACTCCACTAGTACTATTGGACAGCAAGCTTAAAAAAGTTACTATTGCACTGGCTATACGTAGCGAAATCCTAGTAGGAAGAGCATGCACGAGAACAAGCACATTCACATGGTTGAAAACAAATTGGAAACCATCTCGAGTACAAATCTAGGAGTATGTACGAGTCTAACAATATTGATTGGGCGTTGTTGAATGTTGATACTTTTTTCTGTAAGTTTGATCAAAGTAGAGATACTTTGACTACACATAAAACTTATATGTAAACTAGAAAGGATCGGAGGGAGTATATTGTGCATTCAAAAACGAAATGAACATTGAATACCCTTTATATATGTTTTGCGGACGCTATGATCACCGGTTCAAAATTTTGAATCCACCTTAACTATCACACATGCCCCCACTCGTTCTCTCTCGATTTCATCTCGGGGTCCGGAGATCGATTGAAAGAGG
>NC_041389.1:408401476-408412619 GCF_002162155.2 Triticum dicoccoides | reverse complement strand
ATAGAAACAGACCAAACCTTTATCTCCTTGCACGACACGCAATTGATCTCTCAACATCAATCAATCTCGTCAACATGTGTCGGGGCATGAACCGAATGGGATGTCAAAACTAAGATGCGAAGCGACACGAAGTAGAGGCAAAGTGAAACTTCAAACGAACCGTTTGTTTGTATGCATGTCGGACAAATTACAACATTGGGAATACAAGCATGGTCTAGGCCCACATGCGAATGATACTCGGCAGAATGTTCAAATGAGGCATGCAGGAGGATGGACTCGACCGGAGGGCGACATGATCGATGGAGAAGAGGATTGGAGAGGAATGAGAAATAAGCTAATGCCACATGATTATACTTGAACGGCTCAAATAAACAATAAGTTGTCTCGCTTGGCCTACATAGTGAAAGGCCTAATGCGCAACGCGGAGCACTGGCGCTCGAATATGGCCGGCAAAACAAGGAAACCAACATGTGGGGCACACCTGTCAGGACGAGTAGCGCAGATTAGTCCAATGGAGGAGCTGACCCACAACCTCCTCGCCACCGGCAACCGTTCATGTGGGTCGTGGGGGCCAGCAACATGGTGCGGCTCTAGCACCGCCTCTGGACACGGTGACCGCGGTGAGCGACACGCTCATCGTAATTGGACACGGTCGGTTTCAGTGTGCCGAGGGTGGCGCTAGCGTTGTGGCACGACCAAGAGTATGTTTGGTTTGTGCCCAAGGTTGCCCCATCAAAGCATTGGCTAGCCAAAATTTTGGTTGAGGTTTTGGTTGCCCATGATTTGGCCGACATTGGCAAGAAAAATGAACTAGAGTTGGCTAGAGTTCATTGGCATGCCAAAAAATGGCAACCATACAAACAAAGACCAATCTTTGGGTCATGACCAAAATTTTGGTAAGGTGCACTTTGGCCACAATCCAAACGCACCGCAACACCCGGCTTGCCGAGGATGCACGGGGCGCCGCGACGCATCCACGGAGTAGTGTAGCATGGACAACTGCATCCGCAGGACCTGAGACCATGTCGGGTCATCTTGCTTTTTCAATGACATGCAGGGATCGCATGTGAGCAAAGGCCATCTCCAACATTGCCACGACCGCAGCTGACTACCCTGGCACACCAAAAACCCTCGTCCCTCAGGCCGTCATGCGGTGCGTTCCCAGCCGGCGCCAGCTTTCCACATTCATGTCATCCATCCGTATGACGTCGTTAAGAGGATCGGTGCCCGAGGAACCAACTCCGGTGACTTAATGACACACCCGAACACTTGGCCTCACCGGAATGCACTACCTAAAGCGGCAACGCCCAGCTAACCTCCACACTGTAGCGCATCTTCCTCCTAGCTGTCACCACATCCGCCATGACCACATGCGCGAACGCTCTGCGGAAGAGCTTGTCTTCGGGGATGAAGCTCGAGGTCGTCGCCCTCACTCAAGTCACCTCTCGCGACGCAATAGCGGCATAGCCGGACGCGGACGCGACCGCACAAGCAGTGGCCACGCTGGTGGCCGATGATGGGAGCACTGTTAGCCACGCGTCCTACTTTCCGCCGTCCAACGTCCGGCACCACCGAGGTCAGGGACTTCTCTGAGGATGAGTAGGGCATGGGAGGCGGCAGGGCATGGTGTGCCAATTGGCCGGTCTGTATCTTGTGTTCTACTCTTCCTCGCCGGAGACCGCACCTTCACTTCACGGGTCTTGAACCCCGCCCTCGTACATAGAGATCGCAGATGGAGGATGTTGGTCGCCGTCGTAGAATAGGTTTAGGGTCGAGTTTCTTTTATTTTTTTGTCCTATAAAAGTTCGAAATGTAATGAAAATCTGCCGTGTTTGCATTAATTTCGGTCGGTGTATATGAACTTTCACAATAATATAATATATTATAGGAGTACTAGCAAGATGCCCGTGCATTGCACGGAACATCAAGATCTTGTGGGAGAAAAGGATGAACGAGGGACAGCCTTATCTGCAAATGTGGAGAGGAGTGTGGGTAAATTGTCATAGTTTCCTTCCTATCCGTTAGATATAGATCGGACGGCCTATATTGCAGGATGATAGGCACACCATCATCACCAACTCTGCTTTTTATTGAACCGAGACAAAGCTAACATGTGAAGTAAATAAACACATAGGGTCTATACATACACAATTTATCTTAGGCACTCCAAAAGTACGTCCACTACACATTCAAGCATTTCACATCTTTCTACATCTACGAGAACCTATGAAAGGGTTAACGTAAATTGCCTCTCTCTCTCCTCCCCTGATTTTCATGGTGGTGGGCCCCTCCCTCCTCCCCAATCTACAATCAACAGCTCACATGTTTCACATTATGTTAATTACATAACTGGGATTACGTAGGTGTAGCATTAATCATCCTAAAAAAACACCTAAGCCAACCTCCAAGCATATCGCGCGGGAAAATACCCGGCCACGCCATTTTAGTCGGGATTACCGGATTACTAGTAGTAGTATCGATGGATCGCGCGAAGCACCAAGTTTTTGTTAGGGGCGAAGCACCTAGTTTAAAAGGAAAAACGCGGTACACTCACATCACCCCTGTCGCGGTCGCATTGCACCCCACACACGTTCGGTCCTGCACACGGCTCACCCAAACGGAACGCGCTTCGGCTTGCCTCTTCACTGACATGTGGGGCTGCACTTGGAGAAATCGACCATGCGCCAAACTCCTCCCGCCCATCGCGCAAAAATCCTCCCCCTGTGACGTCCTCGATTCAATCGTACACTAATCATACACGCAAATGTGTACGATCAAGATCAAGGACTCACGGGAAGATATCACAACACAACTCTAGACACAAATTAAAATAATACAAGCTTTATATTACAAGCCAGGGGCCTCGAGGGCTCGAATACATCAGCTTGAATACAAACGAGTCAGCGGAAGCAACAATATATAAGTACAGACATAAGTTAAACAAGTTTGCCTTAAAAAGGCCAGCACAAAAGCATCTACGATCGAAAAGGCAAGGCCTCCTGCCTGGGAGCCTCCTAACTACTCCTGGTCGTCAACGGTCTCCACGTAGTAGTAGGCATCGCCGGTGGCATCTGGCTCCTGGGCTTCGACATCTGGTTGCATCAACCGGAAAGAAAAGAAAGGGGAAAGGGGGGAGCAAAGTAACCGTGAGTACTCATCCAAAGTACTCGCAAGCAAGGATCTACACTACATATGCAACATTATCAAAGGAAGGCTGTATATGTGGACTGGGCTACAGAAATGCCAGAATAGAGAGAAGGTCTAGTCCTATCGAAGACTAGTATCTTCTGGAAACCACCATCTTGCAGCAAACAGGAGGGAGTAGAGTAGCATAAAGTAAAATAGTAGTAATGTTATCAACCTCGGCCAGAGATCCTTTCTCGACTCCCTGCAAGAAAGCAATCCCAGAGCCATACTATCCAGTTATCACCTCATCACAATCCAATTCTCATCACAAGTATCCGGTTCTAGTTGTATCGATCGGGATACAACTCCAAGTGTCCGTTACCGTAGGACAGGCTATCGATAGATGTTTTCTTCCCTGTAGGGGTGCACCAACTTACCCACCACGCTCGATTAACTCCGGCCGGACACACTTTCCTGGGTCATGCCCGGCCTCGGCCGAACAATACGCCGCAACCCGACCTAGGCTTAATAGAGAGGTCAGCACGCCAGACTAAACCTATGCCCCCAGGGGTCATGGGCCATCTCCCCGAGAACTCATGCATGTTGCGTGGGCGGCCGGTGAGCAGACCTAGCTACCTCCTTAAAAACGCAGGTGCTTACCAGTCCAACCCGGCGCGCGCCGCTCAGTCGCTGACGTCTATTAAGCTTCGGCTGATGTATACGACGCAGAACGCCCATACTATGCCCACGTGATGGTTAGTGCTATCAGGCCAGAGGCCCCTCGGATCAAATATCCAAATCGTAGTGGATTAGGAACACGCGGTAACAAGCAGAGACTCACGAAATATGTGACCCCGTTGCCCCGTCTCGAGGACTTGCGGCAAGGGCTAAGAATGCCCGGCCACGCCTCATAATTATCTCACGGGCACCTTCCAGGTCAACCCATCTCCACATCACACGCGGGTACCCCTCAGGGTCGACCCGCCTTTCCAAGTAACAGTGGTAAAGTCCAAGTATCCGTGTGTCCAAACATCAAGGGGAAAACCCAAGGAATCACCCCCGGTGAATTCCACTCGATGTAATCATCAAGGTGAACGTAAGAGGAATCACCCCGAGGTTCACACTTGAGGGGTTGCACGACAGAGTCATATCGGAAGTGGTTAAGGCGGAATCACCCTCGATGACTGAGGGGGTCCGGGATTAGGGGGTATCCGGACAGCCAGACTATATACATCGTCCGGACTATTGAAGCGTGAAGATACAAGACTCAAGACTTCGGCCCATGTCCGGATGGGACTCTCCTTTGCGTGGAAGACAAGCTTGGCGATCCGGATATTATATTTCCTTCCTTGTAACCAACTCCATGTAAACCCTAGCTCTCTCTGGTGTCTATATAAACCGGAGAGGATGGTCCTTAGAAGGCCGATCACAATTACAATCATACGATCATAGGCTAGCTTCTAGGGTTTAGCCTTTGTGATCTCGTGGTAGATCTACTCTTGTACTACTCATATCTTCAATATTAATCAAGCAGGAAGTAGGGTTTTACCTCCATCGAGAGGGCCCGAACCTGGGTAAACATTGTGTCCCTTGTTTCCTGTTACCATCAGCCTAAGACGCACAGATCGGGACCCCCTACCCGAGATCCGCCGGTTTTGACACCGACATTGGTGCTTTCATTGAGAGTTCCTCTATGTCGTCGCTTGGAGGCTTGATGGTGTCTTCAATCGCCAACAACACCGTCCAGGGCGGGACTTTTCTCCCTGGACAGATCTTCGTGTTTGGCGGCTTCGTACTGCGGGCCAATTCGCTTGGTCATCTAGAGCATATCGACAGCTATGCTCCTAGCCACCAGGTGAGGTTCGGAAACTTGAACTACACGACGGATATTCGCGGAGACTTGATCTTCGATGGATTCGGGCCTATGCCAAGAGAGTCGAACAGTCACGAGGAGCACGGCCTAGACCGGCTGTCGGACAATGTTCGGGATATCATCCCTGCAGTAGTCCCGGATCTAAATCCGGAGCAGGTTGCGTTGCCTAAGGACGGAAGGGTGGACCCCGCCCCGCAGGCCGCATACTCACCGGCGTTGGAGCCAAACATAGGTCTCACCTCTGTGGAGGCCTATAACCCCGGGCCCCCGGACTCGTATCCGGTTGTTGGTTCCTGTCCGCACACCCTCGAGCCAATCAAGCCAGGTTGGGCTCCGGTAATGGAGTTTACCACTGCGGACATCTTTCAGCACTCGCCCTTTGCCGACATGCTGAACTCATTAAAGTCGCTCTCTTTGTCGGGAGGCTCTAGGCCGAACTATGTCCGGCTTGAGTGGGAAGCAGGCGACGAAGGAATTCGCTGCCCACCCACCACCCACTTCATTGCCATGGTCGATGATTTAACCGACGTGCTTGACTTCGACTCCAAAGACATCGACGGTATGGACGACGATGCAGGAGACACATAGGAGCCACCGCCCACAGGGCGGTGGACAGCCACCTCTTCATACGATATATACATGGTGGACACTCCGAAAGAAACAAATGGCGATGAAGCAATGGAGGATAACCCCTCCAAGAAGAAAGCAAAACATGGGCGTCGCCAGCGCCGCTCCAAGCCCCGCCAAGACAATACTGGCACCGGAGGCGAAAACAATCCGGATGGTGCCGAAGATGAATACAACCCTGATCAGCCCGCCTTCGAGCAGGCCAAACAGGACGATGGGCAGGACAGCCCAGATGAACATGCGACGGACGGGTATCCGGAGGAGGACAACTACATGCCCCCCTCCGAAGACAAGATTAGCCTCGGCGACGACGAGTTCGGCGTGCCTGAGGACCCCGCGGAGCAGGAGCGCTTCAAGCGCCGGCTTATTGCCACCGCAAGGAGCCTGAAGAAGAAGAAGCGGCAGCAGCTTCAAGCTGATCAAGATCTGCTCACAGACAGATGGACAGAAGTCCTGGCAGCCGAGGAATACGGACTCGAGCGCCACATGGCTACCGGCCGCCTCGAGGTCGGGATAAAATGGCATATCAGCCCGAATACCAGCCTGCACCCCCACGCCAGTTTACTACGGCCCAGGGCAATACTCAGGACCTGCGCGATAGATTGGATAACACCGCAGGACAACCTAGATCGATCTACGGATCACGGGGGCGCACCGCAGCACATGACGATGAACGTCATACCGGATACACTAATAGTAAATCTGGCCGGCCCGAACACAACCAACCTGATTGGGCCAGACTGCGTCGCAACATAGCCCGGCACAGAGGAGCCGCACACCCCCTCTGCTTCATTAATTGATGAAGTGATGGATCATGAATTCCCAGAAGAGTTTAAACCCGTAAACATCGAATCATATGATGGCACAACAGACCCCACGGTATGGATCGAAGACTTCCTTCTCCACATCCACGTGGCCCGCGGAGATGATCTACATGCCATCAAGTATCTTCCCCTTAAGCTTAAAGGACCCACCAGGCACTGGCTTAACAGCCTGCCCGCAAATTCCATTGGCAGTTGGGAAAACTTGGAAGACGCATTCCTTGACAACTTCCAAGGCACATATGTGCGACCTCCGGACGCCGATGACCTGAGCCACATCACTCAACAGCCCGGAGAATCAGCCAGGAAATTCTGGACACGGTTCCTAACTAAAAAGAACTAAATAGTTGACTGTCCGGACGCCGAAGCCCTGGCGGCCTTCAAGCATAATATCCGTGATGAGTGGCTCGCCCGACACCTCGGCCAGGAGAAACCCAAGTCCATGGCATCTCTCACGACACTAATGACCCGCTTTTGCGCAGGCGAGGACAGCTGGTTGGCTCGCAGCAGCACTATGCCACATTCTGGCACGTCAGATGTCTGTGACAATAATGGCAAACTACGGTGCAATAGACACAAGCGACGGAACAACGGCGACAACACCGAAGAAACGGCAGTCAATGCCGGATTCAGCGGATCCAAATCCGGTCAGCAGAAGAAGCCATTCAAAAGAAACAATCAGGGACCGTCCAGTCTGGACCATATACTAGAGCGCCCGTGCCAAATTCATGGCACCCCAGACAAGCCAGCCAATCACACCAATAGAGACTGGCTGGCATTTAAACAGGCCGACAAGATAAACATCGAAAATAAGGACAAGGGGCTGCACAGCGGCGACGATGATGAGCCCCAGCGTCCGAACACGGGGGGACAAAAGAAATTCCCCCCCCCCCCAGGTGAAAACGGTGAACATGATCTACGCCACTCACATCCCCAAGAGGGAGCGGAAGCGAGCGCTATGGGACGTCTACACGATGGAGCCAGTCGTCCCCAAACTCAATCCATGGTCAGCTTGTCCGATCACCTTTGATTGTAGGGATCACCCTACTAGCATCCGTCACGGCGGCTCGGTCGCATTGGTTCTAGACCCAATCATAGACGAATTCCACCTCACAAGAGTCCTTATGGACGGTGGCAGCAGCCTGAACCTGCTTTATCAGGACACAGTGCGTGAAATGGACATCGACCCTTCAACGATTAAGCCAACCAAAACCACCTTTAAAGGTGTAATTCCTGGAGTAGAGGCCCACTGTACGGGCTCCATAACATTGGAAGTGGTCTTCGGATCTCCGGATAACTTCCGAAGCGAGGAGTTAATCTTCGATATTGTCCCTTTCCGTAGTGGTTACCATGCACTGCTCGGACGAACCGCATTCGCTAGATTCAATGAGGTACCACACTATGCATACCTCAAGCTCAAGATGCCAGGCCCACGCGGGGTCATAACAGTCAACGGAAACATGGACCGCTCTCTCCGTACAGAAGAGCACACTGCAGCCATCGCGGCAGAAGTACAATGCGGCCTCCTTCGGCAAACCTCCACTCCGGCAACGACAACCTCAAGCACCGTCAAGCGAGTTCGGAGCACCCCGCAATAGGGTCAACAGGCACGCCAAGAGCGCGACTAGTAGTCCGGCCTCCGCTTAAATCCCATCAAGGCAACATTTGTGCCGCGCGTACACAATTACGCACTTAAAATACCATGGGCACAGGCGGAGGCGAAGCAGTGGCTCAGTCAACAACGCGGTATCATCGCCTCAAACCTGCATAACCTTTCCTTTTACCTTTCAGGACATTGCTTTAGTGCAGCTTCTCTAGAAGAGCCGGATTGTCGGACTTACATAGGAGAAAAAACCAAGGAGGCAACATGCTTTGCGCATAGAAGGAAATACCCAGGTGGAATCTATTTATGATCATTATACCTGCTTATATCTATCTGTACGTAGCCTGCCCCCGAATAGGGTATGTCAAATAATCCTATTTATCTCCGCTTAATGCATTCATTGTAAACATACGCTAAACGTATTATTCATCAATAGGAGATCATATAGAGCATCAGCTTATTATTCTTATTTGAGCATTTTTTTCTTACAAATGTCTATTTGATATTGCATTCGTACACCTTGGTACGTTCAGTTTGCCAGGGGCTTCTTATGGCGCCCCATAATACGGTAAGACAAGTCCGAACACTTTCAACAGTCCGGCATGCCGAACTTATAGCATTATATGCATCAGCTCCGAATCATGTCTTGGGTCTACAGTTGGGATAGCCCGGCTCCCTTGTTTTGGTGCCTTACGTTCCGTTATATCGGCTAAGGTAGCCTAGGGAGAACTACTACGATTGTGCCCCAGTTCTTCCGGACAAGCACCTCAGTAGAGAAAGCCGAAAACTAACCGGCATGATGTGGCGAGAGCTGGTCGCTATTCGAGAGGTCTTAAAATCCTTAAAGATTTTTCCGCTTTAGGCGATAATTCGGCTTCGTCCGATCTAGGCGTGTATAGCGCCCCAATTCAGTCTTCCGGATTCTAGGGGCTTTGCCGAAATTTAAAATTTTAGACTTCTATGGCTAAGTGAAGGTTATAAAGCCGAATAGTCCAATTGCCTTGTCCGCTGCGCCGGACACCTCCTTAAGGGACCAAACATTTGGATAAAGAGTGTCCGGGTTTTCCATGAACACCCCAGTACTAGTTACGTGGGGGTGGAAGCCGACGACTTGCCTACTTTCAGTATTTTATAAACAGCCGCACAGAAGGTAATATTTTAAATAACAAAAGCGCTACATAGCGCAAGTAACTTCGTCCTTAAAATTACAAACATCACAGAAGTGAATTCATTCTAAAATTATGTCCTTGGTACATTCATCGGCCACGAGGCGAGCGCCTTTCATAACGCCATCATAATACTTCTCCGGATAGCGATGCGGCTTGCCCTTCGGCGGCCCGTCCTTCACCAGCTTCTCCGCATCCAGCTTGCCCCAATGCACCTTCGCACGGGCAAAGGCCCGGCGGGCACCCTCAATGCAAACGGATCACTTGATGACTTCCAGTCGCGGACAGACATTCACCATCCGCTTGATCAGGCCGAAGTAGCTGGTGGGCAGGGGCTCACCAGGCCACATCCGGACTATGAAATCCTTCACAGCCACTTCGGCTGCCCTGTGGAGTTCGACCAACTGCTTCAGTTGGTCACTCAGAGACGTTGGATGTTCGGCCCCAGCATACTGGGACCAGAACAACTTCTCCGTTGAGCTCCCCTCCTGAGCATGGTAGAACTCCACGGTCTCTGATACGCTGTGTGGCAGATCTGCGAATGCCCCTGGAGAGCTCCGGATTCGGGTAAGTAAAAGAAACGTCTCCTCCACATGTTTGCTTTGCATAAAGAATTTCTTACCCACCGCTATCTTCTTGGCCTCCTGGATTTCTCGCTGTGCCTTCTCGGCTTTGGCCTTGGCGTCTTTTATACTTGCAAGGGCCTTCGCAAGCTCGGCCTCTTTTGCCTTCAGCTCATGCTCCACGGACTCGAACTTTTTGCCGAGCTCCTGGAGCTCTTGTTGTACCTCGCCCACTCGGGCATCTTGCTTTTCACGCTCTTTATGCTCCAAGGCCGCCTTGTGTTCGGCCTCGGACAACGCTTTCTTTAGAGATGCCACTTTGGTGGTGGCCTCTGTTATCAAATCGTTAGAATAACCACTTTAGAGATGCTTCGTCGTTAGAATAACCAATTTTATCTATCCTTCATTACATGAGAAAGGGGAATCATTCACCTTTGCTCTCTTCGAGCTGCCTCCTCGTGAGGTTGAGCTCTCCCTACGCCTACTCCAGGTCCTGCTTTAGTCCGGCGTTCTCAGCCATACGGACCGCAGCGGCAAGCAGCACAGCCTGCTTATTCACATTCAAACTTATTGTTGGACTCCTGCGGATTACAATTGACCCTCCGTTTGGTTTTTCCTTCCGAACATCAAACAGAGTATCAGGGGCTACTACCTATCGGGTGGTAATTTCACACATTTTTATTACTTACCTCAAAGCCTGTCAGGAGGCTGGTGCAGGCTTCGGTTAGTCCGCTCTTGGCGGACGAAACCTTCTGAATCACTACACTCATAAGAGTGCGGTGCTCTTCATCTATGGAAGCGCCACGAAGCGCCTCCAGCAGACAATCCGACGCTTCGGGCGCAACGGAAGTCCTCGACACAAACGGCCCTCCCTCCCTAATGAGGGGCTGCCCGCCTGAGTCCAGAACCATTGAAGGCTATGGAAAGGTGTTCGGCTGAGAGTACGGCTTACTGCGGCTCTCATCAACACGATCCGCGGGGATCTTGAACCCCACGTGTCCGACGTCTGGAACGCCGCCTTGGAGCGCCTCCAGACCCGCCTCCCCCTGCTCTGGGAGCCTTTGGGATAACACCTCCGTGTCATCTGCAGGCTGAGGAGTATTGCCGTCGGGAGCGAGTTCATCGCCGAATCACTCAAGGACACATCCGAAGACGATGCTTCGGGATGGACCCTGGCTGGACTGCATATAAGTTCGGTGTTATAACAAAACTGTGAAGCAAAATTACGATAGAGTGCGGATACTTACGATCGCACTGCGGGCTTCTTCCTGGGTAGCCACCCCTCCTCGCTATCGGCGGCGGTGGCGGAGTAGTCCGGAAGGGACGCCTTTCCCTTCTTGGACGTCCCAGCCTCCCCCTCTGGG
>NC_041389.1:408376767-408401081 GCF_002162155.2 Triticum dicoccoides | reverse complement strand
GAGGTGGAGTTTCTTCTTGTTTCCCCCCCCCCTCCCGCCTCTGCGGGAGGAATCTGCCTCGTCGTCATCAGACGACAAGGGTTTGACGGCCTTGCGCCAGGGGCCTCTCCTGGCCCCCTGGTCCACCCTCTCAGGCCTCTCGTCCTTTCTGGACGGTTCTTCCTCCCGTTCAGGGGAGGAGTATGCCTTGTCGTCTTCGGACGAGGCTTGCGCAACCTTACGCCGGAGACCCTTTTGGATCCCCGAGGCCTTCTTATAGGCCTCCTTTTCCGGCCCCTTATAGGGCGCCGGGACCAGCATCTTCGTCAGAAGAGTATCAGCTGGGCTTTCCGGCAGCGGAGCCGGACAGTCAATCTGCTTCGCTGTCTCCACATAATCCTAAACAAATATGCACAATTGCTTAAGGCTCCCCCTTGAATATACTGGGAAGAACCGAATCCAATGGCGGTCTGAGAACTCACCTGATTAGGAAGTCGCGCGGCATGGAGCCCGCGGTCCTTGGATATGGGAGGAGGTACTTCGGAGGCCTTGAACAACGCCTTCCATGCGTTTTTGTGCTTCATGCCATAGAGCCTTTGAAGCGTCTGGTGTTCAGCCGGGACGAACTCCCACAGATTGAATGCCCTCCATTGGCACGGCAGAATTCGGCGAATGAGCATGACCTGGATCACGTTGACAAGCTTGATGTTCTTGTCCCTCATGCCCTTGATGCAGTTTATGAGTCCGGACAGCTCTATAGATTCGCCCCAGGACAGGCCCTTCTGTTCCCAGGAGGTGAGCCGCATGGGGGTTCCAAATCGGAACTCGGGGGCCGCCGCCCAGTTGGCGTCGCGCGGCTCGGTTATGTAGAACCACCCCGATTGCCACCCCTTCACGGTTTCCGCAAAAGAGCCGTCGAGCCAGGTGACGTTAGGCATCTTGCCCACCATGGCTCCTCCGCACTCCGCTTGCTGGCCGCTCACTATCTTCGGCTTCACGCAGAAGATTTGCAGCCACAAGCCGAAATGAGGCTTGATGTGGAGGAAAGCCTCGCATACGACAATGAACGCCGAGATGTTGAGGACAAAGTTTGGGGCTAGATCATTGAAATCTAGCTCGTAGTAGAACATGAGCCCACGGACGAAGGGGTGAAGTGGAAAACCCACCCCACGGACGAAGTGGGCGAGGAACACGACCCTCTCATGGGGTCCTGGAGTTGGAACGACCTGCCCGTCGTCTGGTAGCCGGTGCGCTATGTCTGCGGCCAAGTATCCGGCCGCCCAAAGATTCGCGATGTGCTTTTCCTTTACAGTGGAAGCCACCCACTTGCCTCCTACTCCGGACATGTTTAGCTGTGCGGAGAATACTTGGACTAGGGCGCTGGAGCTCGAGGGGGCAAGAGTGGGCAAAGGAGGAAGAAGGCGCAGGTAAAAATGGGGAACTCTTATCCCTTTATAGAGGCGACGAAAGCGGTGCGCCTCCCCTCTAGCCCGTTGAGAACCGCTTACTTCCCAAGCGCCACGGTTGATGGCATGGTGGAATTACCCATACCCGTATTGATGAGAATCCCGTGATAAGGGGACACGATCTCTGCTGTGACAAGACGTGTCAAGGAAACCGCCTCGCAATACGCACTCTGGCTGGTTGTGAAAAAACGGTTCGAATAATGACCTGACCATAATGGCATATCACGTCGTCTAAAAAGTCGTCAGTTGAAGTATCATTCTCTCTACGGTGGTATGTGAAGATCATTTTGCAGATCCGGACACGTTCTACGTGTTCGATAATAACCTTGGAGTATTCGGAAGGAGGAACCCGCCTTGCAATGCCGAAGACAAGACTGCGCGCCGGACTCATCGTCATTGAAGCCTGGTTCAGGGGCTACTGAGGGAGTCCTGGATTAGGGGGTATCCGGACAGCCGGACTATATACATCGTCCGAACTATTGAAGCGTGAAGATACAAGACTCAAGACTTCGGCATGTGTCCGGATGGGACTCTCCTTTGCGTGGAAGACAAGCTTGGCGATCCGGATATTATATTTCCTTCCTTGTAACCGACTCCATGTAAACCCTAGCTCTCTCCGGTGTCTATATAAACTGGAGAGGATGGTCCTTAGAAGGCCGATCACAATTACAATCATACCATCATAGGCTAGCTTCCAGGGTTTAGCCTCTGTGATCTCGTGGTAGATCTACTCTTGTACTACTCATATCTTCAATATTAATCAAGCAGTAAGTAGGGTTTTACCTCCATCGAGAGGGCCCGAACCTGGGTAAACATTGTGTCCCTTGTTTCCTATTACCATCAGCCTAAGACGCACAGATCGGGACCCCCTACCCGAGATCCGCCGGTTTTGACACCGACAATGACCACGACCGAATAGCTACTCTACAGGGTTATCATCAGAAGTGCTGTAGAGGTCTCACCCTTGGCACTCGATAGTAACCCAGCAGTGTCGAACAACTAAGGGGAAAGTGATGTGTGGTGTCGGGGCCTGGTCTTCGATCCCGTTGATCGGGTCTTCAATGATGAAGCAGGGGCAACAAGGACAAGGTGGGGGTCACTGATGGATCACTAACCAACCTATACTAAGCAGTTTAGGATAAGCAGGTAAGGTACAACAATAGATAAAAAAGCAGGCTATGCATCAGAATAGGAGCAATCAATAACAATAGCAAAATCTAATGCAAGCATGAGAGAATGCAATGGGCGATATCGGGATGATCAAAGGGAGGGCTTGCCTAGTTGCTCATACGAGAAGGAGGAGTCGTCGGTGACGTAGTCGATCACAGAGGCATCAGCATCGTCACGGGGTCTACCGAAGAGAAGAGGGGGAGAAACAGTAAATACATAGCAAGCAAGTGCATAACAGGACAACAGGCAGAGCTAGACGTGTTCTAACGCGGTGCTACACGATACCAGCAAAGGGGGAAGTCAACGGGGAATGTTTTCCCGGTTTCGGACCTGTGTCAGACAAATGTCCGGAGGGGAAAATGTTCCATGTTCAGATAGTTAGAGGCATCTGACAGGTAAACGAACTGCGTATTCAAATTCGTCTCATTTTTCTGAGCAACTTTCATGTAGAAAACATTTTCATCCGAGCTACGGTTTATTTTCTATTAATTTTCAAAGATCTAAAGTTTTTCTGAAATTCCTGGATTTACTACTAATTCGAATTTAAAAGGAAAAAGGCTATGGGTACCCAAAAGTGTACCCAGCCAGAAGTACAGAGAAGCTGACATGTGGGGCCAGGGCACAGTTGACTTAGTCAACAGCCCGGTCAGCAGTCAATAGTCAAAGTGATGACTGGGGTCAAACGTGAACATTGTTATGGGTCCCACATGTCATTGACTATAGTTTAAAAGGTTATTTAGATGGGGGCCCACTGTCATTGGGCCATTAGGCTAATTAACACCTAACTAATCTACTAATTAGTACTGGCTAATTAGAATGGGGCCGGCCTTAGTGGATAGAGCCCAACCTGCCTCATCATGGCTGTGCACACACGCACCAGCACACGGCGGTTACGGCCAGCCACAACCAGTAGCTCGCACGGGAGCGGCCGGGGGTTCAGGGCGGCGAAGGGCAGCGGCGCAGGCGGGCGCGGCGAGGCCGCGACCGGCACAGGCGCGGTAGGCCGCGGGAGGTGACGGCGGCAAGCGGGCGCAGGCGCGGCAGGGAGGCAACGGCCAACGGGAGTTCTAAGCAGCAACAGCGGTAGAATAACAACAGTAGCATGGAGCAGTTAAGAGCAGCAGCAGCTCGCAAGGAGAAGAGGCAGAGCAGCGGCAATACGCACACATGTACACGTACACTGAAGCTCGGGCACGACAGTGACGATGTCTTACGGCGTACAAATCGAAGGAGGAAAAGGGGATCCGGGGGAGGAGCTCACTGTGAGTACGACGGGTTGGGCACTGGGCTCGGGGGAGGCTCGAAGACGACGATCCTCGGCGGCCGAAGATGGAAGACGTCCTCGATCCCGTCGCTGTAGGATTCCTCGGCGTCAAATCGTTAGGGAACACGATGTAGGCGACCACTGCGGTCCCTCAGGACACGGCGGTGCGGTGCGGGGCAGCTGGTGGCCGCGTGTGCGACGGCGACACGGCAACGACGACGGGCGGTCTAGCTTGGGGGGGAGAGCGTGGGGGCGCGAGGGAAAAACAGAGAGGTCTAGGGTTAGCAAGGGGGTCGGGGACGATCTTATCCCCGCGGAGGAGACGGCGGATGCTCGGCACGCGGCCATCCGAGCAATGGACGAACATTGTTCGTCCAGCACGCCCTTGTGAACAGAGATAGGAGAAGGTGCAGGGGTGGGCTGGGCCTGTGTTGTGCATGTTGGGCCTAAGTGCACAGTGATCCACCTCATATTTTCTATTTCCTTTCCACTTTCAACTGTTAGGCACTGTTTTGCATTTTATTTAAATTCAGAAGAATTTTGTTGCACATGAAACTTTTCACATAAATACCTTGCAATGCTTTGGGATCTAACCATAAAGTTTAGGGGCATTTTGTAGGGTATAAATAATTCTTTATTTTGAAAAGACCAATTTATTTGTTGTTGGAACACTTAGTTAATTTCCTAGGGATTTATCTGTGAGTCAAATGAAGTTGGTTTCCACATGAGAATTATCTAGGGAATTTATAAAGCTATTCGAACATTTTAGTTTTATAGCTCGAGGAAAAAATAATAATTTGACTTGTTTTCTAAAATTTGAATTTAAGGTCGGTTTGGAACAAAGCGGAGATTAGCAAAATTTAATTATGATGACGTGGCACCATTAACAGGAGTTTACTGTAGCATGACACCCAGGGTGTTACAAATCTCCTCCACTACAAGAAATCTCGTCCCGAGATTTAAGAGGTGGAGTAAGGGGGGAAAGTTCTGGTTACGAAGTTCTATCGAATCTTCTTTTTCATGTTGCTGTCATCGAAGAGGTTGATCCATAACGTTGATGTCTTCAATTTGCTGCATTAGGGCATCATGATGAAGTCCTCGTACTTTCTTCAGAAATCTTACGAATAGGGTATAAGGGGAAAACTATAAGGACGGGTGTCTGAAAGGATTGACATTCAGTAATTATCTCAAGGAAGGAGATTTTTGAAGCACCAAGAAACAAATCAAGAGTGCTATAAGGAGGTTCAACAAGTTTCAACCAGGTAGGCATCAAGCTGATGCCTATAACAGGTGATGAAGGGGTTCAGAACAATGAGGAATAATGTTGCCTCTGATACCGGAATGAATCATGGCGAGTAAGTTAGCTTGTGAATTACATACTAAGCCAGCTGCAAGAATATTTTAAAATCAAGGTTGTACAGGAGAGTCAGGTTTCGATCCTGTGGAACTGTGGGTTATGGGCCCACCATGTGTGTTAAGAGTAGGAAGAGTGGTGACATCTTGCACGGATATGATAGCAAGGCATGTCAGAGGATAGCTTGTCAATTATGTTGGCAAGGACGTTGGTACCAAGGGCGGGGGATAAAGAGAACCATTCTCCTGCTCGTTGAAACGAGGCGGACCATTAGGCAAAGTTCTCGTCCATCGGTGGTTACCAGAATGCCAACAACAATAGTAACAGGGTTTTACTGTAAGAGTGGTACACCAAGATGTTTATTTAAGCAGAAAAATATTACTACTTAGATCATATAGATCACAAGAAAGGTTTAAACAAAACAAGGGAAAGGAAAAAGTGATTATTAATTTAATCAGATCAATAGAAGGGAAAATGTGTTTAAACACAAATATCAGGAGTATATTATTCCCAAGGACAAGTAGAGGATGACATCCATGACAAGGTAGTAGATTACCTTTTGGGTAAAGGGGAGAGGAAATTCATGACGTTACCCATACAACAGTGTTTGGATAAGTGATCAAGAAACATTTAGCATTGCGCCTCCAAATGTTTGTAAAGAGGTTCGGAGTACCACAATCATGCTTTGGGATAGCATTGATATAGTCATCAGGTAAAGGTCAGACCTTGGGAACACAAAGGATCCATCAGAATTTTCTTGAACATATCATGCTATTTTATCAGGGAAAAGATGAGGAGGTAATCGATGGGTTCAGTAGCAATCCATCGACATGTCAAAAAAAGGTGTATTTCCAAAATATAAATGAACAAATTCGTGTTGGGGGAGGAAAGAATGTTGTCGATGATCACACAAATCATTGAGGGGCAAGGATGGTATTTCTCATCATGAATTCAACTGATAACTAGGAAGAGCATCAGAATGTTGATGATGATCACGACACATTTGTCGAGAGATTTCATGAAGATGTAACCGATTGGCGATGACATCTAGTCAAACGAATGATGAAGCGAAAGGTTATTCGATCCACGGGTACGACACAAACTTGAAATCAAGCTTGTTGTTCAAGGAAAAAAATGATATGACGAGGAAAATCGACGTAAGGTTAGCTCATCGTCAAAAAATGTGCTCGGGGAAGAACCAGGTAGCACAGTTAAAATTTGGCACGATATTGACATAGCCGGCCAGGCTAGGAATGACTTGAAGGATTATTAAACTCGTAAGCAATGACAATTACTTAGTTATAGAATCAGAGTGCGGAATCGATTCACTTATCGGTGTTCTCGAGTGACTAATAACTGGGAACCCGGGGAAATCTGAAATCGGTTAGAAGCAATACTAGATGAAGACTCATAGGAAGCAGCACAGTTCTTTGTTATTCTCGAGATACCAGAGGGTAATACTTGAAGGAAGATCTAAATAGAGGTTGCGGAGATGCATTGGTCTGCAGAAGACAAGTGCTTTAACTTGTCCGAGAAAAGGAATCAAAGAATATCAATATGGCCGGAACCACGATTACAGAAAACCAAATCCCAGATATAAGATGAACTTATACCAAGGGGGTAATTATTTTTACGAGAGCTTCCATGATAAGATTGGTATCGTGTCCATGGGCATGAACGCAAGGTTCAAGGTCGACTCCCACTTCTCCAATACACAACTTTTCATTCACTTCTCGATTTCGATGGAGTTTTAGTGTTGGAATTTATCTGGCGAAACACCAGAAGAGTATGACTCGTGAGAACTCACGGGTTCACACGGATTATGGAAGGCATAAGTTCAACCCATCGGGGCATTTTTACGAATCTATACCACTAACTTCAGGATTAAACTATACCAGCACGAAAGCAGAGCATGGTTGACAAAAGCAGATGATAGAATTTACCAAAGGCATTATGTGTCAGGACAAAACTCACAAGTTTAATGAATATGAAGGACATTGTCGGATAATAATCCAACCAAGGATATGGCTGTCCACAAGGATCTGAGGTGAGTATCGCTACTCAACCAGAAGAAGAAAGAATGCAAGGCATCGGATTATACAAACATCTGGATAATTTGAAGTATATAAAATACAAAGGAATTGTGAGTTATATATCAGGGAATCGGAAGCAAAATCTCTGATCAAGATATGAGTAAGTTGAATCGAACTAGATGGACAAGCAATCAAGGTTTAACTTGCCAAGAACCAGCTCATGTCTAGAGTGGCGTCTGAGCCGGAAGGACAATCCCAGGAAACAATTGACAATTGCATGCATCCACATACATGTTGAATCAATAGGGTAATGATGTCAACCGCAAAGGACTTTAAAGAATATTGTTAAACATATGGAATCAACCACAATGCAAGTAGGTAAGTAGGATCAAGAGCAAAAGGCTACCGAGGATTTTGAAAGATTGAATAGTATTTCGAAGAATGTTGTGAAACACATAAACACCTGGAGATGAGCGAATGCTCGGTAACTGCGAGGAATTATCCATTGAGGTATTCATGTGGCAAAGAACTGCAAGTCAGTAGGCACAAAATATTCTCGAAAAAATAGAGAGGATTTCGGGGTATCTTGTAATAATATGACCAACGGGGGAATGATTGTAAGAATGACAAGTGTACATGGTCATCCATAGGGGTTTACTGATGGAAGGGAATTACAAAACTGATGGGCACAAGGGTCTCATAAAAACATCGACAAGTATCTTCAGAATCTTCTGGTGAAGCAGGCGATCATCTGAAATGAAGGGGCTCTCCGGCAGGAAGTGGGTACGAGAGCCTAGAGTTAGAATTAGTAAAATCATTTAACCCGAATAGAAGAGAGATCAGAGTCCCAGAGTATAGATGAGGAGTAAAAGATCCTAATACCACCCAATGGCGACGTGGGCCCATAAGACACACAGCCATGTTAGTAAAAGTTTTGTAGTGACTAGACTCAACTTCGGCCAAGGAGTTGGAAAGGGGGCTAACTACAGGCAGTCGGCTCTCATACCAACTTGCGACGCCCTCAATTCAATCGTACACTAATCATACACGCAAATGTGTATGATCAAGATCAAGGACTCACGGGAAGATATCACAACACAACTCTAGACACAAATTAAAATAATACAAGCTTTATATTACAAGCCAGGGGCCTCGAGGGCTCGAATACATCAGCTTGAATACAAACGAGTCAACAGAAGCAACAATATCTAAGTACGGACATAAGTTAAACAAGTTTGCCTTAAGAAGGCCAGCACAAAAGCATCTACGATCGAAAAGGCAAGGCCTCCTGCCTGGGATCCTCCTAACTACTCCTGGTCGTCAACGGTCTCCATGTAGTAGTAGGCATCGGCGATGGCATCTGGCTTCGACATCTGGTTGCATCAACTGGAAAGAAAAGAAAGGGGGAAAAGGGGGAGCAAAGTAACCATGAGTACTCATCCAAAGTACTCGCGAGCAAGGATCTACACTACATATGCAACATTATCAAAGGAAGGTTGTATATGTGGACTGGGCTGCAGAAATGCCAGAATAGAGAGAAGGCCTAGTCCTATCGAAGACTAGTATCTTCTGGAAACCACCATCTTGCAGCAAACAGGAGGGAGTAAAGTAGCATAAAGTAAAATAGTAGTAATGTTATCAACCTCGGCCAGAGATCCTTTCTCGACTCCCTGCGAGAAAGCAATCCCTATTGAAAGGTGGCTAGGCACTTTCAAGGGCTATGTTAGGAACAGATCTAGACCCGAGGGTTCCATTGTAGAGGCCTACATTGCTACAGAAGCGTTGACATTCTGCTCAAAATACATTGAAACAACTGATCAGCTTAGCAAAGAGGTGGGTGAAGACAATCCTGGGATCAGTGTTTTCGATTATTCCATTTGAGTTACAGGGAAGAGTCGATAAGAGGACAAATCTAAAGATTTGGACAAAATGGTTTGGTATGTGTTGAATGACTGTCCTGAGATACTACCTTATATCAAGTAAGTGCTAAGTACTGCAGCTTATACATAGTAATATACTAAACTTGCAGCACATTCTTATATATTTAGATGTTTGATGCGATCACTATGTTGTGCAGCATCTACAAAAAGGAGTTACTGCCGCAAAATCCAAGAAACATTGACAAACTGCTTATGGCAGGATTTGTGAAATGGTTCAAGAGCCATGTAAGCTTTTGAATTGCACTGTCAGTTTTTTTAATATATTGAGTACATAAGATGATCAGCTTGTCTATTTTCTAACCATAGGTTAAGAAGATGTGGGAGGATGGGCAGGCAGTTGATGATACCCTTTACTCACTAGCAATGGGTCCTGATACTCGGGTAAGACATTATGAATCTTGCGTTGTTGCAGATGTGCGTTGTAACACCCTTGCACGCGATGAAGGTAGGAAGACACAAAACAGTGCCATCATGAGCACGGATACGTATGACAAAGAGACAACTGAAATGTATGCTAACATAACAGACATTGTTCAATTGCAGTATATCTCCAGTTTCGAGGATCATCGGTGTGTGGTTCTGTTGCGTTGTCGTTGGTATAACATGTTTTCCAGGATCACAAAACCCAGAGCTGATGATTATTTCAAATCCATCAATGTCAAGGCGGTGTACCAGACCAATGAGCCTTTTATTTTGGCAAATCAAGCAACACAGATATTTTTCTTGGAAGACACATTTGCACATAGCAATGATTGGAGAGTATTGCAAAGGTTTGAGCAGAGGAATTCGTTTAATGAAGTTGCACAACAAGATGATGTTTACACTGCTCCTGATGTACAAGATAACACATATGTTCCTAATATCTTTGAGAACCATCACGTCAATGACGCCGGCGAAAAGATTGCATGCCGTGTTGTGGACATACAAGAGTTGATCAAGAAGAAGCCAACGTTCGAGGACGTTGAGGATGAAGAAGAAGATGAGACCGTGGGGAATTACGATTTAGACTGATACACATGGCGAAGATGTTGACGCTGCTACTGCGGATGATGATTAGATTGCTTTTGTCGTATTTGCCTGTCAGAAGACGTTTTTATCTACTATGTGAAATTGTGTTTGCTATGACAACTGAAACCTGATGAACGTGTTGTTTAGTATTTTGTTGTGAGAACATCACTTGTTATGTATGCCGATTTGTGTTTGGTGATTGTATGTGATTAAAACATGATGACATTGTTGTTTAGTTGTACTCATATTTGGCTGTAAAACTTGAATTTGATGACATAGTTTTTTGTTGGACTGCAATTGCTCGACGTCTTCGAATGAGAACAAAGCTGACCCGACAGGGCCTCTGCTAATTTATTTATTTATTACCAAAAGGGCATCTGCTATTTATTTATTTATGAGCAAAAGGGGATACCCCCTGATTTCCGTTAATAGAAATCATTAGATGTTCACAACACTACGTCCAGCTTGCTACACAGGTTTCATTCATTACTTGTTTCAGCAAAGTGCTCATGTCATAGCCACTGAATACATCACGAGTGCTACATACACTGCAAATAAAGAGACAATCATCCTACATAGCACATGATTTTTCCCATTATCTTCACAAGCTCTTTCATCTCCTCATTGCTGTCAAGGCCGTTCAGCAGCTATTGCTTGGCCATGATCAGAGGAACTGTATCTTTAACCTTCTGCTCTGCATCTTCCTCTTCTACCGTTCCTTCAGTTACTTGTCCAACACCCCAACCTGCTGGTATTGGGATTCCTCAGCTAACCAAATAATCAACGTAGTTGCATTCCCCCACATCAACAACTTCCTAGAAATACAAATCACACGAATCTTCCCTTTTCTGCACGAATCAAATTGGAAGATCATCAACCAAACTATTAAAAAAATCAGCAACTGAAAGCAGCAGAACAACACTTAAACATATTATTACCCCATGATTCGGGCATTTGTAGAAGACTCGGACAGGGTTGAGGATTGTAGTTGAGACGCGAAGGATGACTCTGCGTGATTTGCAGCAGTGGCACCACACCAATGGCAGTGGGTTGCGATGAGCAACCAGCTGCGGTGCGTGTGCCGGTGGGGGTGTGATGAGACCCATAGGCGATGGTACGGGTGGCGACTTGGCGCATATCTGGTTGTTGCCTGCTGAAGAGCAGGTGGACGAGCAGCCAGCGGACATGGTTGCTGCAGCCTGAGCTTCTAATCCTAGGCAGAGTAAGTAGAGAAGAGAGAAGTGAACGTTGGATATGTCAGTTTCATTACTTGCAGAGTAGCATAGCATCATATATATTCATAGTCTAGGTTTGTATTCGAACCCACTACAGGAGCACATCTCTCTTTTTTCTAAAACTCAGCAACGTCTCTTTACTGGTACACTAGCTTGTCTTGTATGCCTTCTCAAGTCTTTGATTTTCTTTCCCTTTTTTTGCAAGGAAGGAAGGAGGACAAAATTAAGAGTTCCTGGGACTCAAACCCAAGACCTCTCGGTTGAAAACCAAGGGTGCTAGTAACTTGGCGAACGTTCCCTGGGAGGAGGACGGCAGACAAACGCATTTTACTCGCAGTTTTAGTTGCGACACAAGATCGAGCGGCCGCAGTTTCGGGAATGTTATCAGGCGAACGAGCCCAATTTTTCTTTTCTTACTATATATAAAATAGTATGCTACTTGGTGTCAGCTTAGTCAAAAAAAGATTGTGCCAACCTTGACCATTGGATTGACATTCAATGTCTATCGTGTTTCTTCAGTCTCTTCTTCCTCGAGCCGCC
This sequence comes from Triticum dicoccoides, assembly GCF_002162155.2. Taxonomy (NCBI): domain Eukaryota; kingdom Viridiplantae; phylum Streptophyta; class Magnoliopsida; order Poales; family Poaceae; genus Triticum; species Triticum dicoccoides. Next base: position 408,389,092 of record NC_041389.1, on the reverse strand, counting down.
AAAGCCAAACCAGCACCGGCGGGACCGCCTGCTCCCGCCTCCCACGGCTGGCGGTGCTGCCGCGCACGCATCATGGCCATATCACATCCTAAAACTCTGTGCATCTTCCTTGGCTCCTGTTTGTTCCCGTTCGAGGCCTCACCATCGTCCTCCGCCTTGGTTCGCTCGCTGCTGCGCCGCCCTCCGGTGTTGTCAACATGGTCAACAACCGAGAGGAATAAGGAGATGACTGTACATGGTGAGGATGGCAGTAGGGACCCAGCAGCGTGTGTAGTAATTTTGTTTTTTAGGGACGGAGAAGGGTATCAACTGGATTGTGCGGGAGTTGTGGCCCGTCTAGCCTAGGCTTTTATTTCATATGTTTAGCACATGACCAGCCCATTTTGTTTTTTCCTTTCTAAAAATGGCTAGCCAGCTATTTTGTGTTTTGCAGAATAACCAAGGTAGGCCTACTTGCTTTTTTATGCCCTGCTGGGCCGAAAATCTTTCAAGACAAGGAGGGATGCATTTTGCCCAGAAAATGGGCTATAAGTAATAAGAAATGGGCTATAAGTAATATTAAATGGGCTGTAAAATGAAAAAATACAGCAAACAGGCAATTAGTTCCAAAATAATTTTTTCTTTCAGATTTTGATATTTTAAATTTCATTTTTTTTGTGCGGGTAAAATTTCATTGAATTTAAAATAAGGCATATTTAGTTTTAAAATTAATTTGAATCTGGCAAGAAATTTCGGGCTGTATGCTGTTTGGGACAGATTTGGAGGATGACTTGTGGGTCTACTAGGTTGACGTGTAAGAAAGGATTTGTCAACTTAGTCCACAAACGATTCTAGCAGCAGTGACCGTTGGATGTTAATCCAACGGCCGTGCTGCTTCTTCAATATCTGATCTTCTTGCTCCAGCCGCCCAAACCAGTGCCAGTAGGACTGCCTGCTCCCGCCTCCCGTGGCCGGCTGTGCTGCCGCACAGGCCGCACCGCCCCACCCTACTCCATTGCTGGCTAGGCCATTCATCTACTCACCCACACCTCCTGTTATTTTCCGGCGATGGCAGCCGAACCAATAAACCCTCGTACTCCCCACCGCGTGGGCAACCATTGTTGTGTCTTCCCCGGCTTCGTGTCATTCCCTTCCCAGGCCTCGCCGTCGCCCACCACGATGGTGCTCTCGGCGCGGTCTAGTCAACATGGTCAACGAATGACATCCATCGGACGTGGATTGTACGTGGAGAGGCTGACAGCTGGGTCCACGGCCACATACAAGGAAATGTCTCCTTATTACGCGCAAAATAATGATTCCTCCACCTAACATCTGGGACCCACCAGAAGGGCCTCTATATTTCGTGAAAAAAACATGCCCCCACTGACAGGTCGGACCCACCAGCTATCTTCGCACGCAAGGAAGTGCCTCCTTATTATGCACAAAAAAACTGAATACTCCCCCTGCTAGTTGGAACCCAGCATAGTGGGAGGCTGACTTGTGGGCCTACCAAGTTGACGGGGACGGAGGGCTTTGTCAACTTACTCAATATGAACGATTCTAGATCCAGTTACCGTACAATGTTCATCCAACGGTCGTAGTGCTTCTTCAACCTCTGGTCTTCTTGCTCCAGCCGCCCAAACCAGCACCGGTCATGCTGCGTGCTCCTGCCTCCCATGGCCGGCTGTGATTCCGCGGAGGCCTCACTGCCCCCTACTACTCCCACCGCTAGCCAGGCCATCCCTCTACTCACCCAAACCCCTTGTTATTCTGTGGCGATGGCAGCCTCACACCGCAGCCGAACCAGTGAACCCTCGTACTCCTCTCCGCGTGGGCATCAACTGCCACGTCTTCCCCGGCTCTGCGTCGTCCCCTTCCTAGGCCTCGCTGGCGTCCACCGTCTTGGTGCTCTCGGCGCGGCATGGTAAATGTGGTCAACGACCGACTTCCATCGGAAGAGTACTGTACGTGGAGAGGCTGACAGCTAGATCCACAGTCGTAGCAAGGAAGTGCCTCTTTATTACGCAGAAAATAATGATTCCTCCACCGGACATAAGGGACCCACCGGACGAGCAACCGTATTTCACAAAAAAATGTTTCCCCCCTAACTGCTGGGACCCACCAACTACATCTTCGCACACAAGGAAGTGCATTCGAGCAAAAAAAACGATTCGCCCCCCTGACTGCTGGGACCCACAAGCTACATCTTCGCACACAAGGAAGTGCCTGACAGTCGGGACCCACCTGGTCGAAGCGTATGTAGCAGCGTCATTCTGGTCACGAACATGTACTATCGGTGTCAAAACCGGCGGATCTCGGGTAGGGGGTCCCGAACTGTGCGTCTAGGCGGATGGTAACAGGAGACAAGGGACATGATGTTTTACCCAGGTTCGGGCCCTCTTGATGGAGGTAAAACCCTACGTCCTGCTTGATTAATATTGATATTGTGGATGTTTACAAGAGTGGATCTACCACGAGATCAAGGAGGCTAAACCCTAGAAGCTAGCCTATGGTATGATTGTAATGGTTGTTGTTGTTGTTGTGTCCTACGGACTAGAGCCATCCGGTTTATATAGACACCGGAGAGGGCTAGGGTTACATAGAGTCGGTTACAATGGTAGGAGATCTACATATCCGTATCGCCAAGCTTGCCTTCCACGCCAAGGAAAGTCCCATCCGGACACGGGACGAAGTCTTCAATCTTGTATCTTCATAGTCTTGGAGTCCGGTCGATGATGATAGTCTGGCTGATGATGGTAGTCCGGCTATCCGGACACCCCCTAATCCAGGACTCCCTCAGTAGCCCCTGAACCAGGCTTCAATGACGATAAGTCCGGCGCGTATATTGCTTGGCATTGCAAGGCGGGTTCCTCCTTCGAATGATAGAAGATTGTGAACACCAGGATAGTGTCCGGCTCTGCAAAATAAATTCCACATTCCACCGTAGAGAGAATAATATATACACAAGTTCAATCTGCTGACGTTTTTTGCGGCATGACGTCACGCCACTACCAAGCCATTACTTGAATCGTTTTTTACTCTACCACCTCAGCGCATTTAGCGAAGCGGTTTCCTTGGCACGTCTTGTCGAAGCAGAGATCGTGTTCCCCCTTAATCCGGGATTCTCATCAATACGGACGTGGGTAACCCAACCGCGCCATTGATGGTGATGCTTGGGGGATAAGCGAGTTTTACCAGGCCGGTGGGGGACGCGTAGACTTCGCCCGCCCATATAAGGGATAAGGATTCACCTTTTCACCTACGCCTTCTTCCTCCTTTGCTTATCCATCTCCGCGCACTTGAGCTCCAGCGCCCAAGCCCGCACATCTCGTCTCAACCTTCCCCAGTCATGTCTGGAGCGGGAGGCAAGTGGATGACCTCCTCCGTTACGGAGGAGCACATCGAAAGACTGCGCAGCGCCGGCTACCTATCCGGCGACATCGCGCACCGGCTGCCCGACGAGGGGCAGCTCATCCCCAGCCCCAGGCCCCATGAGAGGGTCGTTTTTCTTCCCCACTTCCTCCGCGGACTGGGTTTTCCACTTCACCCCTTTGTCCGGGGGCTCATGTTCTACTACGGCCTGGATTTCCATGATCTGGCGCTGAACTTCATCCTCAACATCTCGGTGTTTATCGTCGTGTGCGAGGCCTTCCTCTGCATCCAGCCCCACTTCGGCTTGTGGCTCAAGACCTTCAATGTCAAGCCGAAGGTAGTGAAGGGCACTCAAGCGGAGTGCGGAGGCGCCATGTTGGGCAAGATGCCCAACGTCCTTTGGTTCGAAGGGGCCTTCGTGGAATCCGTCAAGGGGTGGCAATCGGGGTGGTTCTATATCACCTAGCCGCGCGACCCTACGTGGGTGGCGGCCCCCGAGTTCAGATCTGGTATCCCCATGCAGCTCACCTCCTGGAAAGAGAAGGGCTTGCTGTGGGGTAGTTCGGAGGAGCTGATGGGACTCCAAGCCTGTATCCAGAAGCTGGTGAAGAAGCTCGGGCTGGTTAACATGGTCCAAGTCATGCTCGTCCGCCGGATTCTCCCATGCCAAGAGCGGGCATTCAATCTGTGGGAGTTCAATCCGGAACAGCACCAGGCGATGAGCGGGCTCTTCGACACGACGTACGAAGGCGCCTGGAGGGTGCTGTTTAAGGGCGCCGAAGCCCCCGCATCCGCGACTGAAGATCGCGGATTTCGCTCGCAGCGCCAAGCCGACGAGGTAAGTGATTCTACCCCTTTACGGGACACTTGCTTTTCATAGTTTGACTCTATGCGGGTTTTAATTTCCCCTTTTCCTTTGACAGGACTGGATGAGGAAGGCGGAGCAGATTATCTGCCCGGCTCCTATGCCAGAAAACCCAGTAGACGCCCATCTAGCGAGGTTGCTGGTTCCGGCACCGCACATGGTGCCGGAGAAGAAGGCCAAGAAAGAGGCCACGGGTGCTCGAAAGAGTTCCCGTTTTCAGGTGTCCGACGACTCCGGGGCAGACTCCTCCCCCGAAAACGAGGAGGAGAAAGAGGACTCTCTCCCAGAGGAGGGAGAGAGGAAGAGGAAGGCTTCCCCAACAGGGGAGGCCGAAGGGTCCAAGAGGGGAAGGACTATTCCCCCGGACAGCTCCGCCAACATCAACGTTGGCGAGGAAGAATGGCCTTCAAGGGCCAGGCCTCCGGCGAGATCGTAAGTATCCGGATTCCTGAATGATTTATAATTTCTTTTTCTGCGTCACATAGTGTCATTCTGATGCCGCATGCTGCCTGTAGTCCGGCCAATGATGATCTCCCCGCTTCATCGAGTGGGTCGTTGGCTCCGTCGGATGTAGACTCCATCCCGACCGCCTCCACCCCTCGCGACACCAAGGGCGCTGAGGTGGGATCCCAAGAAGGGACCCATCAGGGGGAGGCTCCGGAGGCGCCACAAGGCGGCCTCCCGGACTTTGCGCCGGACTCCACATCAGAACCCGCAGTGGTTCCGGAGTCCGGCCGGCGGCCCCTTCGCACGAAGGGCAAGACCATGACGCCGGCAGCTTCTGTCCAACCGGAGGCGCCGGACAATTTGTTGGAGGCGCTGCAGAGCGCTTCCATCGAGGAAGAACACCACACTATTATGAGTGCGGTGATTCAGAAGGTACAGCTTGCCAAGAGCGGGCTGACCGAAGCCTGCAGTAGCCTTCTATCAGGCTTTGAGGTAAGAAGTTAAAAATATGCAATTAATATCGCATAGATAGTAGCCCCTGATGCTCGGTTCGGTGTTTGGAAAGAAAAGCCGGACCGAGGATCTGAAAAAAAAAAGATACACGCAGGGTTGCTAAAAACTTATGTCAATATGGGTTGCAGGCTGCGCTGCTGACCTCTGCCGCACTGACTGCGGAGGTTGGCACTTTGAAGCAGGAGCTCGAGCGGTCCGAGCAAGAGCTCGGCCGCGCCAAGAAGCAGCTCCAGGACAAAGAAGGTGAGTAACACCACTTTGAACTTGTACCTTACAGAAAAGGATTTAGGTTGCAACAAAAAATAACAAGGATAACATGGGTACTGCAGGGGCCACGAACGAGGTGGCGACCCTGAAGGAGGCCGTGTCCGCGGCCGAACGCAATGCGGCCGCGGAACGGTCAGAGCGAGAAAAGCAGGAGGCGCGGGTGGCGGTGGTTCGGCAAGAGCTCCAGGCTCTCATGGAAAAGCATGAGAGTTTGGAGCGTGACTCAAAGACTTGAGAGTCCGAGCTTGCCTCGGCTCTCGAAAGTGCCAAAACTGCCAAGGCCGATGCCCATAAGTCCCTTCAGGAGATTGAGTTGGTGAGGAAGATAGCGGCAGGTAAGGCATTTTTCATGCAAAGCAAGCATGTGAATGTAAATTACGTGTTACTTACCCGAATTCGGAGCTCTCCAAGGGCGTTTGCAGATCTGCCTCGCAGCGTGTCTGATGCCGCCGCATTCTACCGAGCCGAGGAGGGGAGCTCAACGGAGAAGGTCTTCTGGTCTCAGTATGCTGAGGCCGGCCATCCGGTGCCCCCTAGCGACTAGCTGAAGCAGCTGGTCGAGCTCCACAAGGTGTCCGAGCAGGCCATGAAGGGCCTCATAGTCCGGCTGTGGCCTGGAGAGGCCATGCCTGGGAGCTATTTCGGCCTCGTGCGACGGTTGGTGGATGCGTGCCCCTGGGTGGAGGTTATCAAACGCTCCGCCTGTATTAAAGGTGCTCGTCGGGCCCTTGCCCGCGCAAAGGTGCATTGGGGCAAGCTGGATGCGGAGAAGCTAATCACTGACGCGCCACCAGCGGGCAAGGAATATCGTACGCCCGAGATGTACTATAAGACTGTCCTGAAGGGTGCCCGCAAGATTGCGGATGAGTGCCTCAGGGATGTAATTATTGAGTAAATTCGCAATGTGTTATCCTGTGCGCTGAAAACTTTGTTCATATGCGCTAAGCAACGCTTGTTAATTTAAAATATTACCTTCTGTGCGGCCATTTATTAAATCTGAGAGATGGCAAGTCGTCGGCTTCAGCCCCCATGCCACGAGTGCTGGGGTGTTCGGGATAAACTTGAGCACTCTTGTTCCCATTTTTGGGTCCATCTAGGGAGGCGCTCAACACAACGAACAAGGCAACCGGACTTATAGTGCTTGAACACTCTCACTTAGCCATAGAATTTTATAATTTTAAATTTCGGCGAAGCCCGAAGACCGAATTCGGGGCGCTATCCACGCCTTCGTCGGACATTATCCGGTACTTCGCTCGAAGCGGCGTAGGTCTTTAAGGACCCGAAAAGACCTCTCGAACAGCGACCAGTCTCTCGCCTTATCATGACAGTCAGTTTTAGCTTTCTCCACTGAGGCGTTAACCCGGCTCAACCGGGGCGCAATCGCAGTGGTTCTCCCAGTGCTACCTTAGCCGATAGAATGGAACGTAAGGTGCCAAACTTGGGAGCCGGGCAAACCCAACTATTGACCCAAGACATGATTCGGAGTCGATTCATATAATGCTATAAGTTCGGGGTGTCGCACTTGTGAAAGTGTTCGGACTTTATCACACCATAATGCGGGGAACATAAGCCCCTGGTGTATTTGGCCGTACCAAAATGTACGGATGCAACATGTCGTAAATGAACATATATATAAGGTAATGCAATTATGGGCAAAAAGTGCTGCATTTTATTCGAGAAGATATGCTATGAGTGCGGAATGATACAAATAGTGTGGAAAGCAAGGATTGGACGAATTAAAGGCGTCTCCCTCCAGGGGTAGGCCGCGGAATGGTGTATTTAACAAATTTAATGCTCGTAATGGAGACCACCTGAGTGTTCGTCGCAGCCTTTGTCCCTCCCTGACTGTTGCATCATGAGTTCGGCAGGTTCGCCGCCGGACAGAGTTCTGTATAAAAAAGAGAGAAATAAAAGATAAAAAGAGCGACACACTTGGGAGCCCCTGGTGTGGTCGAACCACACTCTGGGTCTGTTGTGGTTGTGCCTCTCCCCGTATGCCCATGGTATCTCCAGGGCGTAATTATGTACGCGGAGAGTTTGTCTTACAATTGTGCGAGGGCTGGGGTTGAGGCCGCATTGCTACGCGTGCTCGGAACGTGCCAGGTGGTCTTGGTTGATGTTGCTCCGGGCACGTTTGGCCGTGTCCGGTCGTTTAACGGCCGGACTCGAAAATTGCCTTAAAAGGCTGCTCTGTACTTCTGCCGCGGGAGTCGCTGTATGTTCCTCCGTTCGGAGGGAGCGTTCCGTGTTTCCATTGACCATGATGACTCCACGAGGGCCTGGCCTCTTGAGCTTAAGGTATGCATAATGCGGCACCGCGTTGAATTTTGCGAACGCGGTTCGTCCGAGCAGAGCGTGATAGCCACTGCGGAATGGGACTATGTCGAAGATTAACTTCTCACTTTAGAAATTATCCGGGGATCCGAAGACCACTTCCAGTGTAACTGAGCCTGTACAACTGGCTTCGACACCTGGTATGACGCCTTTGAAGATTGTCTTTGTAGGTTTAATCCTTGAAGGGTCTATGCCCATCTTGCGCACTGTATCCTGATAAAGCAGGTTCAGGCTACTGCCGCCGTCCATCAGGACTCTCATGAGGTGAAATCCATCGACGATTGGGTCTAAAACCAATGTGGCGAATCCGCCATGGCGGATACTGGTCGGATGGTCTCTTCGATCGAAAGTGATCGGGCAAGAGGACCATGGGTTGAATTTTGGGGCGACTGGCTCCATCGCGTATACGTCCCTTAGTGCATGCTTCCGCTCCCTCTTGGGTATATGCGTTGCGTATATCATGTTTACCGTCCGAACTTGAGGGGGGAATCCCTTTTGTCCTCTGTTGTTCGGCGGCCGGGTCTCTTCCTCGTCATTGCTGTGTAGCCCCTTGTCATTGTTTTCGGCGATTAATTTGCCTGCCTGCTTGAATACCCAACAATCTCTGTTGGTGTGGTTAGCTAGCTTTTCGGGGGTTCCATGTATTTGACAGGAGCGGTCGAGTATTCGGTCCAAATTGGACGGGCCCGGAGTGGTTCTTTTGAATGGCTTCTTCCATTGACCGGGCTTGGAGCCTCGGAATCCGGCATTGACTGTCGTATCCTCATTGCTGTCGCCATTAATACGGCGTTTGTTTTTGTTTCGACGCGACCTACCATTGCGGTCCTTGGTATCCGGACTTCCAGCGTTTTTGTTGAGGTTGTTGCTGCGAGCTAGCCAGCTATCCTCTCCCGCACAGAAGCGGGTCATGAGTGATGTGAGGGCTGCCATGGATTTCGGCTTTTCCTGTCCTAGGTGCCAGGCCAGCCACTCGTCGCGGATGTTATGTTTGAAGGCAGCGAGGGCCTCTGCATCCGGACAGTCGATGATTTGATTTTTCTTTGTTAAGAACCGTGTCCAGAATTGCCTGGCCGATTCGTCTGGCTGCTGGATTATGTGGCTTAGGTCATCTGCGTCCGGTGGTCGCACATACGTGCCCTGGAAGTTGTCAAGGAATGCGGCTTCCAGGTCTTCCCAGCATCCAATTGATTCTGCGGGCAGGCTGTTAAGCCAATGCCGAGCTGGTCCTTTAAGCTTGAGCGGGAGATATTTGATGGCGTGAAGATCGTCGCCGTGGGCCATATGTATATGGAGGAGATAATCCTCAATCCAAACCGCGGGGTCTGTTGTGCCATCGTAGGATTCGATATTAACGGGTTTAAACCCTTCAGGGATTTGATGATCCATTACTTCGTCAGTGAAGCATAGTGGGTGCGCGGCGCCTCTGTATTAAGCAATATTGCGACGTAGCTCGAGAGAGCGTTGTCTGCTGTGTTCGGCCCGGCCGGAGTAGTTGTATCCAGCGCGACGGTATTCGTCGTGGGTCTTGGGGCGCCCACGTGATCCATAGATAGATCTGGATTGTCTTGCCTTGTCCTCCAATATATCCCGCAAGTCCGATGCGTTCCCCCGTGGCTTCATGCTTTTTGAGCGATGCCGGGGTACGGTTTTGGTGGAGGGCTTGTACGCCTCTCTGTCGCGGCCACGAGGTGGTCGGTCTGCCGTATTGTGCGCTGGTGATGCAGGTTTGTACGCTTCCTCCTCTAGTCGGGGGAGCAACTTGCGTTTTGGGTAACTTTTGGAGGGGCGTTCGAGTTCATACTCTTCGGCCGCGAGGACCTCGGTCCATCTGTCGGCCAGTAGGTCTTGATCAGCTTGAAGTTGTTGCTGCTTTTTCTATAGGTTGTTTGTCGTGGCCATTAGCCTGCATCTGAAACGCTCTTGTTGACGGGATCCACAGGCACGATGAATTCGTCGTCGTCGAGGCTTGCCTCGTCTCCGGAGGGAGGTAAGTAATTATCATCCTCGACCTCTTCGTCTGCCGCCCTCTCGTGAGGGCTTGCTTCTGCCTCCTCCTGCGCTGGATCGTGCTGGAGGGGGTTGTCTTCGGCACTTTCTGGGTGTTATTATCTCCTGTGCCGGAATCTCTATTCTTGCTGTGGCGGGATTTAGAGTGGCGCCGCTGATGTCGGCGCTTGGGCTGTTTCTTTAAGGAATCAGCCTCCGTTGCTTCTTCGTCGTCCCCATCTTTTGGGGTGTCCACCATATATATGTCGTATGACGAGGTGGTCTTCCAGTGTCCTGTAGGCACTGGTTCTTGATAGTCTCCGGCATCGTCGTCCATACCGTCGATGTCTTCGGAGTCGTAGTCGAGTACGTCGGTTAGATCGTCGACGGTGGCTACGAAGTGGGTGGTGGGTGGGCTCTGAATTTCTTCGTCGTCCGCGTCCCAACTATCCTGGCCGTAGTTCGGCCAGGGCTCTCCGGATAGTGAGAGATGCTTCAGCAAATTTAAGATATCGCCGAAGGGTGAGTGCTGAAAGATGTCCGCAGCGGTGAATTCCATGATCGGCGCCCAGTCGGATTCGACTGGCAGGGGCGCAGGAGGTTCAGAGTCCGGCAGAGAGTCCGGCACCTCGGAGTCATGAGCTTTATGCGGGACAAGGTAAGTGTTCGGCTCCATCGCCGTAGAAGTTGCAGCTCCCGAGGCGGTGTCCAGCCATCCGTCCTCAAACTGAGCGATCGGCTCCGGACTATGGGTCGGAGCGGATTCGTGTGCGGCCTCCAAGGTGCTGTCCGGCGGCAGAGTTAGGTCGTGCCCATCGTGACAGCGCGGCACGCTCGGCTGTGGCTCAGATCCATCGAAGATCAAGTCCCCGCGGATATCGGTCGTGAAGTTTAGGCTTCCAAACCTGACCTGACGGCCAGGGGTGTAGCTCTCGATATGCTCCAGATGGCCAAGTGAGTTGGCCCGCAGTACGAAGCCGCCGAATACGAAGATCTGTCCGGGGAGAAAAGTCTCACCCAGGACTGCGTCGTTGTCAATTGAAGAGGCCATCAAGCCTATCGGTGACGACACAGAGGAACTCTCAATGAAAGCACCAATGTCGGTGTCAAAACCGACGGATCTCGGGTAGGGGGTCCCGAACTATGCGTCTAGGCGGATGGTAACAGGAGACAAGGGACACGATGTTTTACCCAGGTTCGGGCCCTCTTGATGGAGGTAAAACCCTACGTCCTGCTTGATTGATATTGATATTGTGGATGTTTACAAGAGTGGATCTACCACGAGATCAAGGAGGCTAAACCCTAGAAGCTAGCCTATGGTATGATTGTAATGGTTGTTGTTGTTGTTGTGTCCTACGGACTAGAGCCATCCGGTTTATATAGACACCGGAGAGGGCTAGGGTTACATAGAGTCGGTTACAATGGTAGGAGATCTACGTATCCGTATCGCCAAGCTTGCCTTCCACGCCAAGGAAAGTCCCATCCGGACACGGGATGAAGTCTTCAATCTTGTATCTTCATAGTCTTGGAGTCCGGTCGATGATGATAGTCTGGCTGATGATGGTAGTCCGGCTATCCGGACACCCCCTAATCCAGGACTCCCTCATGTACGTACGTACTGGTCGATGTAGAGGCGCGCACGTGTCGTAGTAGAGGCGCGCACGTAGCATGTACACGTACGTACAGCGGCCAGTGTGCAGAAAGAAAATATGGCCACATACATACATACGGTCGGGGTCTCAAACGCCTACTCGCGCATACGGACGGCCAGGGCTCGAGTACATGGCTGGGTCGGAACAGAGAAACTGCGTCGTCGTCGTGTTCATGGGGAGCCAACCGGCTGGGTCGGAACGTAATGCGTCGTCGTGTTCATCGGGAGGGCTTGGACGGAACAGCCGATGGAAACAAGGCCTGGCGTACCGCACAACGGAGGAAACGGCCTTGTGTTTGACCGGCCACGGTCAAAACGGGATCATGTTCATCAAGAGGGGTCTGGTGTACCACAAAACAAAGGAAACAGACTTCTGTTCGACCTCCTACGGTCGAAATGTGGTCCTATTGATCGGGAGGGATGTGGCGTACCCTAAAACGAAGGAAACGCACTTGTGTTGGAGCACTACGGTCGAAACGGGGGTCATGTTCATCGGAAGGGTATGGCGTACTGCAGAATAGGACTCCACGGGATATTGTTCATCTCCACCGTCGACCTCCTCCAGCCTCCACGGGCTACTGTTCATCCATCGTCGACCTCCTCCAGCTCCACATGCGACTGTTCATCCACGGGCTCCTGTTCATCCAGCCTCCACCGCGCGCTACTCCACCGGCTACTGTTCAAACAGCCCTCTCCACGGGGTCCTGTTCAATCACCCCTCCATGGGCTACTGTTCATCCAGCCCTCCACTGGCTACTGTTCAACCAGCCCTCCACGGGGTCGTCCTGTTCATCCAGCCCTCCACGGGGTCCTGTTCATCCAGCCCCAACCAGCTCGATCGGGGTCCTGTTCATCCAGAGGCAACACCACGGGGTCCTGTTCATCCACCCCCACCGGGAACTGTTCATCCA
>NC_041389.1:408375367-408376560 GCF_002162155.2 Triticum dicoccoides | reverse complement strand
CAACCCCCCCCCCCCAGCAACACTCACTGTTCATCAAAGGAAGGAGGCAGCAGGGTTCAATCGGCTTCAGTTAGTAGTAGTAGCGAAAGAATCACTCGGGTTCAGTAACATAGCTAGTGCAATCGCTCGGGTTCAGTTAGAGCCCAACGCCTCGCACCCACGCGCGTACGGTATGAGAGAAACGCGCATCGCTCGGCCCCGACCACCCATCGTAACTGGGAACTCCCCGATATTTTCCTCGCCCTCACTTCTACCACGGTTCTTTCCGTCATGGACGGCCCAAAGAATGTCATGCAGCTGCGTCTCCCGCCTGCCCAGGACGAAAAACCCATTTTCTGTCATGATTTTTTGTCATAGTAGTAGGAGCCCATCACATCTATAATGATACCGGGTTTTTTCACAATTATCGTCATAGAAGTGTCATAAGTATGACAGGAAAAAAATCGTTCAGCCCAAAATGTCACGGATGTGTCTTTTTTTTGTAGTGTGATGTCATCTACGCATAGGCCTAGCTCATGATGCCACTGTTGGGGAACGTTGCATGGGAAACAAAAAAATCCTACGCTCACCAAGATCAATCTAGGAGATGAACATCTACGAGAGGAGAGATTGCATCTATATACCCTTGTAGATCGCTAAGCGGAAGCGTTAAAAAACACGGTTGATGTAGTTGAACGTCTTCGCGATCTAGTCACGATCCGTCCTGCGAACTCCCGATCCAATTGCTGAACGGACGGCACCTCCGCGTTCAACACATGTACAGCTTGATGACGCCTTCACCTCCTCGATCCAGCGAGCGATGGTGAAGTAGTAGCTCGAGTCCTCCGGTAGCACAACGGCGTGGTGGCGGTGGTGGTGGCAAAATTTTAGCAGAGCTTTGCTAAGCACTACGGAGAGGAAGAGGGATGCGAGGGAGAGGAGAGGCAGCGCCATGGCATGGAGATGTGCTCTAGGGTGCGGTTGCCCTCTCTCTACCTCTCTATATATAAGGGAAGGGAGGAGGGGGTGGCTCCCCTAGGGTTTCCCCTAGGGGGTGGCGGCCAGGGCAGATGGGATCTCCCCTAGGGTGACTTGTCCCCCAAGCCGGGAGGTGGGAAGCCCTAGGGGGAGCCCCCAACCCTCCTGCTTACGTGAGATGGGGTGAGGGGGGGTGCTCAGCCCCTTAGTGGGCTGGTTTGCCCCCTCCCTTGGCC
>NC_041389.1:408222820-408375136 GCF_002162155.2 Triticum dicoccoides | reverse complement strand
GAAACCCCTTTCGGTGACGCTGGATGCCCATATTGGTTATCACATATTATACGAAGATCTTATTGGTCGAACCTCGATGTCAAGAATTCAGCTAATCCTGTATGTAGTTCCCTTTGTTGTATGTTACTTGCCCGAGATTCGATCGTCGATATCTCCATACCTAGTTCAATCTCGTTACCGGCAAATCTCTTTACTCGTTTCGTAATACAAGATCCCGTGACTAACTAATTGGTCACATTGCTTGCAAGCTTATTGTGATGTTGTATTACAGAGTGGGCCCTGAGATACCTCTCCGTCATACGGAGTGATAAATCCTAGTCTTGATCCATGCCAACTCAACAGACACCCTTGGAGATACATGTAGAGCACCTTTATAGTCACCCTGTTACGTTGCAATGTTTGGTACACACAAGGCACTCCTCCAATGTCAGTGAGTTGCATGATCTCATGGTCGTAGGGACATATACTTGACATGCAGAAAAACGATAGCAATAAACTTGATATGATCATATGCTATGTTCATAGTTTGGGTCTTGTCCATCACATCATTCTCCTAATGATGTGATCCCGTTATCAAATGACAACTCATGTTCATGGCTAGGAAACCATAGCCATCTTTGATCAACGAGCTAGTCCAATAGAGGCTTACTGGGGACATGTTGTTGTCTATGCATCCACACATGTATTTCAGTTTCCGGTCAATACAATTATAGCATGGATAATAAACGACTATCATGAACAAGGTAATATAATAATAACCACTTTATTATTGCCTCTAGGGCATATTTCCAACACTTATTCCCTCATCCATCCTGATCTCACCCAAAACTTGAAAACTTCAATCACACAAAACTTAACAAAACCTTCATGAGATCCGTTAGTATAATAAAACAAATCACCACTTTAAGTAATGTTGCAAACCCATTCATATTTTGTTATTGCATTATACCTACTCTATTCTAACTTTACCATGGCTTATACCATTTGATACAATCCATAGATTCATCAAAATAAGCACACGATGCAACGAAAATAGCATCTGTCAAAAACAGAATAGTCTATAGCAATCTGAACATTGACTATAGTTTTGTAACTCTAAAAATTCTGAAAAATTAGGACAACATTGGAAAATTGTATATCAATTATGTTTAGAAATTTCAGAGCAAAATCACGTTTACGTGGATTTGCAAAATTCCATAACTGGGCGCAAAAGTTTTTGTGAATTTACAAAATTCCATAACTGGGCGCAAAAGTTTCTGTTTTTCAACAGAATCAAGTCAACTATCACTCAAACCATCCTAAAGGCTTTACTTGGCACAAACACTAATTAAAACATGAGAAGAACAATCATAATAGTAGCATAATTGTGTATTTATTAAATAACAGAAAAGAAACTAAAATTTAAAGGATAACTATTGGGTTGCCTCCCAACAAGCGTTATTGTTTTATACCCCTAGCTAAGCGAAATGGCATAATGCATAGTTCCAAGTATTGTCGTCTTTCGTTTTTGCTCTGTAGTTGTCCCTCGTGGTTGACTTATATGGTGGCTTAATTCTAGTTCTAAGGAAGTGTCCCATACCCTTATTTAACAGAAATTAAATTTAATATTCCCTTCTCCATATCAATCACGACACCTATAGTTCATAAGAACAACCTACCAAGTATCGTGGGACAAGATAGATTGCAATCAATATCAAGTACAATAAAATCTATGGGCACATAATTACTATTTGCAAGAATAATAAAATCAGTAATTCTTCCCAAAGACTTTTTAATAGTAGAATCTGCCAAGTGCAAATTAAGAGAGCATTCTTCCAAATTAGTAAAACCTAGCACATCACATAGATATTTCGGAATTGTGGAAACACTAGCGTCCAAATCACATAAAGCATTGCACTCACAAACTTTGATCTTGAATTTAATGGTGGGTTCCCATTCATCATATAATTTTCTAGGAATTGAAATCTCTAATTCTAACTTTTCTTCTAAGGCTTTCATCATAGCTTCTACAATATGTTTAGTAAAAGCCTTATTTTGTTCATATGCGTTGGGTGAATTTAGCATGGATTGTAACAAATAATACACTAAATCAAAGAACAACTATGATAATTAAAGTCTTTGTGTCAGGACCCTGATCATATGCCACACCGATCTAGCATGTAACACCTCATATCACTTTGCGGCCTCACACACAGTATTCCCATGGGTGTCGCCTTACCAGGCCCGGGACCGTTTGCGCCTTTTGGCTCAGGTATATGATAGTGCCGTTAGCATCCATATGACAAAGAACCTAGGCTGACATGGCTAGTCGTAAACCCAAAGTGGCCCTAACTTATAGGGACAGGCATACATGACCCAGCAACGAACGTGTCGGTCATGAGCGAGTGAATCCAGGCTGTAGCAACTGGGCTAACAGGACTCCGGAGAATCCGGGCTGTAGCAGGCTAGCAGGACTCCAGTATACACTGTGTGACATTTCCCCGAAGGGACAGACACGGGAACGAAGAAGGACACATGTCGGCCAGCCTAAGTGTTCCGGAGCAGTAGCAAGCTACCAGGGCTCGGTGGAAGCACTAGGAGACATTTCCCGGTAAGAGAGGCTACCAAGGATAAACAACTAGATAGTCAGATCCCACACATACCAAGCATTTCAAATCATACATGCAATATGCTCGATATGTGCAAATACAACATGGCATCACAACATAACTCTATGACTCAAAGTATTTATTCAATAGGCTCCTGATAACCCACAAGTGTAGGGGATCGCAACAGCTTTCGAGGGTAAAATATTCAACCTAAATTTATTGATTCGACACAAGGGGAGCCAAAGAATATTCTTAAGTATTAGTAGTTGAGTTGTCAATTCAACCACAACTGGATAACTTAGTATCTGCAACAAGGTATTTAGTAGCAAAGTAATATGATAGTAATGGTAACAGTGGTAAAGGTAAAGATAGCGGTATTGTAGTGATTGTAACAGTAGCAACGAAAAAGTAAATAAGCGAAGCACAAGATGTGAAAAGCTCGTAGGCATGGATCAGTGATGGATAATTATGTCGGATGCGATTCCTCATGTAATAGCTATAACATAGGGTGACACAGAACTAGCTCCAGTTCATCAATGTAATGTAGGCATGTATTCCGAATATAGTCATACGTGCTTATGGAAAAGAACTTGCATGACATCTTTTGTCATACCCTCCCGTGACAGCGGGGTCCTAGTGGAAACTAAGGGATATTAAGGCCTCCTTTTAATAGAGTACCGGACCAAAGCTTTAACACATAGTGAATATATGAACTCCTCAAACTACGGTCATCACCCAGAAGTATCCCGATTATTGTCACTTCGGGGTTGTCGGATCATAACACATGATAGGTGACTATAGACTTGCAAGATAGGATCAAGAACACACATATATTCATGAAAACATAATAGGTTCAGATCTGAAATCATGGCACTCGGGCCCTAGTGACAAGCATTAAGCATAGCAAAGTCATAGCAACATCAATCTCAGAACATAGTGGATACTAGGGATCAAACCCTAACGAAACTAACTTAATTACATGGTAAATCTCATCCAACCCATCACCGTCCAGCAAGCCTACGATGGAATTACTCACGCATGGCAGTGAGCATCATGAAATTGGTGATGGAGGAAGGTTGATGACGACGACAACGACGAATCCCCCTCTCCAGAGCCCCGAACGGACTCCAGATCATCCCTCCCAAGAGAGATTAGGGCTTGGCGGCGGCTCCATATCGTAAAACGTGATGAAACTTTCTCTCTAATTTTTCTCTCCGTGAAACAGAATATATGGAGTTGGAGTTGAGGTCGGCGGAGCTTCAGGGGGCCCACGAGACAGGGGGCGCACCCAGGGGGGTGGGCGCGCCCCCACCCTCGTGGACAGGGTGTGGGGGCCCTGGCCTTCATCTTTTGCCAGCACTTTTTATATTTTCCAAAACTTGCCTCCGTGGATTTTTAGGTCATTCCGAGAACTTTTGTTTTCTACACATAAAACAACATCATGGCAGTTCTGCTGAAAACAGCGTCAGTCCGGGTTAGTTTCATTCAAATCATGCAAGTTAGAGTCCAAAACAAGGGCAAAAGTGTTTGGAAAAGTACATACGTTGGAGACGTATCAACTCCCCCAAGCTTAAACCTTTGCTTGTCCTCAAGCAATTCAGTTGATAAACTGAAAGTGATAAAGAAAAACTTTTACAAACTATGTTTGCTCTTGTTGTTGTAAACATGCAAAGCCAGCATTCAGGTTTCAGCAAATATTATGAACTAACCATACTCACAATAACACCTCGGTCTCACAATTACTCATATCAATGGCATAATCAGCTAGCGAGCCATAATAATAAAACTCGGATGACAACACTTTCTCAAAACAATCATAACATGATATAACAAAATGGTATCTTGCTAGCCCTTTCTGAGACCGCAAAACATAAATGCAGAGCACCTTTAAAGATCAAGGACTGACTAAACATTGTAATTCATGGTAAAAGATATCTAGTCAAGTCATACCCAATATAAACCAATAGTAATACATGCAAATGACAGTCTGCTCTCCAGCAGGTGCTTTTTAATAAGAAGGATGATGACTCAACATGAAAGTAAATAGATAGGCCCTTCACAGAGGGGAGCAGGGATTTGTAGAGGTACCAGAGCTTGATTTTAAAATAGAGATTGAATAACATTTTGAGCGGCATACTTTCACTGTCAACGCAACAACTATGAGATGGTTGTATCTTCCATACTACATGCATTATAGGCAGTTCCCAAATAGAATGGTAAAAGTTTATACTCCCCCATCACCAACAAGCATCAATCCATGGCTTGCTCGAAACAACGAGTGCCTCCAACTAACAACAATCCTGGGGGAGTTTTGTTTAATTATATTGATTTCCTTTGATCTTTTTGGATCATGGGACTGGGCATCCCGGTTACCGGCCCTTTCTCGTGAATGAGGAGCGGAGTCCACTCCGCTTGAGAATAACCCACCTAGCATGGAAGATATAGGCAGCCCTAGTTGAAACATGAGTTGCTCGAGCATACAAAATAGAATTTCATTTGAAGGTTTGGAGTTTGGCACATACAAATTTACTTGGAACGGCAGGTAGATACCGCATATAGGAAGGTATGGTGGACTCATTGGAATAACTTTGGGGTTTAAGGAGTTTGGATGCACAAGCAGTATTCCCGCTTAGTACAGGCGAAGGCTAGCAAAAGACTGGGAAGCGACCAACTGAGAGAGTGACAACAGTCATGAACATGCATTAATATTAATTCACACCGAGTACAAGCATGAGTAGGATATAATCCACCATGAACATAAATATCGTGAAGGCTATGTTGATTTTGTTTCAACTACATGCATGAACATGTGCCAAGTCGAGTCACTCAATTCATTCAAAGGAGGATACCATCCCATCATACCACATCATAATAATTCTAATAGCATGTTGGCATGCAAGGTAAACCATTATAACTCATAGCTAATCAAGCATGGCACAAGCAACTATAATCTCTAAATTTCATTGCAAATATGTTTACTTCATAATAAGCTGAATCAGGAACAATGAACTCATCATATTTACAAAAACAAGAGAGGTTGAGTTCATACCATCTTTTCTCATCTCAATCAGTCCATCATATATCGTCATTATTGCCTTTCACTTGCACGACCGAACGATGTGTATAATAATAATAGTGCACGTGCATTGGACTAAGCTGGAACCTGCAAGCATTCAACTCGAGAGAGAAGACAAAGTAATATGGGCTCTAAGTTAAATAAACAATCATGCATATGAGAGCCACTAAACATTTTCAATATGGTCTTCTACTCTCGACCCCCAAAAGAAAGAAAAGAAATAAAACTATTTACACGGGAAAGCTCCCAACAAGTAAAAGAAGAACGAGAAATCTTTTTGGGTTTTCATTTTAATTTCTACTATAAGCATGGAAATTAAACTAACTAATTTTTTTGGTTTTTCTTAAGGTTTATCAAACACACAAGAAGAAAACTAGAAAAAGAAAATTAAACTAGCATGGATAATACAATGAAAGAGTATGAGGACCGATGACTAGAATAGTGTGTGAACATGAATGTAAAGTTGGTGAGAAATACGTACTCCCCCAAGCTTAGGCTTTTGGCCTAAGTTGGTCTAATGCCACGGACCGCGGCTACTCTCCCCGGTGTACTGAGGGGTGTAATCAGGATACTACTGACTGGCCATCTCCCCCAGATCCCATTGGTAAGATGATGCTCGATAAGGGTCTAGTGCAGGTTCCGGCTCAGGCTCAGGTTCTGGAGCGGATGCTTGGCCTCGATGAGTGTACACTGCTTCCGGCGTGACAAGAAAATTATCTGCAATCAAATCAAACAACAGAGGTGCAGGCAAAATAATAGTCTCATTGTGTTTCTTATTAAATCTCGGGTTATACAAGAGCATCTTATCTTTGTTGTCAACAATAAACTCATGTGTTGCCATGCTCCTGTAATCTAAAATGTAAGGAGGCAATATTGTCTCCTCTTTCTCATGGTGCCTAATAGGTATCTCAAAATATTTAGCAAGACGTGCAGCATAGATACCTCCAAAGATGGGCCTCTTTGTACGACTCAGGTTTATACGTTTACAATAACGGCACCCATACTAAAACTATTATCACCAAACAAGGCATGGAATAGAATAATAATATCTAGAACATTGAAGTTTCCACTATTTCCATGACCAATCAAGCATCTACTAGCAAATATGGCAAAGTAGCATAAAACAGGAAAGTGTATGCTAGAGATTCTCGCATCGGAACCCTTCTTTGGATCCCCTACAGTGATAGTGTTAACAAAGCCATCCACAGCCCTATGATGTGGTTCCTCTAATTTTCCCTCAAGGGTATCCTAGATACCGCGCAAAAATTACGTAAAGACATTTCCCTGAATTCATCATATAAATGAAATGATACTGAAGGCAGTGACTTCTTAGGATAATAATAAAAGTTTTGCACGAAAGTATTGGTAAGTAAGAGATATTGATCGATCCGGTCGTGGAGGAAATCGATGAGGCCTGCATTCTCGGTCAAAGAATAAAAATCTTCATAAATTCCAGCTTCTCTCAAGAAATTATCGCATGGCCATTCACATGGCCGTACTTCCACTATGCGAGGAAGATTATACTTGGCCTTTTCCTTTTCTTTAGCTTGTTTTTCCTGGGAGCCTTGGCTAGAAGAGCCCCTCAAAAATCTCCTTAACATTTTCTGAAAATTTCTGAAATTTAGTAACTTCAAAATAAAAGTGAATAAAACTAAACAAGATTGATAGCAACTACTCCTACAAGTGCCTAGTGCATATATCATGCATTAGAATTACTTGGGACCTCATAAATTTAACATGCAAGCTCAAGAACATGGTCACGTATGCAGCAAAAATTTGCAATGAATAAAGCACTAGAACAAAAACTAATTGGACCAATGGAGGAGTCACATACCAAGCAACAATCTCCCAAAGCAGTTTTGTGAATGGAGCTTTGAGCAAGGAGATCGAAAATCGCAACAAAATGAGCTAGAACTCGTGCTTGAGCTGGATGGGGATTTTTTTAGGAAGAAGGTGAAGTGTGTGGGTACTGGCATAAGTGGAGGGGGTCCACCAGGGGCCCACGAGACAGGGGGCGCCCAGGGGGTGTGGGGGCGCCCTCCACCCTCGTGGCCTGGTGCTTGCCCCTCCTGCAGTGATTTGAGTGCCTAAAATCCTCAAATATTCTGTAAAAAATGTACTAAATTTGCAGGGCATTTGGAGCACTTTTATTTTCGGGATTTTTTTATTGCATGGATACTTCAGAAAACGGACTAATAATACTATTTTTTCTTTATTTATCCTAAATAACAGAAAGTAAAAAGAGGGTACAGAAGGTTGTGCCTTCTAGTTTCATCCATCTCATGATCATCAAAATGAATCCACTAACAAGGTTGATCAAGTCTTGTTAACAAACTCATTCCGAATAACACGGAACCGGAGAAATTTCGAATAACACTAAGTTACCTCAACGGGGACATGAACATCCCCAACAATAAGAATATCATACTTTTTCTTGACAGTAGGGAGAGGAAATTCAAAACCTCCAATAATGATAGTTGGAACTTTTCCAACAGAATCTATGTTGTGAACTTGAGGTTGTTTCCTCGGAAAATGTACCGTATGCTCATTTCCATTAACATGAAAGGTGACATTGCCTTTGTTGCAATCAATAACAGCACCTGTAGTATTTAAAAAGGGTCTACCGAGGATAATCTACATACTGTCGTCCTCAGGAATATCAAGAATGACAAAGTCTGTTAAGATAGTAACATTCGCAACAACAACAGGCACGTCCTCACAAATGCCGACAGGTATAGCATTTGATTTATCAACCATTTGCAAGGATATCTCAGTGGGTGTCAACTTACTTAATTCAAGTCTACGGTACAAGGAAAGAGGCATAACACTAACACCGGCTCCTAAATCACATAAGGCAGTTTTAACATAATTTCTTTTAATAGAGCAAGGTATAGTGGGTACTCCGGGATCACCAAGTTTCTTAGGTATTCCACCCTTAAAGGTATAGTTAGCAAGCATGGTGGAAATTTCAGCTTCAGGTATTTTCCTCTTATTAGTGATGATATCTTTCATGTATTTAGCACAAGGATTTGTTTTGAGCATATCAGTTAAGCGCATGCATAAGAAAATAGGTCTAATCATTTCAGCAAAATGCTCAAAGTCCTCATCATCCTTTGTCTTGGATGGTTTAGGAGGAAAGAGCATGGGTTTCTGAACCCATGGTTCTCTTTCCCTATTATGTTTCCTAGCAACAAAATCTCTCTTATCATAACGTTGGTTTCTTGATTGTGGGTTATCAAGACCAACAACAGGTTCAATTTCTATATCATTGTTATTACTAGGTTGAGCATCTACATGAACATCATTATTAGCATTATCATTAGGTTCATGTTCATCTCCGGATTGTGTTTCAACATCAGAGATAGAAGTATCATTAGGATTCTTAGGTGTTTCTACATTAGGTTCACTAGAAGCATGCAAAGTCCTATAATTTTTCTTTTTCTTCTTCTTAGAAGAACTAGGAGCATCTAGGTTACTATTCTGAGAATCTTGTTCAATCCTCTTAGGGTGGCCTTCAGGATACAAAGGTTCCTGAGTCATTTTACCAGCTCTAGTAACCACTCTAACAGCAAAGTCATGTTTGTTATTTAATTCATCTAGCAATTCATTCTGAGCCTTAAGTACTTGTTCAGCTTGAGTGGCAACCATAGAAGCATATTTGCTAATGAGTTTAAGTTCACCTTTAACTCTAGTCATATAATCACTCAAGCGTCCTATCTCGGAAGCATTATTCTTTAATTCTCTACCAACATAAGCATTAAAACTTTCTTGTCTAGCCATAAAGTCATCAAATTCATCTAAGAATAGGCTATGAAATTTAGTAGAGGGGATTTCAACTTTATCATATCTATAGAGAGAATTTACCTTTACTACCTGTGTCGGGTTATCAAGACAATGTGTTCCTTCAACAGGCGGTATATTAAGACCATGTATTTATTCCATAGGAGGTAAATTCTTAATGTCTTCAGCTTTAATACCTTTTTCTTTCATTGATTTCTTTGCCTCTGCATATCTTCAGGACTGAGAAACAGAACACCTCTCTTCTTCGGAGTAGGTTTAGGAATAGGCTCAGGAGTTGGCTCAATTGGTTCAGGAGTTGGCTCAGGAATTGGCTCAGGAAGAGTCCAATTATTTTCATTAGTCAACATATTATTCAATAATAATTCAGCTTGGTCGACTGCTTTTTTCCTGAAAACACAACCAGCACAACTATCCAAGTGGTCCTTGGAAGCATCAGTTAGTCCATTATAAAAGATATCAAGTATTTCATTTTTCTTAAGAGGATGATCAGGCAAAACATTAAGTAATCGGAGAAGCCTCCCCCAAGCTTGTGGGAGACTCTCTTCTTCGATTTGCACAAAGTTATATATTTCCCGCAAGGCAACTTGTTTCTTATGAGCAGGGAAATATTTAGTAGAGAAGTAATAAATCATATCCTGGGGACTACGCACACAACCAGGATCAAGAGAATTAAACCAAGTCTTAGCATCACCCTTTAATGAGAACGGAAATATCTTAAGGATATAATAATAGCGAGACTTCTCATCATTAGTAAACAGGGTGGCTATATCATTTAACTTGGTGAGATGTGCCACAACAGTTTCAGATTCAGTGCCATAGAAAGGATCGGATTCGACTAAAGTAATAATCTCAAGATCAACAGAGAATTCATAATCCTTATCAGTAACAAAGATAGGTGAAGTGGCAAAAGCAGGGTCATGTTTCATTCTAGCATTTAGAGTCTTTTGTTTCAGCTTAGCTAACAATTTCTTAAGATCTGATCTATCATTGCAAGCAAGAAAATCTCTAGCAGTTTCTTCATCCATAACATAACCCTCAGGAACAACATGCAATTCATAATTAGGAAGAGAACCTTCATCATCACTTTCATCAATGATTTCATTTTCAATAATTTCATTCTTCCTAGCCTTAGTAAGTTGTTCATCGAGAAATTCACCTAATGGCACAATAGTATCAAGCATAGAAGTAGTTTCATCATAAGTATCATGCATAGCAGAAGTGGCGTCATCAATAACTTGCGACATATCAGAATTCATAGCAGTAGCAGGTTTAGGTGTCGCAAGCTTATTCATAACAGAAGGAGAATCTAGTGCAGAGCTAGATGGCAGTTCCTTACCTCCCCTCGTAGTTGAGGGATAAATTTTAGTTCTTTGATCTTTCAAGTTCTTCATAGTAATTAGCAGATATAAATCCCAAGTGACTCAAAGTATAGAGCTATGCTCCCCGGCAATGGCGCCAGAAATTAGTCTTGATAACCCACAAGTGTAGGGGATCGCAACAGCTTTCGAGGGTAAAGTATTCAACCCAAATTTATTGATTCGACACAAGGGAAGCCAAAGAATATTCTTAAGTAGTAGTAGTTGAGTTGTCAATTCAATCACACCTGGATAACTTAGTATCTGCAGCAAGGTATTTAGTAGCAAAGTAATATGATAGTAATGGTAATAGTGGTAAAGGTAAAGATAGCGGTATTGTAGTGATTGTAACAGTAGCAACGGAAAAGTAAATAAGTGAAGCACAAGATGTGAAAAGCTCATAGGCATCGAATCAATGATGGATAATTATGTCGGATGCGATTCCTCATGTAATAGCTATAACATAGGGTGACACAGAACTAGCTCCAGTTCATCAATGTAATGTAGGCATGTATTCTGAATATAGTCATACGTGCTTATGGAAAAGAACTTGCATGACATCTTTTGTCCTACCCTCCCGTGGCAGCGGGGTCATAGTGGAAACTAAGGGATATTAAGGCCTCCTTTTAATAGAGTACCAAACCAAAGCATTAACACATAGTGAATACATGAACTCCTCAAACTACGGTCATCACCGAGAAGTATCCCGATTATTGTCACTTCGGGGTTGTCGGATCATAACACATAATAGGTGACTATAGACTTGCAAGATAGGATCAAGAACACATATATATTCATGAAAACATAATAGGTTCAGATCTGAAATCATGGCACTCGGGCCCTAGTGACAATCAGTAAGCATAGCAAAGTCATAGAAACATCAATCTCAGAACATAGTGGATACTAGGGATCAAACCCTAACAAAACTAACTTAATTACATGGTAAATCTCATCCAACCCATCACCGTCCAGCAAGCCTACGATGGAATTACTCACGCACGGCGGTGAGCATCATGAAATTGGTGATGGAGGATGGTTGATGATGACGACGGCGACGAATCCCCCTCTCCGGAGACCCGAACGGACTTCAGATCAGCCCTCCCAAGAGAGATTAGGGCTTGGCGGCGGCCCCGTATCGTAAAACGCGATGAAACTTTCTCTCTGATTTTTTTCTCCGCAAAACGGAATATATGGAGTTGGAGTTGAGGTCGGTGGAGCTTCAGGGGGCCCACGAGACAGGGGGGCGCGCCCAGGGGGGTGGGCACGCCCCCCACCCTCGTGGACAGGGTGTGGGGCCCCTAGCCTTCATCTTTTGCCAGTATTTTTTATATTTTCTAAAACTTGCCTCCGTGGATTTTCAGGTCATTCCGAGAACTTTTGTTTTCTACACATAAAACAACATCATGGCAGTTCTGCTGAAAACAGCGTCAGTCTGGGTTAGTTTCATTCAAATCATGCAAGTTAGAGTCCAAAACAAGGGCAAAAGTGTTTGGAAAAGTAGATACGTTGGAGACGTATCGGCTCCGAGGAGCGAGATATTACAAACATGGGTCTCATGACCCAACATTCAGAGCATACAAGTCAAAGCACATGCGGAAGCTTAACATGTCTGAGTACAGACATCTACAAATGAAAAAGGCTGAGAAGCCTGACTATCTACCAGATCCTGCCGAGGGCACAAGATCGTAGCTGAGGTAGCAAGCTAAACGTCGAAGTCCAAGCGATACTACTAGCGAGACCGAAACTCTCTGCAAAGACATAAATTAAGCAAACGTGAGTACAAATGTACCCAACAAGACTTACATCAGAACTAACTACATATGCATCATTATCAACAAAGGGGATGGTGGGGTTTAACTGCAGCAAGCCAGCTTTGACTCAGTGGCTATCCTGAACCATGACTGCAATGTAACTCTTTTGAGGTGGCGCACACGAGTCCACATATTCACCATATCAATACACCACTATGGATGTGCTCCCATCTCCCTACGAGAACGCCATCCATAGCACTCACACTTATCTTGCATATTTTAGAGTATCCACTTTCACTTGTCTATGAACTATATAGGCAACCCAGAGGTCCTTTACCGCGGACGCGGCTATTCGAATAGATGATGTTAACCTTGCAGGGGTGTACTTCTTCACACATGCTCTCACCACTTACCGCCGTTTACACGACATGTACTCGGCAACCTTCAAGCGGAAGCCCCACGAGGGTGTCGGCCATGGCCTACCTAAACACTCAAGTCTCTAGTCCAGGTTTATCGCCTATTCAGGTTCCATCCGCAGGGAGTCCGACCGAGGTTTCCACACACGACCCCGAACGATGTGTACAAGGTTCCGCGACACCAAACAGGCGCCCAGCATACCCGGCCACGTGCCTACCGCAACATAGCCCACCCCTTGGGTCAGCGCTGCCCACGGCCTCCAGCATACTACAAACACCAGGAACTACTTGCAACTCCTGGACAGAGGACAAGGGTGAGTAAGAAGTAGAGAGGGTCCATTGGTTTTGGGCCCAATGCGTGGTAGTAACTATTTCATGGATCACAAACACAGAACTCAGTTCCTGAGGATGGCTTCAATGAGACAACCCACCATGTACTCCTACATGGCCTCTCACCGCTACCTTTACCAAATCGTGTTCACACACTTAGCTCACACATAGTAGGACATGTTCACAACATTCCAATTCATCCCCGATGAATCAAACCTGACTCAACTCTAAGCAGTAGCAGGCATGACAAAAAAGCGTGAACGAGTAGGCACATCAAGGCTCAAACAACTCCTACTCATGCTAGTGAGTTTCATCTATTTACTATGACAATGACAGGTCATGCAGAGGAAAGGGGTTCAACTACCGCAGCAAGTAACATATGAATCATTGTTGTCCTAATGCAGTAAAAGAGGGCAGGAGCGAGAGAGCGGGATTGTATCAGAATGAAAAAGGGGGTTTTGCTTGCCTGGCACTTCTGAAGATAGTATAGCTCTTCATCGGTGTCATCGATCTCATCATCGGTATCATGTCTATCGAGAGGGGACAAATACCGGCAACACAGAAGGAAACACAATCAATGCAATGCATAATATGATGCATGATCACGACATGGAAAAATGAGTGTGTTGGGCTAATGCAACTACAAACAGGGTGGTTTGAGTTATTTTGAACCCAAGGTTCAAGTTCAAACTCAAACTATGACTTTATAAAGTGCATTATCATGTTTTGATATAAACAACAGGTTTAAGTTGCTTTAACATGCATGAAACTAGTTCGGATGGATAGGTTGGATTTTTCTGATCATTTTTCATATATAACTTATTTCATCTGGAGTTACAGATAATTTTCTATGAATTTTAGAAGTTTAGGGCATTTTCTAGAATTTCCTGAATAAGATTAAATCCAGAAAAAGGTTAACTGCGTCAGCATGATGTCAGCAGGTCAAAGGCGCCATCCCAGGTCAAACCTGACGGCTGGGACCCACATGTCAGTGTAACAATTAACTAACATAGTTAGTTAGTGTTAGGTTAGCACTAACCTAGGTTAATTAGGGCCTAGGCCCACTTGTCAGTGAGTCAACTAATTAACTAAGTTAATTAGCGCTAACTAAACTAACACTTAAACTAAACAAGGGCATGGCCCACGCGTTAGTGACCCTGGGGGGGGGGTCAAACCCCAGGTCAAACGAGGTAAAACCCACAGGTGACTCATCGCCGGCGAGGCCCAAGACTGCGGCGCGGCTCGAAAAACGCCCACAGGGCACAGACGAGTCCGTTCTTGGGCTCGTTGGAGAGCTCTTGCACGCGTGCGTCGAGTGGTGGTGGCGGCCGAGCCTATGGTGGCTAGAGCCGACGATGGCGAGCTCCAAGGCGGCGGCCAGAGTTCGGGCCTGCACGGAAACAAGGCTACGGTGCACGGCGTGAGGTTCTGGTGGGTGTGCTCGGCTCCTGGGAGTGCATTGAGTGCAGTGACGTGCTTGGTTTGGACGGAGGCGAACCAAAGCAACGACGACGACAAGTCCGGCGCCGATGAGGTCTCAGCGAGCTCGGGGAAGCACCGGAGCAAGCGGAGCGGCGAGAGGGATCTCCGACGGCCGGCGATGAGGATGTTGGTGTAGAGGGTGATGCAGGGCATCCGGCGCCGTGCGAGTTGACGGAGAGGCGCGGGAGATGGAGGCGGAGCCCGTGGGCAGCACGGGGAGACGAGGGGAGCACAGTGGCCGCGGCATCAGCGAGCGGCGACGAGGAGCTCCGCTCGATGGAAGAGAGAGGGAGCCAGAGGAGGGGGGAAGGCATGGGAGAGAGTGAGAGGGCCTGGGGGTGCATGGCGACGCGGGAGAGATCCAAGGCGACGGAGACGCAGGCAGGAAGGGTGGAGGTGGCCGGGACGCGTGCCGGCACATTGCGGCCACGCGCTCTACCTACTGGCTTGGCGAGGAAGACGACAGGGAAGGAGGCGGTGGTGGGCTGGGCCAGCAAGCTGGGCTGCCAGCTGGGCCGCAAAGGTGAGGCCAGGTAAGTTTTCCTTTTCTTTCTATTTTTCTATTTTTCTGCAATTGTTTTGGCTTTATTAAAAATGCCAGAGCATTTTCAAAAATCCTGAAAATATTTATGGGCACTGTTGAAATTATTCCCAACAACCCTCAACTAGTTTCAGAATTATTAGAGCATTTAAAATATTTATAGGATTTAAATGCCCCAATACAAATACAAAATGAGTTAATTCAAAAATCCAGAAATGACCTAGAAATATGTTCATCATTTTTGGCAGAGGTTTCTACCTTTATCAAAAATGATGAACATTTCCAAAGGGCATTTTGGTTTCATTGAAAATATTTCACTGTGATCCTAGTTGGATTTCATTTGGTTCTAGGGTTTGAACATCCCCATTTCAAGTTTAGGCAAAATTTAAACATGATGCACACATGAAGCTAGCCTAGTGCATTGCCAAGAGCTAGGGATGTGACACTTTGTAATCCAAGAGAGTGGGCACATCACTAGTTAAAGTTTTTACCTCTCCAAACCCACTTTTATCAAAATTTTCAACAAGAGTTTTACCCTCCGAGTTATGGAAACGCCTTCTAGCTAAATTTGACTCTTCTTCAATCCCCTTATTGTCAAGTTTAATATTACTACAAAATGAATCAATAGAAGAAACACCAATCATTTTAACATCTTCATCATTACTACGAAAAAAATCAGGCGGAATCGTCTTTTCTAAAAATTCTCTTTTAGCTCTTAGCATAGGGGTTCTTTTCTTGCTCTCATCCATGGAGACATATGAAGCTTTAATTGATTCATTGATATCAACCTTGGGTGGAAAAATTTTAATCTTGAGATTTTTCACATCATGTGTAATTCTATCAATACTCCTAGACATATCATCAATCTTACTCATTTTTTCTTCTATCGTAGTGTTGAAAACTTTTTGAGCATTAATAAATTCTTTGGTATTATTCTTAAGATCAGAGGGCATCCTATTATTATTATTATTATTATTATTATTATTATTATTATTATTATTATTATTATTATTATTATTATTACTATTATTATTATTATTATTATTATTATTATTATTATTATTATTATTATTATTATTATTATTATTATTATTATTATTATTATTATAAGAGTTACCATAGGAATTGCCATAATTATTAGAGGATCCTCCAAGGAACGGCTTAGGATTAAAATTACCTCTATAAGCATTATTATTAAAGTTGTTTCGTGAAACAAAATTCACATCTACGAGATCATTATTTTGCTCAATTAAAGTAGACAAAGGCACATCATTAAGATAAATAGGAGCATTTTTACTACCAACCAATTTCATAAGTGAATCAACTTTTTCACTCAAAGTACTAATTTCTTCAACAGAATTAACCTTTTTACTAGTAGGTGCTCTTTCGGTATGCCATTGTGAATAATTTACCATGATATTATCAAGTAATATAGTAGCTTCACCCAAAGTAATCTCCATAAAAGTACCACCCGTGCGGAATCTAAAAGATTTCTAGAGACAAAATTCAACCCCGCATAATTTTTTTTGTATGATCGTCCATAAATTTAAACTATGAGTAGGGCAATTTCTTAGCATTAGTTTCAATCTTTCCCAAGATTGTGCAACATGTTCATGATCAAGTTGCTTGAAATTCATAATTTGATTTCTAAGGGAAATAATTTTAGCATGAGGAAAATACTTAGTAATAAAAGCATCGTTGCACTTGTCCCAAGAATTGATACTATTTCATGGCGAAGATGAAAACCAAATTTTTGCACGACCCCGCAAAGAAAACAGAAATAATTTTAATTTCATAATATAATTGTCCACATCTTTTTTTCTTTTGCATATCACACAATTCTACGAAAGTGTTTAGATGGGATGCAACATCCTCATTAGGATTACGGGAAAATTGCTCTTTCATAATAAGATTCAATAAAGCGACATTAATATCATAAGACTCTGCACTAGCGGCGGGAGGAGCAATCGGAGTACTAATAAAATCATTATTATTAGTATTACAAAAATCACACAACTTTGTATTTTCTTGAGACATTAATTATGACTACCAAACAATATCACAAGCAAACAAAAGATCAAACCAAGAAAAGGCAAACGATAACTATTTTTGTATTTTTGTAAATCTTTTTAGAAGTTGGGGAGATGAAAACGAGATGCAAATGACAAATAAAGTAAATTACAAGGAGATGGAAGTTTATGCGTAGGTACTTGATAGATGTTGATGATGTCTACCCGGCAACGACGCTAGAAATTTTTCCTGCACTTGTGAGCTGCACTGGGATTTCTCCTAAGAGGAGGGGATGATGCAGTACAATAGAGATAAGTATTTCCCTCAGTTATGAAACCAAGGTTATCAATCCAGTAGAAGAACCAATCAACTCTATGTAAATAGCACCTACACACAAACAATGGATACTTGCGGTCCGACGCGTAGAGGGGTTGTCAATCCCTCAACGGTTACGAGCGAGATTAAATTGTATAAGATTTGATAGATAGATCTGATGGAAATACAAAATAAAATAAATAAAAGAAAATTACAGCAAGGTATTTAGGACTTTTATATGACAAAAGATAGACTCGGGGGGCCATAGTTTTCACTAGAGACTTCTCTCGAGAAAATAGCACAGGGTGGGTAAACAAATTACTGTTGAGCAATTGATAGAAAAGCAAATAATTATGACGACATCCAAGTCAATGATCAAAAATATAGGCAACACGTCCAAGATTAGTAGACCGAAACGATTCTTGCATCTACTACTATTACTCCACACATCGACTGCTGTCCAGCATGCATCTAGTGTAATAAGTTCATGAAAAAATGGAGTAATGCATTAGACAAGATGACATGATGTAGACAAGTGATAATCCCCAAGTGCAAGGAATCATCGTAGCAATTTCCAAAGATGGAAGTGATAAGTATGGAGTGTCAAACCCACGGGGAGCTAAAGGTAAGATTAATATTCTCTCAAGTCCTATCTGCCACTGATACGACTTTATGTACACTGAGCGTTTGCTTTCATCTAGAAACGAGAAATAAAACTACGTTACGGGTATGAAGAGGATAGCTTTGCATAATATTAGAGGACTAAAATATAAAATAGGTGTTGTTAACATAAAGTTAGAATATATCATAATATATTATAAATAGCGAGTGTGGAATAATGATGGATCAGTGTGCGGAATTATCCTAGGCAATTGATAACAAGATCGGTAATCATTATTGTAATTTTATATGAGGGAGAGGCATGAGCTAACATACTTTCCGTACTTGGATCATATGAACTTATGATTGGACCCCTAGCAAGCATCCACAACTACTAGAAGTAATTAAGGTAAGCTCAACCATAGCATTACGTATCAAGTCCCCTTTACTCGCATACGCAACAACCCCTTTACTCGAATGTAAGCTTCTGTCACCCTAGCCACCCACTATAAGCGAATCATGAACGTATTGCAACACCCTACAACGGGAATCCTTCACGTGTGCGTGGCACGGAAGGCACCATAGGATAGCAGCAAAATAAAACATACAACTCAAAGCAATCAAGGTCATCAATCAACCGAAAAGACAAAATAAATCCACTCAGAACATCATAGGATGGCAACACATCATTGAATAATAATATGTGGTATAAAGCACCATGTTCAAGTAGGGATTACAGCGGGGTGCAGGAGAATGGACCGTTGAAAAGAGATGAGGGAGGTGATGTTGATGAAGACGATCACCGCGGCGATGGTTCCCCCGACGGCACTCCAGCGCCACCGAGAGGTAGGGAAGAGAGGTTCCCCCTCCGGCTTGCTCCTCCATGGCCTCGTCACTAGATGGGGAGAGGTTCTCCCTCTGGTCCTTAGCCTCCATGGTGCCCGAAGGGGCGGGAGCCCCTCCGAGATTGGATCTCTCTCTCTCTCTCTCTCTCTCTCTCTCTCTCTCTCTATTCTCTTCTGTTTCATGTTCCTGATTTATAGCCTTTCACCGTTTCTTAAATTCTCGGGAATCCGTAACTCCGATTGGGCTGAAATTTTAATACGATTTTTATCCGGATATTAGCTTTCTTGTGGCCGAAGAAGGGCACCAACCGCCTTACAGGGGCCCAACAAGCCTGCCCGGTGTGCCTCGTAGGGGGCGCCCCTCGAGCTTGTCGGCCCCTCGGGCATCGTCTCGCGTTTATTTTTTTTCCCAAAAATCATATATATTGCAAAATAAATCTCCGTAAATTTTTATCACGTTTGGACTTCATTTGATATGGATATTCTGCGAAACAAAAAACATGCAACAAACATGAACTGACACTGGACACTGGATCAATATGTTAGTCCCAAAAATAATATAAAAGTGCACTGGATCAATATGCTATGTTTTTTGAAATTATTTTTCATGGGATAGTAGATGAACCCAAGCTCATCTATGGACTATCGACTTTTACCTTTCAAATTCAGGCTAGCAAAGTATTGAAAAACTCAAAGTATTCGAAAACTACACTATTTTAATCTATAGGCACATGATATCACAGTTTTGACATACCGAAGTATTCTAGAGTATTAAGAATACTGCAAACATGTTTGGGTATTGCTTACATACAACATAAATTAGCAACTATTCACAATCGAAAACACGCATGTGCCAAGCTCCCTAGTCGTTGCACACTTGGACAACCAACAAACAGCCGCATACATAAACTTGGACGACCATGCACAAATATAGGTTACCAAAAGCGGAGGCAGTTGAACTACCATGAGCGAAGTTGCCGACTATGCGTGGGTTGGAAAACTCAGCCTTCTTCAGCGGCCGTCGAGGGTAATTACAAGAAATTCAATGGCGGTGCCGACGGTGCACCACGGAGTGAAGCTGAATTGAGGTGATCGAGTTGTGCTGCTTGGGAACAAGGAAGCAGATGTGCCAGTTTTCTCACTATGCTCAGTTTTTAGAGAAGAGGTCTGGTGTTTTTTTTATTATACAGAGGAAATACTATGGTTTGACAAATACTCTAGTATTAAAACCACAGTTTTTAGGCGCAGCCAAACAACCCGTTGTAAATAAAACTACTAATCTAAAAACTGCAGTATTCTTATGATACTTTAAAGATACTTTGCTATCAAACATGCCCTCAATCAACTTTTTTTAAGGACAGTCATGGACTATAGACTAATACTTTGTTTTATTTATATAAATAAAATATATAAAACCGCGAGATCTGTACGCAGCCTCTTTTTTTTTAGAGCTTGATTACACAGCCTCTATTTTATCGAGGGGTACACAGCCCCTAATGGGCCAGGAGAAAAAGCAGGGGTTATGTTTTTTTAGGGGTAGCAGCGGGTTTATAGTCTGGGCCCATGTCCCAGAGAACCTAAGCCCAGCCCACATTACCCCAAGCACAACAGCAACCCAGCCTGCCAAAAGTCTAGCGTGCCACCCAAAGAATCCAAGCAAACCCTAGCCTCTCCATCTCCACCTCCATCCTCCGCGCCCCCGCTCTGCACGCCGCCGGTCCCTCAACACCCTCCATCCTCGTCCGCCGTCAGCCGCTGAGCGCGCGGCCGCACCCGTCTACTCCGCCGCTCCAAGCCTCCGTTCCCCGCTGGATCTGAGCCTCATCCGCTCCACGGCCGCGACTCAAGGCAAGTTAACCGACCTGATTGATTCTCTATCAGACTTGTCGTTGCAGGCCGCCGCGCGCGCCCTACCAGCAATCTCGCCGCGTACCAGGCCTAGGTTCCAGCTCTAGCCGCCGACGAGCAGGCTACTGCTGCGCCGAGTCCCGGGGATCTCACTGACCCAACGTCAGGTCGAGGTCTCTTGCTTGGGTTGCGCCCTTGCTCGTCGCATCTCACAATTTTTCCCAGTTCAGTTGGTTTGTTATGTTTAGGGTATAGGTCTAGCTCTCTGCTCATACACGCGAGCTTGCATCTTCTGCCGGTATTGTTTAACTGCCTTCGATGAGCTATTTTTTCTTTATGGGGTTTGATTCGTTCATATGAGTCATTCCGTAAGCATTGTTTACCTTATTGTTAGTGTGTCCATTTATGTGTTCCGAGGATAGTTTTCCCCCCTTGTTTAATTGCCTGTGATGCAATTTCGCGTGCTTCCTTCTGTGTGTATTGATGATATCTTTCTTACTTGTGTACTTTGCATAGCTCGAAGACAGTTGAAGGTAATTTGCAAGCAGCAGCCATGGCATCTCGTTTTTGGGGACAGGTACTTGCTTTCTCTCCTGCACTGAGCTACTGAATCAGACTCTATGTTGCATAAGTGTAGTAGTATGCATATATGTTGTCCTTGTCAACTGCAATTACTTAGTACCTTTATCTCTATCTACCCAACATCAGGGAGACAGTGACTCTGAGGAGGAGGTGGACGAGATCGAGTCAGAACAAGGGAGTGATAGCGAGAAATCAGAAGCCGGTGATGGGGGACGCGATGGGTCCAAGAACCGCTATCTGAACAAATATACACAAGACAGTGACGACTCTGACACTGAGAGCCACCGCGTGATTCGCTCCTTGAAGGACAAGCGCAATGATGAGATGAAAGCTACTGCCGACCAGATGCGCAATGCAATGAAGATCAATGACTGGATTAGCTTGCAGGAGTGTTTTGACAAGCTAAACAAGCAGCTTGACAAAGTTGTTCGTGTCAATGAATCTGCGAAAATTCCAAATGGGTATATCACAACTCTTGTGCTACTGGAGGACTTCCTTGCCGAGGCTCTTGCAAACAAGGAAGCCAAGAAGAAGATGAGCAGCAGCAACGCGAAGGCGCTAAATGCTGTCAAGCAAAAGCTTAAGAAGAACAACAAGCAGTATGAAGACTTGATCCAGAAGTGCAGAGAGAATCCAGAGAGCTTTGAAGATGATGTTGCAGATGATAAGGATGTGGATGATGATGATGATGAGAGTGGGGATGATGTTGTGGATCCGGATAAGATGGCCTCTGACTCAGAAGATTCAGGGAATGAAGACGATGTCAGTCAAGATGGTGGAGCCTGGGAAAAGAAGTTGAGCAAGAAAGATAAGATTATGGACAAGCAGTTCTTGAAGGACCCGAGTGAGATTACATGGGATATTGTTGATAAAAAGCTCAAGGAGATTGTGGCGTCGAGGGGTAAGAAGGGCACTGGGAGAGTTGAACGTGTGGAGCAGTTAACATTTTTGACACGGGTGGCAAAAACGCCTGCCCAGAAGCTTGAAATTCTTTTTCATGTGATTTCTGCCCAGTTTGATGTCAACCCTAGCTTACTTGGTCATATGCCAGTCAATGTGTGGAAGAAGTGTGTTAATAATATGCTTCTTGTGCTTGATATTCTGCAACAGTATCCTAATATTGTAGTGGACACCTCAGTGGAGGCTGATGAGAAGGAAACTCAGAAGGGTGCCGACTATGATGGAACAATCCATGTTACTGGTGACCTAGTTGCATTCCTGGAGAGAATTGACTCGGAGTTCTTTAAGAGTTTGCAGTGTAGTGATCCATATACCAAAGATTATGTTCAGAGGCTTAGAGATGAACCCTTGTTTTTGGTACTTGCGCAAAATGTGCAAGAGTACCAGGAAAGGGTTGAGAATCATAAGGCTGCTGCGAAGGTTGCATTGCGTCGTGTTGAACTAGTCTACTACAAACCTCAAGAAGTATATGATGCAATGAGAAAGCTGGCTGAGCAAACTGAGGTTGTCATGGAGGATGGAGATATTGAGGCCGGCGATGAGCATCAAGCAGCTGATGACAATAGAGGACCACCACCGTTTATTGTGATTCCGGAGGTTGTACCTAGGAAGCCTACTTTCCCCGAGAGTGGCAGAGCTTTGATGGATGGATTGATGTCTCTAATTTACAAGTATGGAGATGAAAGGACCAAAGCCCGGGCAATGCTGTGTCACATATATCACTATGCAATCTCTGAAGAATTTTCAGTTGCTCGCGACTTACTCTTAATGAGTCGTTTACAAGATGGGATTCAACTTATGGACATCTCATCTCAGATTTTATACAACCGGGTCATGGCCCAACTGGGGTTATGCGCCTTCCGAGCTGGTTTGATAGCTGATGCTCATGGTTGCCTGTCTGAGCTATATGCAACTGGAAGGGTGAAAGAGTTGCTTGCACAAGGTGTCCAGTATAGTCGATACCACGAGAGAACTCCTGAACAGGTGAGGCTCCCTCTTGTCTATCATGTGAATGCCTGCACACATGGCAGCTAGTTTCCTATTTAGTTTCCTATGCAACAATGACACGACACATAAACAGGGATCCACCATTTTCCCAAGAGATACATATATATTTATATAATCAGCAATAATTTTCACTTATGTTTTTGACACATGCTCAGGGGATGGTGCTGCCCAGTTGTAGGATACATTAACTTGTTTATATTGTGTTATTGAGGGGTAGGCTGTATTGTTACGTATATTGCTGCCCTGTTGAAATGGAACCACGAGTCCAGTTGATTTAAATGAGTTTTGCTATTTACCTGAGCCTTACTGGTACACATTGGTGGTTAGATGATGCATCGGCATCAGATACGACTACACTGTCTGGTGTCATCATTGTAGTTGCAAAATGTCACTGTTAGTCATAATTGTATCTTAGCCTTTTTTTTTGCTAATGGATATCTTAGCTAGTCTAATAGAAGAACCTGTCATTCTGACCATATTCTTTCATTTAGTTTTATTTTTTAGGTGTGAAATTTCAAATGCTTAACGCATAGTTTCTACAAAGTACCTCTTTACAATGACATCTTCTCCTTTCTTGAGCTCCTTTGGTATTTTATTTATCTAGATAAGGTCCTTCAAGAGTATCTGCTCCTTTTCTCTTGGTTTTCCCAGAATTGACTTGCAGGCTTGAACTCGTCATTTTAGCAATACGATCTAATTGATATGATCACTGTTGACAATGGAAATACAACATACATATTCTCTGCTCATGATGTATTTACTTTCTACTGCAGGAACGACTTGAGAGGAGAAGGATGATGCCTTACCATATGCATATAAACCTTGAACTTTTGGAAGCCACACATTTGATCTGTGCAATGCTAATTGAGGTCCCGTATATGGCTTCCAGTACTTATGACAAGCGGAGGCCTATGAGCAAAACATTCCGCAGGCTTCTTGAAATGAGTGAGAGACAGACTTTTGTTGGACCTCCAGAAACGGTGAGGGATCATGTAATGGCTGCCACGAGGGCCCTCAATAAGGGTGACCATGAAAAGGCTTTCAGTGTCATCAGTTCTCTGGATACCTGGAAACTTTTGAGGAATAAGGAGCATATCCTTGAGATGCTGAAGCTTAAAATCAAGGAAGAGGCTCTTAGAACCTATCTCTTCTCTTACTCGTCTTGCTACGAGTCCCTGAGCCTTGATCAGCTCACCACTATGTTTGACCTCAGCGAGGCACACGCTCACAGCGTTGTTAGCAAGATGATGATGCACGATGAGCTTCATGCAAGCTGGGACCAGCCAACCAAGTGCATTGTATTCCAGAACGTGGATCAAACCAGGCTGCAGGGACTAATCTTCCAGATGACTGATAGGCTCTCTGTCCTTGTGGAGAGCAACGAGAGGGCGTATGAAGCCAGGACTGGTGGTGCCCTTGAGGGTGCACCACCCAGGCGCAGGGGTGATCAAGACTCGTCCAATATGGGAAAGTGGCAGGAGAACTTTGTGTCGTCACAAGGCGGCCGCCGCGGCGGTGGGAGGTCTGGTTATGCTGGTAGAGGAGGCTCTGGGCAGGGCGGTGGGTACCAAAATGACAGGGGTGGCCAGGGTTCCCGTGGGGGCTATGGTGGTGGTTCTCGGTTCCAGGATGGAAGGGCTCGCAACCAGTCTGGTTCCTCGTCTAGAGGGGATGGCAATGGACGCATGGTGTACCTAAACAGGCCTGGTAGAAATTAGAAGTCTGATAGATTTGAGATAAATTCCGAGCAAGGT
The DNA here is from genome assembly GCF_002162155.2 of Triticum dicoccoides. Taxonomy (NCBI): domain Eukaryota; kingdom Viridiplantae; phylum Streptophyta; class Magnoliopsida; order Poales; family Poaceae; genus Triticum; species Triticum dicoccoides. The sequence goes on along the minus strand of NC_041389.1, from coordinate 408,349,874 downwards.
TGCCTTGAAGCATTGTTTCCGCACCGTTCAGAACTTGAGTTGTCGTTTGCTCTATTTTTGTAGCTTCTGTTGTCTGTCATAAATCTACCAAGAAGTCTTGAGTAATAGTTGTCTGGTTTGTATCATGGGAGTGAGGACTACATATTCACTCCTTTATAACATCAAGTTACTATTTTCCACATTTCCTTTTTTCTGCAACTTGTTTTGCCATCTTCTTCCAGGCATGTCATGAATGTGTTTTTTTAGTGCAAGTTAATCTTTTATCTCTGCGAGCTGCTTGTGACAACGTAGAGCCACAAAAGGAGGGGATTTTACTGTTGATCTTCAAAACTGTTGGTCCTGGTTTCGTTATTGGCCCAAGATTACAACAGTACAGTATTTTTTAGTTTAGAAAGTGGTTCAATCATGCATGTGATTGGTGATACCATTGCTCTTCCAGTACCCTAATTGCAGTTCGAGTTCCAGCTACAAAGTGAACACTATAACTGCATTAGTGAAAATGGAAATCAGCTGTACACTAGAAGTCGTAATGATTGCCTGATCATTGGCAGGGAAATCATGTACCCCTCTGTTCCTAAATATAAGTCTTTGTAAAGATTCTATTATGGACCACATACAGATGTATATAGATGCATTTTAGAGTATAGATTCACTCATTTTGCTCCGTACGTGGTTTATAGTGGAATCTCTTCAAAGACTTATATTTAGGAACGGAGGGAGTACTTTGTAATTAGCATGATGCCCGCGCTCGTTGCTAAGAAGCTATAAACGGCTTAAGAGCATAATTTTTAGTTAGAGTCTACTACCTCCGTCCGGGTTTATTAGGCTAAAGACAACTTCTCTTAGACCAAGACACATAGTAATTTGCTCGCATTAATTCTTCCATTTCATTCCCAATGCACTCTCTCATATGCATGCAACCAATGAAAAAGCACGCATGAAGTGTATTAATTTCTCAGCCATGGCACTAACAACAATGACTTACAGTGCAACCAATGAAATGGTTGCATGCATGCATCTTTCCAAAGCGAGGCCTTATAAAAAGGAACATGCTTGTGATGCTAAGAGGCCTAATAAATCCGGACGGAGGGAGTATGCGTTTGCATTTGTTATTTATGCATTATGCAAGTGTTGGTCTCACATGTGAGTAGTAGTATACTTGTTTATTTGTTTTAGGTCCCACATGTAACTAAAAGTGCACAATGCTAGTGTGTTGCTACGAAGCTTTAAAAAGTTATGTCACTGCTTAAGAGTATAATTTTGAGTTTGAGTGAAATGTTTGCATTTGTTATTTGTGCATTCTGTAAGTGTTGGTCTCACATGAAAGTAGTAGTATATTTGTTTATTTGTTTTAGGTCCCACATGTAAGTAAAAATATATTTGTTTATTTATGTATCTTGGAAGGCTGCTAGTCCCACATATGGGTAAGGATGTATTTTTTATTGATGAATGTTGTTGATTTCACATGTGAACTCACTATCAACAAAGATTTTTTTTTTGCGAAAATATCAACAAAGATAAAGAGTGTCTAGATCTAAAGTAGTGAGCTAAACACTTTTATATTTCACAGAGGGAGTAAGTATCAGTTTTTTGGTGGAGATAGTTTTGTGCATTTTTTGGTGGAGATCGTTTTGTCGGAGCTTCATAAATCTATCAAGAAGTTTGAGTAATACTTCTTCCGTCCTGAATTACTTGTCTTAGATTTGTCTAGATATATATGTATCTAGACACGTTACAAGTAATTTGGGATTGAGGGAATAATATTTATCATGGGAGTGGGGACTTCGGATTCACCGAAGTCAAGTTGTTATTATTTTCAACTTTTCCGGTTTTCTGCAAAGCTTTTGCCGTTTCCTTCCAATTGGGTCATGAAAGAAATTGATTCTTATGTAAGTAACTCCCTTTGTAAATAAATATAAGAGCGTTTCTTATATTTATTTACAGTGAGAGTAATATTCTATCTTGACAAAGATGCTTGTGACTGTGCAGAACCACAAAAAAGGGAGAATCTTAGAATTGATCTTCAAAACTGTTTCATCAAGTGGTCGAATCTAGTATGTGGTCGATTTAAGCGATACCATTGTTCTTCCGGTCCCCTAAAAGAACCAACAGATGATGTAAAACAACAGTCATATAAAAAAAATTGCTCCAATGGATGGTGCATGTCCAGATCTTTTTACGTCATGCTCAAAATTTTGCCACAAGTGATGTAAATATACATCACCTCTAACTGTTCCCCTAACACCTTGACCGGAACCCAACCGCCGTGGTATACCTTTGATCAACCACGACGGAACCAAAAATGTCTTGGCAGCCTCCATAACTCATGTGAAGTGTGCTTCATATGCATTTGAAGGATGTGGTGGCGCAAACACATAATCGTCATAGTGTTGTCTCTATATTTTCCATGCAAGTAGGACCCGCCTGTCATTGGGTCATAGGTTCTTCCTCAATAGTCACACCGTGACTTACATTGTTAGAACAACTAATAATTAGTTAAACTAGTAGCTAACTAGTTGCGACCAGGGCCATGGCCACCATGATGGTGGCAGATGAATTCCTTCACAGGATCGGGGTTAGCGTAGAATGCAACAATGCGGACCTCGATGGCCCCAAAACTGTTGGGGAACGTAGTAATTTTAAAAAATTCCTATGCACACGCAAGATCATGGTGATGCATAGCAACGAGAGGGGAGAGTGTTATCCACGTACCCTCGTAGACCGAAAGCGGAAGCGTTAGAACAATGCGGTTGATGTAGTCGTACGTCTTCACGGCCCAACCGATCAAGTACCGAAAGCACGACACCTCCGAGTTCTAGCACAGGTTCAGCTCGATGACGTCCCTCGAACTCCGATCCAGCCGAGTGTCGAGGGAGAGTTCCGTCAGCACGACGGCGTGGTGACGATGATGATGTTCTACCATTGCAGGGCTTCGCCTAAGCACCGTTACAATATTATCGAGGAGGACTATGGTGGAGGGGGGGCACCGCACATGGCTAAGAGATCAATGATCTGTAGTTGTTGTGTCTAGGGTGCCCCCCTGCCCCCGTATATAAAGGAGCAAGGGGGGAGGGGGCGGCCGGCCAGGGAGGAGGCGCGCCATGGGGAGTCCTACTCCCACTGGGAGTAGGACTCCCTCCTTTCCTTGCTGGACTAGGAGGAGGGGGGGGGGGGCGCCGCCCCCCTCTCCTTCTCCTATTCGGACTAGGGGGGAGGGGCGCCCGGTCCTGCCCTGGCCGCCTCTCCTCTTCTCCACTAAGGCCCACTATGGCCCATTAAGCCCCCGGGGGGTTTCGGTAACCCCTCGGTACTCCGGTAAAATCCCGATTTCACCCGGAATACTTCCGATATCCAAATATAGGCTTCCAATATATCAATCTTCATGTCTTGACCATTTCGAGACTCCTCGTCATGTCCGTGATCACATACGGGACTCCGAACAACCTTCGGTACATCAAAACTCATAAACTCATAATATAACCATCATTGAAACTTTAAGCGTGCGGACCCTACGGGTTCGAGAACTATGTTGACATGACCGATATACGTCTCCGGTCAATAACCAATAGCGGAACCTGGATGCTCATATTGGCTCCTACATATTCTATGAAGATCTTTATCGGTCAAACCGCATAACAATATACGTTGTTCCCTTTGTCATCAGTATGTTACTTGCCCGAGATTCGATAGTCGGGGTATCTCAATACCTAGTTCAATCTCGTTACCGGCAAGTCTCTTTACTCATTACGTAATGCATTATCCCGTAACTAACTCATTAGCTACATTGCTTGCAAGGCTTATAGTGACGTGCATTACCGAGAGGGCCCAGAGATATCTCTCCGACAATCGGAGTGACAAATTCTAATCTCGAAATACGCCAACTCAACATGTACCTTCGGAGACACATGTAGAGCTCCTTTATAATCACCCAGTTACGTTGTGACGTTTGGTAGCACACAAAGTGTTCCTCCGGTAAATGGGAGTTGCATAATCTCATAGTCATAGGAACATGTATAAGTCATGAAGAAAGCAATAACAACATACTAAATGATCAAGTGCTAAGCTAACGGAATGGGTCAAGTCGATCACATCATTCTCCTAATGATGTGATCCCGTTAATCAAATGACAACTCGTGTCTATGGTTAGGAAACACAACCATCTTTGATCAGCGAGCTAGTCAAGTAGAGGCATACTAGTGGCACTATGTTTGTCTATGTATTCACACATGTATTATGTTTCCGGTTAATACAATTCTAGCATGAATAATAAACATTTATCATGATATAAGGAAATAAATAATAACTTTATTATTGCCTCTAGGGCATATTTCCTTCAGTCTCCCACTTGCACTAGAGTCAATAATCTAGTTCACATCACCATGTGATTTAATACTAATATTCACATCCGCATGTGATTAACACCCATAGTTCACATCGTCATGTGATCAACATCCAAAGGGTTTACTAGAGTCAATAATCTAGTTCACATCGATATGTGATTAACATACAAAGAGTACTAATGGTGTGATCATGTTTTGCTCGTGAGAGAAGTTTAGTCAACGGGTCTGTCACATTCAGAGCCGTGTGTATTTTGCAAATATTCTATGTCTACAATGCTATGCACGGAGCTACTTTAGCTAATTGCTCCCACTTTCAATATGTATCCAGATTGAGACTTAGAGTCATCTGGATTTGTGTTAAAACTTGTATCGACGTAACCTTTCACGATGAACCTCTTTTATCACCTCCATAATCGAGAAATATTTCCTTAGTCCTCACTAAGGATTTTCTTGACCGCTGTCCAGTGATCTACTCTTAGATCAAAATTGTACTCCCTTGCCAAACTCAGAGCAAGGTATACAATAGGTCTGGTACACAGATAGCATACTTTATAGAACCTATGACTGAGGCATAGGGAATGACTTTTCATTTTCTTTCTATTTTCTGCCATGGTCGGGTTTTGAGTCTTACTCAATTTCACACCTTGCAACACAGGCAAGAACTCCTTCTTTGACTGTTCCATTTTGAATTACTTCAAAATTTTATCAAGGTATGTAGTCATTGAAAAATCTTATCAAGCATCTTGATCTATCTCTATAGATCTTGATGCTCAATGTGTAAGCACCTTTACTGAGGTCTTTCTTTGAAAAACTTTTATTCAAGTATCCTTTTATGCTATCCAGAAATTCTATATCATTTCCAATCAACAATATGTCGTCCACATATAATATCAAAAATGCTACAGAGCTCCCACTCACCTTCTTGTAAATACATGCTTCTCCAAAAGTCTGTATAAAACCATATGCTTTGATCAACTCATCAAGCATAAATTCCAACTCCGAGATGCTTGCACCAGTCCATAGATGGATCGCTGGAGCTTGCACATTTTGTTAGCACCTTTAGGATTGACAAAACCTTCTTGTTGCATCATATGCAACTCTTCTTTAATAAATCCATTAAGGAATGCAGTTTCGACATCCATTTGCCAGATTTCATAAAATGTGGCAATTGCTAACATCATTGGAACAGACTTAAGCATCGATACGAGTGAGAAAATCTCATCGTATTCAACACCTTGAAGTTGTCGAAAAACCTTTTTGCGACAAGTCGAGCTTTGTAGATAGTGACACTACTATCAGCATCTGTCTTCCTCTTGAAGATCCATTTATACAATATGGTTGCCGATCATCGGGCAACTCCACCAAAGTCCACACTTTGTTCTCATACATGGATCCCATCTCAGGTTTCATGGCCTCAAGCCATTTCGCGGAATCTGGGCTCATCATCGCTTCCTCATAGTTCGTAGGTTCGTCATGGTCTAGTAACATGACTTCCAAAATAGGATTTACCGTACCACTCTGGTGCGGATCTTACTCTGGTTGACTTACGAGGTTCGGTAGTAACTTGATCTGAAGTTTCATGATCATCATCATTAGCTTCCTCACTAATTGGTGTAGGAATCACTGGAACTGATTTCTGTGATGAATTATTTTCCAATTCGGGAGAAGGTACAATTACCTCATCAAGTTCCACTTTCCTCCCACTCACTTCTTTCGAGAGAAACTCCTTCTCTAGAAAGGATCCACTTTTAGCAATGAATATCTTGCCTTCGGATCTGTGATAGAAGGTGTACCCAACAGTCTCTTTTGGGTATCCTATGAAGACACATTTCTCCGATTTGGGTTTGAGCTTATCAGGATGAAACTTTTTCATATAAGCATTGCAACCCCAAATTTTAAGAAACGACAGCTTAGGTTTCATGCTAAACCACAGTTCATACGATGTCGTCTCAACGGATTTACATGGTGCCATTTTTAACGTGAATGCAGCTGTCTCTAGTGCATAACCCCAAAACGATAGTGGTAATCGGTAAGAGACATCATAGATTGCACTATATCTAATAAAGTGCGGTTATGACGTTCGGACACACCATTATGCTGTGGTGTTCCAGGTGGCATGAGTTTGTGAAACTATTCCACATTGTTTTAATTGAAGACCAAACTCGTAACGCAAATATTTGTCTTCGCGATCAAATCGTAGAAACTTTATTTTCTTGTTACGATGATTCTCCACTTCACTCTGAAATTCTTTGAACTTTTCAAATGTTTCAGACTTGTGCTTCATTAAGTAGATATACCCATATCTGCTCAAATCATCTGTGAAGGTCAGAAAATAACGATACCAGCCACAAGCCTTAATACTCATTGGCCTGCATACATCAGTACGTATTATTTCCAACAAGTCAGTAGCTCGTTCCTTTGTTTCGGAGAACGGAGTTTTAGTCATCTTGCCCAAAAGGCACGGTTCGCAAGCATCAAATGATTCATAACCAAGCGATTCCAAAATTCCATCTTTATGGAGTTTCTTCATGCGCTTTACACCGATATGACCCAAACGGCAGTGCCACATATAAGTTTGCACTATCATTATTAACTTTGCATCTTTTGGCATCAATATTATGAATATGTGTATCACTACGATCGAGATCCAACAAACTATTTTCATTGGGTGTATGACCATTGAAGGTTTTATTCATGTAAATAGAACAACAATTATTCTCTGACTTTAAATGAATAACCATATTGCAATAAACATGATCAAATCATATTCATGCTCAACACAAACGCCAAATAACATTTATTTAGGTTTAACACTAATCCCGAAAGTATAGGGAGTGTGTGATGATAGTCATATCAATCTTGGAACTACTTCCAACACTCATCGTCACTTCCCCTTCAACTAGTCTCTGTTTATTCCGTAACTCCTATTTCGAGTTACTAATCTTAGCAACCGAACAAGTATCAAATACTCAGGGGCAACTATAAACACTAGTAAGGCACGCATCAATAACCTGTATATCAAATATACCCTTGTTCACTTTGCCATCCTTCTTTATCCACCAAATATTCAGGGCATTTCCACTTCCAGTGACCATTTCCTTTGCAGTGTAAGCACTCAGTTTCAGGCTTTGGTCCAGCTTTGGGCTTCTTCGCGGGAGTGACAACTTGCTTGCCATTCTACTTGAAGTTCCCTTTCTTTTCCTTTGCCCTTTTCTTGAAACTAGTGATCTTGTTTAATCATCAACACTTGATGCTTTTTCTTGATTTCTACCTTCATTGATTTCAGCATCACGAAGAGCTCGGGAATCGTTTTCGTCATCCCTTGTATATTATAGTTCATCACGAAGTTCTAGTAACTTAGTGATGGTGACTAGAGAACTCTGTCAATCACTATCTTATCTGGAAGATTAACTCCCACTTGATTCAAGTGATTGTAGTACTCAGACAATCTAAGCACTTGCTCACTAGTTGAGCAATTCTCCTCTAGGCGAAGTATTTGTCAGAGGTTTTATACCTCTTGACACGGGCATGAGTCTGAAATATCAATTTCATCTCATGGAACATCTCATATGTTCCGTGACGTTTCAAAAATGTTTTTGTAGTCCCGGTTCTAAGCCATAAAGCATGGTGCACAAAACTATCAAGTAGTCATCATATTGAGCTAGCCAAACATTCATAACATCTGCATCTGCTCCTGCAATAGGTTTGTCACCTAGCGGTGCATCAAGGACATAATTCTTCTGTGCAGCAATGAGGATAAACCTCAGATCACGGACCAAGTCCGCATCATTGCTACTAACATATTTCAACATAGTTATTCTCTAGGAACATATCAAAATAAACATAGGGAAGCAACAACCCGAGCTATTGATCGACAACATAATTTGGAAAATACTACCTGGACTAAGTTCATGATAAATTAAAGTTCAATTAATCATATTACTTAAGAACTCCCACTTAGACAGACATCCCTCTAATCATCTAAGTGATAACGTGATCCAAATCAACTAAACCATGTCCGATCATCACGTGAGATGGAGTAGTTTTCAATGGTGAACATCACTATGTTGATCATATGTACTATATGATTCATGCTTGACCTTTCGGTCTCAGTGTTCCGAGGCCATATCTGTATATGCTAGGCTCGTCAAGTTTAACCTGAGTATTCCGTGTGTGCAACTGTTTTGCACCCGCTGTATTTGAACGTAGAGCCTATCACACCAGATCATCACGTGGTGTCTTAGCACGAAGAACTTTCGCAACGGTGCATACTTAGGGAGAACACTTACACCTTGAAATTTAGTGAGAGATCACCTTATAAAGCTACCGCCGAACTAAGCAAAATAAGATGTATAAAAGATAAACATCATATGCAATCAAAATATGTGACATGATATGGCCATGATCATCTTGCGCCTTTGATCTCCTTCTCCAAAGTACTGTCATGATCTCCATCGTCACCGGCATGACACCATGATCTCCATCATCTTGATCTATATCAATGTGCCGTCACATGGTCGTCTCGCCAATTATTGCTATCACATAGCGATAAAGTAAAGCAATTATTTGGCGCTTGCATCTTATGCAATAAAGAGATAACCATAAGGTTTCTACCAGTTGCCGATAACTTCAACAAAACATGATCATCTCATACAACAACTTATATCTCATCATGTCTTGACCATATCACATCACAACATGCCCTGCGAAAACAAGTTAGATGTCCTCTACTTTGTTGTTGCAAGTTTTACTTGGCTGCTACATGCTGAGAAAGAACCGTTCCTACCTACGCATCAAAACCACAACGATAGTTCGTCAAGTTAGTGATGTTTTAACCTTCTCAAGGACCGGTCATAGCCAAACTCGGTTCAACTAAAGTTGGAGAAACTGACACCCGCCAGCCAGCCACCTATGTGCAAAGCACGTCGGTAGAACAAGTCTCGCGTAAGCGTATGCGTAATGTCAGTCCATGCCGCTTCATCCAACAATACCGCCGAACCAAAGTATGACATGCTGGTAAGCAGTATGACTTGTGTCGCCCACAACTCACTTGTGTTCTACTCGTGCATATAACATCAACGCATAAAACCAGGCTCGGATGCCACTGTTGGGAAACGTAATAATTTCAAAAAAATTCCTACGCACACGCAAGATCATGGTGATGCATAGCAACGAGAGGGGAGAGTGTTGTCCACGTACCCTCGTAGACCGAAAGCGGAAGCATTAGAACAACGCGGTTGATGTAGTCGTACGTCTTCACGTTTAGCTTGATGACGTCCCTCGAACTCCGATCCAGCCGAGTGTCGAGGGAGAGTTCCGTCAGCACAACGGCGTGGTGACGATGATGATGTTCTACCGTTGTAGGGCTTCGCCTAAGCACCGCTACAATATTATCGAGGAGGACTATGGTGGAGGGGGGCACCACACACGACTAAGAGGTCAATGATCTGTAGTTGTTGTGTCTAGGGTGCCCCCCTGCCCCCGTATATAAAGGAGCAAGGGGGGAGGGGGCGGCCAGCCAGGGAGGAGGCGCGCCATGGGGAGTCCTACTCCCACCGGGAGTAGGACTCCCTCCTTTCCTTGTTGGACTAGGAGAAGGGGGGAAAGAAGAGGGAGAGAGAGGAAGGAAGGGGGGCGCCGACCCCCTCTCCTTGTCCTATTCAGAATAGGGGGAAGGGGCACGCGGCCCTGCCCTGGCCGCCTCTCCTCTTCTCCACTAAGGCCCACTATGGCCCATTAAGCCCCCGGGGGATTCCGGTAACCCCTCGGTACTCCGGTAAAATCCCGATTTCACCCGGAACACTTCCGATATCCAAATACAGGCTTCCAATATATCAATCTTCATGTCTCGACCATTTCGAGACTCCACGTCATGTCTGTGATCACATCCGGGACTCCAAACAACCTTCGGTACATCAAAACTCATAAACTAATAATATAAACGTCATTGAAACTTTAAGCATGCGGACCCTACGGGTTCGAGAACTATATAGACATGACAGAGACACGTCTCCGGTCAATAACCAACAGCGGAACCTGGATGCTCACATTGGCTCCTACATATTCTACGAAGATCTTTATCAGTCAAACCGCATAACAATATACGTTGTTCCCTTTGTCATCGGTATGTTACTTGCCCGAGATTCGATCGTCGGTATCTCAATACCTAGTTCAATCTCGTTACCGGAAGTCTCTTTACTCGTTACGTAATGCATCATCCCGTAACTAACTCATTAGCTACATTGCTTGCAAGGCTTATAGTGACGTGCTTTACCGAGAGGGCCCAGAGATACCTCTCCGACTATCGGAGTGACGAATTCTAATCTCTAAATACGCCAACTCAACATGTACCTTCAGAGACACCTGTAGAGCTCCTTTATAATCACCCAGTTACATTGTGACGCTTGGTAGCACACAAAGTGCTCCTCCGGTAATGGGAGTTGCATAATCTCATAGTCACAGGAACATGTATAAGTCATGAAGAAAGCAATAGCAACATACTAAATGATCAAGTGCTAAGCTAACGGAATGGGTGAAGTCAATCACATCATTCTCCTAATGATGTGATCCTGTTAATCAAATGACAACTCATGTATATGGTTAGGAAACACAACCATCTTTGATCAACGAGCTAGTCAAGTAGAGGCATACTAGTGACACTATGTTTGTCTATGTATTCACACATGTATTATGTTTCCAGTTAATACAATTCTAGCATGAATAATAAACATTTATCATGATATAAGGAAATGAATAATAACTTTATTATTGCCTCTAGCGCATATTTCCTTCAAGAACTCACTTCTACGTCCTCATCGGGCTCCGACCATGCATTGACGCTGGCAGCGACATTGTAGGCACCGATGCCATGGAAAATGGCCTCGACGTGCTCGTCCTAGGCCAACCATGTGTCGTCCACAACGGTGCGGTTGAGGGAGGGGCGGGCACACGGTTCCAAATCTATCGCCCCATTTTCCTCATCCTGCTTCCGACCCTCCTCCATGGCCATGACATACAACTCCCAAAAGAGGGCCAGGTGATCCGGCTTCTTCTCCTCCTCCTCGGGAATCCGAGGAAGGGTTCGTGCCATTTAATAGTCGGGTGGTTGACAGTCACCTCTCTCCCCTCACACGTGGTGCATGGGAGGCCGCATCGCTTCAAATTTTGCCTGTGGAGCGAGTAGGAAGAAGATAAATTTTTCCTCATACACAGTTGGGATTGGAGTGAGCCCCAAACGAGGCCTTCATAGCATCCTTCAAACATAGAGTCAAAGAGGCCATGTATGGAAGGAGCTAAAAATATGGTGACTAATGATGGAAATATGCCCTAAAGGCAATAATAAAAGTTGTTATTATTATATTTCCTTATTCATGATAGAGGTTTATTATTCATGCTAGAATTGTATTGACCGGAAACTTAAATACATGTGTGGATACATAAAAAAATATCGTGTCCCTAGTGAGCCTCTACTAGACTAGCTCGTTGATCAGAAATGGTTAAGGTTTCCTAACCATAGACACGAGTTGTCATTTGATAACGGGATCACATCATTAGGAGAATGATGTGATGGACAAGACCCAACCGTTAGCATAGCATATGATTGTTCAGTTTATTGCTACTGCTTACCATGAGATCATGCAACTCCCAGACTCTGGAGGAAGGCCTTGTATGCCATCAAACGTCACAACATAACCGAGTGATCATAAAGGTGCTCTACAGGTATCTCCGAAGGTGTTTGTTGGGTTGGCATGGATTGATACTGGGATTTGTCACTCCATGTGACGGACATGTATCTTTGGGCCCTCTTGATAATACAACATCACAAGAAGCTTGCAAGCAAAGTGACTAAGGAGTTAGTTACAGGATGATGTATTACATAACGAGTAAAGAGACTTGCCGGTAACGAGACTGAACTAGGTATGGAGATACCGACGGTCGAATCTCAGGCAAGTAACATACCGACGGACAAAAGGAACTACGTATGTTGTCATAAAGGTTCGACCGATAAAGATCTTCATAGAATATGTAGAAACCAATATGGGCATCCAGGTCCCGCTATTGGTTATTAACCGGAGGAACATCTCGGTCATTTCTACATCATTCTCGAACCCATAGGGTCCGCATGCTTAATGTTTGTTGACTATATAGTATTGTATGAGTTATGTATGTTGGTGACCAAATTTTGTTCGGAGTCCTGGATGAGATCACGGACATGACGAGGAGCTTCGCAATGGTCCGGAGGTAAAGATAGAATTAGAGGATGATATGATTAGGCCAAGGGGTAAGGCCCATGGGGCTTTAGGTCGGTGCAAAAGGAAGTTTTGCGGAGGTCAGGGACAAGACGCCAGGGACCCTGGCGTCTGGCCCTGGGCCATACGCGGAGGCCCATTGGCATCTGGGCCAGACGCCAAGAGCCGCGGCATTTGGTCCTGGAGTCCGAGAAGGACTCTTGCCTTGCAGGCAAAACCCACTTTGAGGAGGCTCTTTCTCCCCTCTAGTTTATCCTCCATCATAGTTTCCGTTGTGCTTGGCGAAGCCCTGCGGAAATTGTTCTTCACGACCATCATCACCATGCCGTCGTGCTGCCGGAGCTCATCTACTACTTCGCGCCTCTTGCTGGATCAAGAAGGCGAAGACGTCATTGAACTGAACGTGCGCTGAACGCGGAGGTGTCGTACGTTCGGCACTTGATCGGGACGGATCATGAAGGTGTATGACTACATCAACCGCGTTGATAAAAACTTCTGCTTAGCGATCTTCAAGGGTATGAAGATGCTCTCCCCCTCTCATATCTATGCATCTCCATGGATAGATCTTGCGTGTGCGTAGTGATAATCCCCAAGTGCAAGGAATCATTGTAGCAATTTCCAAAGGTGGAAGTGATAAGCATGGAGTGTCGAACCCACAAGGAGCTAAAGGCAAGATCAATATTCTCTCATGTCCTATCTGCCACTAATACGACTCTACGTACACCGAACGTTTGCTTCCAACTAGAAACGAGAAATAAAACTATGTTGTGGCTATGAAGAGTATGACTTTGTATGATATCGAAGAGCTAAAATATAAAAGTAGGTGCTGTTATCATAAATTTAGAATATATTACTAAATATTATAAATAGCGAGTGTGGAATAATGATGGGCCGGTGTGCGGAATTATCCTAGGCAATTGTTAACAAGACCGGTAATCACTATTGCAATTTCATATGAGGGAGAGGCATAAGCTAACATACTTTCTCTTCTTGGATCATATGCACTTATGATTGGAACTCTAGCAAGCATCCGCAACTACTAAAGATCATTAAGGTAAAAACCAACCATAGCATGAACATATCAAGTTTCCTTTATTCCCATACGCCGTGACCCACTTATCTGTGTTTATGCTTCTGTCACTCGAGCAACACAGACAATAAGTAAACCATGGACATATTGCAACACCCTACAGCGGGAATCCTTCACACTTGCACGACACAGAGGGCACAATAGGACAGCACCAAAATAAATCATACAAGTCATACCAATCTAGATCATCAATCAACCCAAAGACAAAGGATATCTACTCAAAACATCATAAGATGGCCACACATCATTGAATCATAATATGTGGCATAAAGCACCATGTTCAAGTAGGGATTACAGCGGGGTGCGGGAGAGTGGACCGCGTAAAAGAGATGAGGATGGTGATGATGATGGTGATGTTGATGAAGACGATCACCGTGGCGATGATTACCCTCTCGATGGCACTCCAGCGCCACCGAGAGAGAGAAGGAGAAGTTCTCTCCCTTGTGCTTCCTCCTCCATGGCCTCCCCCCTAGATGGGGAGAGGTTCCCCCTCTGGTCCTTGGCCTTCATGGCGATGATGGACCCTCCGAGATCCTTCCCCATGGCCTCCAGTGATGATGGCCCCCTTCTACAGGGTGCCAGAGAGGGCCTAGATTGATTTCTCATGGCTACAGAGGCTTGCGGCGGCGGAACTTCTGATCTAGGTTATTTTCTAGAGGTTTGGGTATTTATAAAAGAGGTTGGCGTTGAGGACAAGTCAAGGGGCCCCATAGGGAGTCCACGAGACACAGGGGCGCGCCCCCCTCCCTCGTGGAGCCCACAGGACTCCCCTCTAGTAGATTTTTGTTCCAGTATTTTTTATATTTTCCCAAAAAATCTCCGTTGATTTTCAGCGCATTCCGAGAACTTTTATTTTTGGACAAAAACAACACCACGGTAGTTCTGCTGAAAACAGCGTCAGTCCGGGTTAGTTCTAATCAAATCATGCCAAAATCATATAAAACTATTGTAAACATGGCATGAATACTTCATAAATTATAGATACGTTGGAGACGTATCAGCATCCCCAAGCTTAATTCATGCTCGTCCTCGAGTAGGTAAATGATAAAAGAAATAATTTATGAAGTGTGAATGCTAGCAAGTGCTTAGGTTTGATCAATGATAGTTTCAATCACTTTTTCTAGCATCGTTACATATCATAACAGTAGCTCAACTCATAAAACTTTTCATGATCAAGTAACTAGCTATTCACAAGTTAAAGTATAGATCATAAACTTTCTTGAAAACTAACAAACCATGCTCTTAGTCATCAAACAATTGCAATTCATCTTATTTTTGGGAAGGGTCTATGTAAGAGCTTTGGCTCAGCAAACTCCACATACTCAACTATCATTTAATCTTTCACAATTGCTAACACTCATGTGATATTTATGGGTTCAAGGTTTCAGTCGGACACAGAGAAAGATAGGGGCTTATAGTTTCGCCTCCCAACCTTTTACCTCAAGGGTAATGTCAACAATAATAATTTGTGAAAAACCCACGTCCAAGTGGATATATGTATCTGGATCGCTCCAACACAAAGTGCTCTTCACAGAGGGAAGCATAGGTTGTCATGCGCTTTTATGGTTGGATGCACAAAATCTTAATGCAAAAGAATGTCACTTTATATTCCCGCTTGTGATAAAGACCTTTATTATGTAGTCTATCGCTTTTATTTCTTCCCTATGACAAGTTCGTATAAAGCTTATTTTCTTCGCACTAATAGATCATACATATTTAAGGAGCATTTTTTATTGCATGCACGATGACAACTTATTTGAAGGATCTTACTCAATCCATAGGTAGGTATGGTGAACTCTCATGGCAAAACTTGGTTTAAGGGATGTTTGGAAGCACAAGTAGTATCTCTACTTGGTGCAAATAATTTTGCTAGCATGAGAGGGAAAGGCAAGCTCGACATGTTGGATGATCCAAGACAATATAGTGTTTCGGATATAGGAAAACATAACCCATTAAGTTGTCTTCCTTGTCCAACATCAACTTTTTAGCATGTCATATTTTCATGAGTGCTCACAATTGAAAAAAGATGTCCAAGATAGTATATTTATATGTGAAATCTCTCTTCCTTTAATATTCTTTCATGAATTGTTCAAGTGACCAATTTTGCGTTTGCTGACTTTCAATAAGTTTACTACCTATACTTATTATGTGTGAAGTCATTACTCCCCATGTTATAAGCATATGAAACATATATAAATTTAGATTTATGATATTCAATTCATTCAGCCATTTACTCATAGGATATACGTGAAGCACGTGAGTAAATGGCAAACTACTCCAAAAAGATATAAGTGAAGAACACTGAGTAGTCAAATAATTAACTAGCCATGGGAGGATTCTTTTTCTTTCAAGATTTAAGATCCAATGATTTTATTCAAACAGCAAGTAAAATGAAAATACACTCCAAGCAAAACACATATCATGTGACGAATAAAAATATAGCTCCGGGTAAGGTATACCGATGGTTTTGAAGACGAAAGAGGGGATGCCTTCCAGGGCATCCCCAAGCTTAGGCGCTTGAGTCTTCCTTGAATATTACCTTGGGGTGCCCTGGGAATCCTCAATCTTAGAGTATTTCCACTCCTTATTCTCCTCATATCGATATCTCACTCAAAACTTGAAAACTTCAATCACACAAAACTTAACGGAACTTCGTGAGATGGGTTAGTATGATAAAGAGTAAATCATTCACTTTGGTATTGTCAAAGACAAGATTAATAATTTTTCTCACACAATGCCTACTGTATCATATCATTTCTAAAATTTATATTGAGCAATATAAGCCATAGAAACTAGAAAACAAGCAAACTATGCATTAAAAACAGAATCTGCCAGAAACAGAACAGTCTGTAATGATCTGAACAACAACCATACTTATGCTACTCCGAAAATTCTGAAATAAATTGGTGGACGTGAGGAATTTGTATATTAATCTTCTACAAAAATAATCAACTCAAAATCACTCTTCTGTAAAATATGACAACTAATCTCGTGAGCGCAAAGTTTCTGTTTTTTACAGCAAGATCACATTAAACTTTCACCCAAATCTTCCCAAAGGTCTTACTTGGCACTTTATTGAAACAAAAGCTATAAAACATGATTACTACAGTAGCTTAATCATGTGTACACACAAAAACATTAAAGGTAAATATTGGGTTATCTCCCAACAAACGCTTTTCTTTAATGCCTTTTTGCTAGGCATGATGATTTCAATGATGCTCACATAAAAGATAAGAATTGAAACATAAAGAGAGCATCATGAAGAATATGACTAGCAAATTTAAACCTAACCCACTTCCTATGCCTAGGGATTTTGTGAGCACACAATTTAAGGGAACAATAATCAACTAGCATAGGAAGGCAAAACAAGTATAACTTCGAGACTTTAAGCATATAGAGAAGAAACTTGATATTATTGCAACTCCTACAAGCATATATTACTCCCTCATAATAATTTTCAGTAGCATCATTAATGAGTTCAACAATATAACCATCACATAAATCATTCTTTTCGTGATCTACAAGCATACAAATTTTTCTACTCTACACATAAGCAAAATTCTTCTCATTCGGAATAGTGGGAGCAAACTCAACAAAATAACTGTCATGTGAGGCATAATCCAATTGAAAATTAAAATCATGATGACAAGTTTCATGGTTAACATTATTCTTTATAGCATACATGTCATCATATTAATCATCATAGATAGCAACTTTGTTCTCATAATCAATTGGAACGTCTTCCGAAATAGTGGAATCATTACTAACTAAAGTTGACACTCTTCCAAATCCACTTTCATAAATATCACACTAAGATTCAACACCCTCCAAAATAGTGGGATCACTAATTCCTAAAGTTTACACTCTTCCAAACCCACTTTAGATGATAGTATTATTCATACTCCAAAAGATATAAGTGAAGATCATGGAGCATTCTACAATTAATATAGACTAACCAATATCCAAGCTCAAAATATATAAGTGAAGCACACGAAGCATTCTGTAAAACCATACTCAAAAGATATAAGTGAAGCACATGAATAATTCTATAAATAAATGAAGGGCTATCTCATACTAGCATGGTTCCTAAAGAAAAATAAAAACACAAGGGACACAAATCATGTGAACAAAACAAAAACCGAGGTATACCGATAATTGTTGAAGAAGAAAGATGCGATGCCAACCGGGGCATCCCCAAGCTTAGAGGCTTGAGTATACTTGAAGTATTTACTTGGGATGCCTTGGGAATCCCCAAGCTTTAACTCTTGCCTCTCTTTATTCTTCTCACATCGGTAACTCCTCGTTCTTCGAACACTTCATCCACACAAAACTTAACAAAAACTTTGTGAGATCCGTTAGTATAATAAAGCAAATCACTACCTTTAGGTACTGTTGCAAACTCATTTCAATTTAATATTAGCACTTTATATACTATATTCCAACTTCACCATAGTTCATACCCCCCGATACTACCCATGGATTCATCAAAATAAGCGAACAACACATAGAAAACAGAATCTGTCAAAAACAGGACAGTCTGTAGTAATCTGGAAATTTAGTAAACTTCTGTAACTAAAACAGTTCTAACTAAAATATGAAAATTTAAAAAATTTATACAGAAGTAATGTGCAAAAAGTTTCAGACCCATTTGAGTTTCCAGTAAAAAATGTAAATTCACGCGCTACAGCCAAAGTTTCTGTTTTTGTACTGCACATAGTAAACAAGCAATCTAATCATCCTAAAACCAAAGCTTGGCACATTATTTTTATAATAGAAAGGATATATACAAGGGGATAATTATTTACAGAGAAACTTCCATGAAAAATTCTACATTGTTTCCATGAGCATGAACACAAGTGCTCAAGGTCGACCCTCACTTCTCGAATGCATAACTTTCGAATCACTTCTCTTCTTGAAAAACTTTTTAGGCATATGAGGCAAGTGCATCTTTTTGTATTTTCATTTTTTGATTTTTTTGTATGTTTAACCCACAACTAAGCAAATCAAAAAGGAAAAAAAACTACTTAGGGAAGAAAGCAAACAAGCACACATGAGAATATCAACCGCACGCTATTGCTCCCCGGCAACGGTGCCAGAAAAGAGCTTGATAATCCCCAAGTGTAGGGAATCATCGTAGCAATTTCCAAAGGTGGAAGTGATAAGCATGGAGTGTCGAACCCACAAGGAGATAAAGGCAAGATCAATATTCTCTCAAGTCCTATCTGCCACTGATACGACTCTACGTACACCGTACGTTTGCTTCCAACTAGAAACGAGAAATAAAACTACGTTGTGGGTATGAAGAGGATAACTTTGTATGATATCGAAGAGCTAAAATATAAAAGTAGGTGTTGTTATCATAAATTTAGAATATATTACTAAATATTATAAATAGCGAGTGTGGAATGATGATGGGTCGGTGTGTGGAATTATCCTAGGCAATTGTTAACAAGACCGGTAATCACTATTGCAATATCATATGAGGGAGAGGCATAAGCTAACATACTTTCTCTTCTTGGATCATATGCACTTATGATTGGAACTCTAACAAGCATCCGCAACTACTAAAGATCATTGCTATGTCTTGAGCTTGCGTTGGTTTTCCTTGAAGAGGAAAGGGTGATGCAACAAAGTAGCGTAAGTATTTCCCTCAGTTTTTGAGAACCAAGGTATCAATCCAGTAGGAGGCTCCTCAAAAGTCCCACGCACCTACACAAACAAACAAGAACTCGCAACCGACACAATAAAGGGGTTGTCAATCCCTTCACAGCCACTTGCGAAAGTGAGATCTGATAGAGATAATATGATAAGATAAATATATTTTTGGTATTTTATAATATAGATTGGAAAAGTAAAGATGCAAATAAAAGTAGATTGAAAGCTTATATGATAAGAGATAGACCCGGGGGGCATAGGTTTCACTAGTGGCTTCTCTCAAGATAGCATAAGTATTACGGTGGGTGAACAAATTACTGTCGAGCAATTGATAGAAAAGCGAATAATTATGAGATTATCTAGGCATGATCATGTATATAGGCATCTCGTCCGTGACAAGTAGACTGACTCCTTCCTGCATCTACTACTTTTACTCCACACATCGACCGCTATCCAGCATGCATCTAGAGTATTAAGTTCATAAAGAACATAGTAACACATTAAGAAAGATGACACGATGTAGATGGATAAACTCATGCAATATGATATAAACCCCATCTTTTTATCCTCGATGGCAACAATACAATACGTGTCTTGCTGCCCCTGCTGTCACTGGGAAAGGACACCGCAAGATTGAACCCAAAGCTAAGCACTTCTCCCATTGCAAGTAAGATCAATCTAGTATGCCAAACCAAACTGATAATTCTAAGAGACTTGCAGAGATAACTTAATCACACATAAAAGAATTCAGAGGAGATTCAAATATTTATCATAGATAAATTTGATCATAAACCCATAATTCATCAGATCTCGACAAACACACCGCAAAAAGAGTTACATCGAATAGATCTCCAAGTAGATCAAGGAGAGCTTTGTATTGAGATTCAAAGAGAGAGAAGAAGCCATCTAGCTAATAATTATGGACCCGAAGGTCTGTGGTAAACTACTCACAACTCATCGAAGAGGCCTTGGAGATGATGTAGAGGCCCTCCATGATCGATTCCCCCTTCGGTGGAGCACCGGCGAAGGCTCCAAGATGGGATCTCGAGGATATAGAAGGTTACATCGGTGGAAATATTTTTCATGGTCACTTCTGATATTTTTGGGGTACATGGGTACATGTAGGAGGAAGAAGTAGGTCGGTGGACGCTCGAGGGGCCCACGAGGGTGGGGGTCGTGCCGGGCACCCTCGTGGCCGCCTCGCTTGTTTATTGACTTCCACTCCAAGTCCTCTGGATCACGTTTGTTCCAAAAAGATCGTTCCCGAAGGTTTCATTCCGTTTGGACTCCGTTTGATATTCCTTTTCTTCGAAACACTGAAATAGGCCAAAAAAAAAGCAATTTGGGCTGGGCCTCCGGTTAGTAGGTTAGTCCCAAAAATGATATAAAAGTGTAATGTAAAGCCCATAAACATCCAAAACGGGTAATATAATAGCATGGAATAATCAAAAATTATAGATACGTTGGAGACGTATCAGTCATTAAGGTAAAACCCAACCATAGCATTAACATATCAAGTCCCCTTTATTCCCATACGCCGTGACCCACTTATCTGTGTTTATGCTTCTGTCACTCAAGCAAGGCAGACAATAAGTAAACCATGGATATATTGCAACACCATACAACGGGAATCCCTCACGCTTGCGCGATAGGGAGGGCACAATAGGACAGCACCAAAATAAATCATACAACTCATACCAATCTAGATCATCAATCAACCCAAAGACAAAGGATATCTACTCAAAACATCATAAGATGGCAACACATCATTGGATCATAATATGTGGCATAAAGCACCATGTTCAAGTAGGGATTACAGCGGGGTGCGGGAGAGTGGACCGCGTAAAAGAGATGAGGATGGTGATGATGATGGTGACGTTGATGAAGACGATCACCGCGGCGATGATTCCCCTCCCGATGGCACTCCGGCACCACCGAGAGAGAGGAGGAGAAGTTCTCTCCCTTGTGCTTCCTCCTCCATGGCCTCCCCCTGGATGGAGAGAGGTTCCCCCTCTAGTCCTTGGCCTTCATGGCGATGATGGCCCCTCCGAGATCCTTCCCCATGGCCTCCGATGATGATGGCCCCCTCCGGCAGGGTGCCAAAGAGGGCCTAGATTGATTTCTCGTGGCTACAGAGGCTTGCGGCGGTGAAACTTCCGATCTAGGTTATTTTATGGAGGTTTGGGTATTTATAGAAGAGGTTGGCGTGGAGGACAAGTCAAGGGGCCCCACAGGGAGTCCACAAGGCACAGGGGCATGTCCCAGGGGGGTGGGCATGCCCCCCACCCTCGTGGAGCCCACGGGACTCCCCTCCGATAGATTTTTGTTCCAGTATTTTTTATATTTTCCCAAAAAAATCTCCGTTGATTTTCAGCGCATTCCAAGAACTTTTATTTCTGCACAAAAACACCACCACAATAGTTCTGCTGAAAACAATGTCAGTCCGGGTTAGTTCTAATCAAATCATACCAAAATCATATAAAACTATTGTAAACATGGCATGAATCCTACATAAGTTATAGATACGTTGGAGACGTATCACGTAGAAATTTTCATTTTTCATGCAACGTTTCCCAACAACTAGAGGATGGATGACGACTTTGCTCGATTTTTTTGCCCGTACTCCATGGGATAGTTATAGAGCATCTACAATAGGGCTCCTCAAATGCCCCATAAGCCCAGGCAGATGACCTAGTTAAAAAGTCTTGACCTAGCCGTAGCCCTCATACCTGTTGGGGAACGCAGTATTTTCAAAAAAAATCCTACGATCACGCAAGATCTATCTCTAGGTGATGCATAGCAATGAGAGGGGAGAGTGTTGTCTACGTACCCTCGTAGACCGAAAGTGGAAGCATTATGACAACGCAGTTGATGTAGTCGTACGTCTTCATGATCCGACCGATCCTAGCACCAAAGGTACGTCACCTCCGTGATTTGCACATGTTTAGCTCGGTGACGTCCCATGAACTCTAGATCCAGCTAAGGTCGAGGGAGAGTTTCGTCAGCACAAAGGTGTGGTGATGGTGATGATGAAGTTACCGGCGCAGGACTTCGCCTAAGCACTACGACGATATGACCGAGGTGGAAATCTGTGGAGGGGGGCACCGCACACGGCTAAAACAATTGTCAACTTGTGTGTCTTAGGGTGCCCCCTGTCCCCGTATATAAAGGAGCAATGGGGGAGGCCGGCCGACCCTCATGGGGCGCGCTCCAAGTAGGATTCCTACTAGGAATCCTATTCCTAGTAGGTTTCCAACAAGGGAAGAGAGGGGGAAGGAGGAAGGGAGAGGAGGAAGGGAAGGAAAGGGGGGCGCCCCCCCTTCCCTTGTCCTATTCAGACTCAAGGGGTGGGGGAGGGGGGCAGCCCCTCCTGGCCCTTCCTCTTCTCCCACTAAGGCCCACCTAGTCCCACTAGTTCCCCCGGGGGGTTCCTGTAACCCTCCGGCACTCCGGTTTTATTCGAAACTTCTCCGGAACACTTCTGGTGTCCGAATATAGTCGTCCAATATACCAATCTTTATCGACCATTTCGAGACTCTTCGTCATGTCCGTGATCACATCCGGGACTCCGAACAATCTTCAATACATCATATCACATAAACTCATAATAGCAATCATCATCGAACGTTAAGCATGCGGACCCTACGGTTCGAGAACTATGTAGACATGACCGAGACACGTCTCCGGTCAATAACCAATAGTGGAACCTGGATGCTCATATTGGTTCCTACATATTCTATGAAGATCTTTTATCGGTTAAACCGCATAACAACATACGTTGTTCCCTTTGTCATCGGTAATGTTACTTGCCCGAGATTCGATCGTTGGTATCTCAATACCTAGCTCAATCTCGTTACCGGTAAGTCTCTTTACTCGTTCCGTAATACTTCATCCCGTAACTAACTCATTAGTCACAATTCTTGCAAGGCTTATAGTGATGAGTATTACCGAGAGGGCCCAGAGATACCTCTCAAACACGGAGTGACAAATCCTAATCTTGATCTATGCCAACCCAACAAACACCTTCAGAGACACTTGTAGATCACCTTTATAATCTCCCATTTACGTTGTGACATTTGGTAGCACACAAAGTGTTCCTCCGGTATTTGGGAGTTGCATAATCTCATAGTCTGAGGAACTTGTATAAGTCATGAAGAAAGCAGTAGCAATGAAACTGACACAATCATAATGCTAAGCTAATGGATGGGTCATGTCCATCACATCATTCTCCTAATTATGTGATCCCGTTCATCAAATGACAACACATGTCTATGGTTAGGAAATGTAACCATCTTTGATTAACGAGCTAGTCAAGTAAAGGCATACTAGGGACACTATGTTTTGTCTATGTATTCACACATGTACTAAGTTTCCGGTTAATACAATTCTAGCATGAATAACAAACATTTATCATGAAATAAGGAAATAAATAATAATTTTATTATTGCCACTAGGGCATATTTCCTTTAGTCTCCCACTTGCACTAGAGTCAATAATCTAGTTCACATCGCCATGTGATTTAACACCAATAGTTCACATATGTATGTGATTAACACCCATAGTTCACATCGCCATGTGATCAACACTCAAAGGGTTTACTAGAGTCAATAATATAGTTTACATTGCTATGTGATTAGCACCCAAAGAGTACTAAGGTGTGATCATGTTTTGCTCGTGAGAGAAGTTTAGTCAACGGGTCTGTCACAATCAGAGTCGTATGTATTTTGTAAATATTCTATGTCTACAATGCTCTGCATGGATCTACTCTAGCTAATTGCTCCCACTTTCAATATATATTAGATTGAGACTTAGAATCATCTGGATAGGTGTAAAAGCTTGCATCAACGTAACTCTTTACGATGAACTCTTTATCACCCCCATCACCGAGAAACATTTCCTTAGTCCTCACTAAGGATAATTTTGACCGCTGTCCAGTGATCTACTCTTAGATCACTATTGTAACCCCTTGCCAAACTCATGGCAAGGTACACAATAGGTCTGGTACACAACACATCATACTTTATAGATCCTATGACTGTGGCATAGGGAATGACTTTCATTCTCTTTCTATCTTCTGCCGTGGTCGGGCTTTGAGTCTTACTCAACTTTACACCTTGTAATACAGACAAGAATTCCTTCTTTGACTGATCCATTTTGAGCTCTTTCAAAAACTTTGTCAAGGTATTTACTCATTGAAAAATCTTATCAAGCGTCTTGATCTATCTTTATAGATCTTGATGCCCAATTTGTAAGCAACTTCACCGAGGTATTTCAATGAAAAACTCTTATTCGAGTATCCCTTTATGCTATCCAGAAATTCTATATCATTTCCAATCAACAATATGTCATCCACATATAATATTACAAATTCTACAGAGCT
This sequence comes from Triticum dicoccoides, assembly GCF_002162155.2. NCBI lineage: Eukaryota > Viridiplantae > Streptophyta > Magnoliopsida > Poales > Poaceae > Triticum > Triticum dicoccoides. Next base: position 408,325,160 of record NC_041389.1, on the reverse strand, counting down.
CCCACTCACTTTCTTGTAAATACAGGCTTCTCCAAAAGTCTGTATAAAACCATATGCTTCGATCACATTATCAAAGCGTTTATTCCAACTCCGAGAGGCTTGCACCAGTCCATAAATGGATCGCTGGAGCTTGCACACCTTGTTAGTACCTTTAGGATCGACAAAACCTTCTGGTTGCATCATATACAACTCTTCTTCCAGAAGTCCATTCAAGAATGCAGTTTTGACATCCATCTGCCAAATTTCATAATTATAAAATGCGGCAATTGCTAACAGATTCAGATAGACTTAAGCATTGCTACGGGTGAGAAAGTCTCATCATAGTCAACTCTTTGAACTTCTCAAAACCTTTTGCAACAAGTCGAGCTTTGTAGATAGTAACACTACTATCAGCGTCCGTCTTCCTATTGAAGATACATTTATTCTCTATGGCTTGACGATCATCGGGCAAGTCCACCAAAGTCCATACTTTGTTCTTATACATGGATTCTATCTCAGATTTCATGTCCTCAAGCCATTTCATGGAATCTGGGCTCATCATTGCTTCCTCATAGTTTGTAGGTTCATCATGGTCTAGTAACATGACATCTAGAATAGGATTACCATACCACTCTGATGTAGATTGTACTCTAGAAGACCTACGAGGTTCTGTAGTAACTTGATCTGAAGTTTCATGATCATCATCATTAGCTTCCTCATTAATTGGTGGCGGAATCACTGGAACTGATTTATGTGATGAACTGCTTTCCAATTCGGGAGAAGGTACAATTATCTCATCAAGTTCTACTTTCCTCTCACTCACTTCTTTCGAGAGAAACTCCTTCTCTAGAAAGGATCCATTCTTAGCAACGATCTTGCCTTTGGATCTGTGATAGAAGGTGTACCAAACAATTTTCTTTGGGTATCTTATGAAGTCGCATTTCTCCGACTTGGGTTCGAGCTTATCAGGTTGAAGCTTTTTCACATAAGCATCGCAGCCCCAAACTTTAAGAAACGACAACTTTGGTTTGCCAAACCACAGTTCATAAGGCGTCGTCTCAACGGATTTTGATGGTGCCCTATTTAAAGTGAATGCAGCTGTCTCTAATGCATAACCCCAAAAACAATAGTGGTAACCCGGTAAGAAACATCATAGATCGCACCATATCCAATAAAGTGCGGTTACAACGTTCGGACACACCATTATGCTGTGGTGTTCCATGTGGCGTGAGCTGTGAAACTATTCCACAATGTTTTAAATAAAGGCCAAACTCGTAACTCAAATATTCTCCTCTACGATCAGATCGTAGAAACTTTATTTTCTTGGTACGATGTTTTTCCACTTCACTCTGAAATTCTTTGAACTTTTCAAATGTTTCAGACTTACGTTTCATTAAGTAGATATAACCATATCTTCTCAAATCATCTGTGAAGGTAGGAAAATAACGATACCCACCACGAGCCTCAATACTCATTGGACCACATACATTAGTATGTATTATTTCCAATAAGTCAGTAGCTCATTCCATTGTTCCGGAGAACGGAGTTTTAGTCATCTTGCCCATAAGGCACGGTTCGCAAGCACCAAGTGATTCATAATCAAGTGATTCCAAAAGTCCATCAACATGGAGTTTCTTCATGCGCTTTATACCGATATGACCCAAACGGCAGTGCCACAAATAAGTTGCACTATAATTATTAAACTTATATCTTTTGGCTTCAACACTATGAATATGTGTATCACTACTATCAAGATTCAATAAACCATCAACATTGGGTGTATGACCATATAAGGTTTTATTCATGTAAACAGAATAACAATTTATTCTATCTTAGATGAATAATCCTATTGCAATAAACATGATCTAACCATATTTATGCTCAACGCAAACACCAAATAACATTTATTTAGGTTCAACACTAATCTCGAAAGTATAGGGAGTGTGCGATGATGATCATATCAATCTTGGAACCACTTCCAAGACACATCGTCACTTCACCCTCAACTAGTCTCTGTTTATTCTGTAACTCCTGTTTCGAGTTACTAATCTTAGCAACGGAACAAGTATCAAATACCCAGGGGCTACTATAAACACTAGTAAGGTACACATCAATAACCTGTATATCAAATATACCTTTGTTCACTTTGCCATCCTTCTTATCCACCAAATATTTAGGGCATTTCCGCTTCCAGTGACCATTTCCGTTGCAGTAGAAGCACTCAGGTTCAGGCTTTGGTCCAGCTTTGGGCTTCTTCACGGGAGTGACAACTTGCTTGCCATTCTACTTGAAGTGCCCTTTCTTTCCCTTTGCCCTTTACTTGAAACTTGTGGTCTTGTCAATCATCAACACTTGATGCTCTTTCTTGATTTCTACCTTTGTCGATTTCAGCATCACAAAGAGCTCAGGAATTGTTTTTGTCATCCCTTGCATACTATAGTTCATCAGTAAGTTCCAGTAACTTGGTAATGGTGACTAGAGAACCCTGTCAATCACTATCTTATCTGAAAGATTAACTCCCACTTGATTCAAGTGATTGTAGTACCCAGACAATCTGTGCACATGCTCACTGCTTGAGCTATTCTCCTCCATCTTTTAGCTATAGAACTTGTTGGAGACTTCATATCTCTCAACTCGAGTATTTGCTTGAAATATTAACTTCAACTCTTGGAACATCTCATATGGTCCATGACGTTCAAAATGTCTTTGAAGTCTCGATTCTAAGCTGTAAAGCATGGTGCACTAAACTATCAAGTAGTCATCATATTAAGCTAGCCAAATGTTCATAACATCTGCATCTGCTCCTGCAATAGTTTTGTCACCTAGCGGTGCATCAAGGACATAATACTTCTATGCAGCAACGAGGATAAACCTCAGATCACGGACTCAGTCCGCATCATTGCTACTGTCATCTTTCAACTTAGTTTTCTCTAGGAACATATAAAAAAACACAGGGAAGCTACAACGTGAGCTATTGATCTACAACATAATTTGCAAAAATACTGTCAGGACTAAGTTCATGATAAATTAAAGTTCAATTAATCATATTACTTAAGAACTCCCACTTAGATAGACATCCCTCTAGTCATCTAAATGATCACGTGATCCAAATCAACTAAACCATGTCCGATCATCACGTGAGATGGAGTAGTTTCCAATGGTGAACATCACAATGTTGATCATATCTACTATATGATTCACGCTCGACCTTTCGGTCTCTAGTGTTCTGAGGCCATATCTGCATATGCTAGGCTCGTCAATTTTAACCCAAGTATTCTGCGTGTGCAAAAACTGGCTTGCACCCATTGTATGTAAACGTAGAGCCTATCACACCCAATCATCACGTGGTGTCTCAGCACGAAGAACTGTAGCAACGGTGCATACTCAGGGAGAACACTTATACCTTGAAATTTAGTAAGGGATCATCTTATAATGCTACCGCCATACTAAGCAAAATAAGATGCATAAAAGATAAACATCACATGCAATCAATATATGTGACATGATATGGCCATCATCATCTTGTGCTCATGATCTCTATCGCCGATGCATCATCATGATCTCCATCCTCACCGGCGTGACACCTTGATCTCCATCATAGCATTGTTGTCGTTTCGCCAACTATTGTTACTACGACTATCACTACCACTTGAGTGATAAAGTAAAACAATTACATGGCGATTGCATTGTATACAATAAAGCGACAACCATATGGCTCCTTCCAGTTGCCGATAACTTTGTTACAAAACATGATCATCTCATACAACAATTTATATCACATCATTCCTTGACTATATCACATCATAGCAAGCCCTGCAAAAACAAGTTAGACGTCCTCTACTTTGTTGTTGCAAGTTTTACGTGGCTGCTACAGGCTTCTAGCAAGAACCGTTCTTACCTACGCATCAAAACCACAATGATTTTTCGTCAAGTGTGTTGTTTTAACCTTCAACAAGGACCGGGCATAGCCACACTTGATTCAACTAAAGTTGGAGAAACAGACACTCACCAGCCACCTATGTGCAAAGCACGTCGGTAGAACCAGTCTCGCGTGAGCGTACGTGTAATGTCGGTCTGAGCCGCTTCATCCAACAATACCGCCGAATAAAAGTATGACATGCTAGTAAGCAGTATGACTATTATCGCCCACAACTCTTTGTGTTCTACTCGTGCATATAACATCTACGCATAGACCTGGCTCTTATGCCACTGTTGGGGAACACAGTAATTTCAAAAAAATTCCTACGACCACGCAAGATCTATCTCTAGGTGATGCATAGCAATGAGAGGGGAGAATGTTGTTTACGTACCCTCGTAGATCGAAAGCGGAAGCGTTATGACAACGCAGTTGATGTAGTCGTACATCTTCACGATCCGACCGATCCTAGCACCAAAGGTATGACACCTCCGCGATCTGCACACGTTCAGCTCGGTGATGTCCCACGAACTCTAGATCGAGCTAAGGTTGAGGGAGAGTTTCGTCAACACCGACGACGTGGTGATGGTGATGATGAAGTTATCGGTGCAAGGCTTCACCTAAGCACTACGACGATATGACCAAGGTGGAATCTGTGGAGGGGGGCACCGCACACGGCTAAAACAATTGTCAACTTGTGTGCCTTAGGGTGCCCCCTGCCCCCGTATATAAAGGAGCAAGGGGGGAGGCCGGTCGGCCCTCATGGGGTGTGCCCCAAGTAGGATTCCTACTAGGAATCCTATTCCTAGTAGGTTTCCAACAAGGGAAGAGAGGGGGAAGGAGGAAGGAAGAGGGGGAAGGGAAGGAAAGGGGGAGGGGGGCGCCCCCCTTCCCTTGTCCTATTCAGACTCAAGGAGGGGGGGGGGGCACGACCAACCCCTCCTGGCCCTTCCTCTTCTCCCACTAAGGCCCATCTAGGCCCACTAGTTCCCCTGAGGGGTTCCGGTAACCCTCCGACACTCGGGTTTTATCCGAAACTTCTCCGGAACACTTCCGGTGTCCGAATATAGTCATCCAATATATCAATCTTTATGTCTCGACCATTTCAAGACTCCTCATCATGTCCGTGATCACATCCGGGACTCCGAACAATCTTCGGTACATCATATCACATAAACTCATAATACCAATCGTCATCGAACGTTAAGCATGCGGACCCTACGGGTTCGAGAACTATGTAGACATGACCGAGACACGTCTCCGTTCAATAACCAATAGTGGAACCTGGATGCTCATATTGGTTCCTACATATTCTACGAAGATCTTTTATCGGTCAAACCGCATAACAACATATGTTGTTCCCTTTGTCATTGGTATGTTACTTGCCCGAGATTCGATCGTGTATGTTCACACACCAACTGTCGGCGGAGGTATAGACCTAGAAGGACAATCCATTCGTTGGCCAAAGTAGGGTGTATGTTCACACACCAACTGTCGGCGGAGGTAGGGTGTATGTCCACAAACCAAGCGTCGAGAAAGGTAGGGTGTATGTCCACAAACCAAGAAGATGGCATTGCATAATTCCCATATACTCCCTCCGTTCCTAAATATTTGTCTTTTTAGAGATTTCAAATGGACTACCACATGCGGATGTATATAGACATATTTTAGAGTGTAGATTCACTCATTTTTTCCATATGTAGTCACTTGTTGAAATATCTAAAAAGACAAATATTTAGGAATGTTGGGAGTATGATATAGAAACCAAACAGGTGGCATTCACACAAAGCAAATCCAAACTAAGCTGATGACATATACGATGTATAATGTAAGCAATGCAAGGCGCCATATGCATGATATGACCAACATCAACATGCCAGGTTAGACCAAACACCTCAGGTGGTAAACAGGCATGGTCGGCTCCTTCTGAATCTCCATCTGAACAGTTATCTTCCTCTGGAATACAATCTAGAAATGCAGGAGAGGGGGGGGGGCACTTCGCCCACCATGGAGCAGCGTCTGCATGACATTATATTCGCACGCAATGGTCTTCTCTTTTTCTCTACATGTTTAGTACGATTGTGTACAATATCTGACATGCATAATAATAAAAAAATAGTTAGATTTTGTAAGGCCTAAGGGGTGCATGCAAAAATCAAGACTGATGGTAGCAAACGAGTGGATGGATCCAAAACTAATGATAGCAGGTAGATCATAGCTTCAGTTTAAAAAGATAGACAATGGATCATCTATTGTTTGTTGCCCACCCAACATGAACCACATAGAAGACCCCAGATGAACCAGATAGTAGACAGATACTATTCGTTGCTGGCTCGATATGAGACCCATGGGCAATTCAAAACTCAAGATTGAACGATAAAGTAGCAGGTAATAATAACCGATGTATAACGTAAGAAAACACAAAAGACTGCGACCTCTCTTCCGGAACTATGTAGTCCTCAGTTCATCTGCTCAGTCGATGATGGTAATGCAGTTGGCTGTGGCTGCCGGCAATGGGGAAGATGATCTAAGGCGGCGAAAGAAAGTCTGCAGGGGGGATCTCTGCTATAGTGAACACTTCTGTCGATGGTGCACCTTAGGTGGGGTGGATGACGGCACGGCAGGAGCAGGACATAACACACAGAATTTTCTTTGACGCCAATCTGAAAATGAAGTAAATCTGTAAGGGCTCCTTAGAATTGGAGGATTCTATAAACGCAGGGACAGGAAAAACACAGGAATAGGATAGGAATGCATGTGCAAAACAAAGCATTTGGAAACATAGGATTTCAGTCAACCTGGGTGTTTGGCTCACGTGAATTGGAAGAACAGAGGAATGGAGAAACAAAGTGATGCGACGACTGTACAACCTCTTTGGCATAGCCTTGTGGACCTCAACATCATTGGGTTGGACGTGGAGGATGGTGATGATGCTGGTGTGACTGTCGGAGGCGGGGAAGAAGATCCGAGGCCTCTGGAAACGGCACCGAGGGTACTGCTCCGCTGTGATGGACGGTTCCGTCATTGGAGTAGCTCCGCTAAGGTGTACGGCGACGAGGCTGAAGCATGACAAGACAAACAACTTTAATATGAAGTGGGACCCAAATATCATCTGCAATAGATGATGTAAAATACATCACCAAAAAGTGCTAGATGTAAAACGCATCAGCCGCGCCACGGCCGCTCTGACAGATGTTGTAAGTACTGTTCACTCTGAACTTAACTGAAGAAAATGAACTTCACAGTCGAAACTGAATTTTACTGTCCAAACTGATTGAACTAGTAACAGAGCATTGCAATAGATGTTTAGGGCGTTCGAGCACTAGTAGCAGAGAAGCAGTGATCTAAATCAGCAGACGCTCGAGCAGGAAACGCACTAGCAGAGAGCAAGTCATGCAGTAGCACCGCGAGCGAGTGCTAAAGCAGCAACTCCTGTAGCTGCTGGAGGTCGTGCAGCAGCAGCAGCAGCACAAGCAAGAGCAAGAGCAGAGCAGCAGCATGAACGAAAGCAGGAGCAGTGCAGTAGCGCGACCGACAGCAAGAACAGAGCCGCAACGCGAGCGAGAGCGGGAGCAGCTGCAACTAGTGCCGTTGTGGAAGTCGCCGCCGAGGAAGCAACGACATGGGGGAGAGACGTTGTGGATGATGTGGCCGGCGACGGCGTCGTCGATGGAGACGCCATGTCTGCTCGGTATCGAGCACCGACAGCCCTGTGAGATCGAATAAAAGATAAAATGCAGCGGTGAGTACAGAACCTCCTTGGTGGCGCCGAGTTGGCCTCGGCTTCCTCGGAGGAATTGGTGAGGGTGCTGCGGTTCCGGTGGGGCAGGTCAAGACGGCGCTGTGGGGATTGAGGTGGCGCGATAGACGAGGCGAACATCAGGGCAGCTCCTTGGAGGTGGAGGACGGGGCAGCTGATCCGGTGGGACGACGAGATCGACAACGGATCCTCATCCGGTGTGGTGGATGAGGGATGGCGAGCTGTTGCGGTGGACGACGTAGTCGAGGAAGAGTCTCCGGCTGGGCGGCAGTCGGGAGGCCGACGGAGGAGCGTGGGGTTTGGCAGGTTTTGGTGGTTTTAACGGCCTCGGTGTATGAAGGGGGGGGGGCGAAGGGGGAGGGGGGAGCCAAGCTTAGGGATGCGCTTGTCCGAAATGTAGGGTAAGTTACCAGCGTACCCCCACCAGCTTTGACACCGCGACGTGGAGCTTCATTTCCGGCTGAGGGGTAGAAGGGGGATTTCGCATGTCTGGGCTGCGGGAGCGATTTTGGATGAGGAGGGAGTTCTCGCGCGCGTCCAAATTTCGGGATAACAAGGCGCGGCGCGGGTTGAAGAAGCGGGAGTTTCAAAGCAGGTGAGACAAAAGATACTCGAGCTTGAAAATTTCGGGATAATAAGGTGCGGATTCCTTGTTCGGCGGAACAAACTTAACGTGTAAAAAAAATCATATAAGACACAAGAGAGTCATGTCCCCTTTTACTATATTGCTATAGATGCCATTGAAAAAACTACAAGAAAAATGTAAAAAAATCGGGAGAACAAGATTACCCTGCACAGTACCAAATCGATTCGCACTTCCCTCAACAACAACAAAAAACAAATCAATTCCCACCAAAGAAAGAGTAATGTCCCTTTTTATATGATTACAGATGCCATGATCTCGAATTTCAATTTTTGAATCCACGTTATGTTGAATTCGAATATATCATTAGGTGACCTTGCGGTTTATAATTGATGTAGTCGTACATTTTGATCTTCCATCATATATGAACATTTTACTCCACCATGTGAACATATATATTGTCGTCTACCATATGGACTAAATTTGAATCAATTTTCCTTATTTGAATACAATTGTTGTCAAGTTATACAATAATTTAAATATTATCATGATAACAAAAAGACATGCATATAGCAGTAATAATATTTCACTATGAACTACATGTACCATACGCTCTCCAATTCAAATATCTGTATCCATTTTATGTTGAATTCAAATCATAGTACATTATTGGTCTAGGTAGCGAGATGTTCGGGATAATCTAAACCCTGTTTTCATACGTATAATTTTTGGCTGAATTGGGACAAGTTTTGGTATAAGCCTCTTGCAAAACCGGAGATTCTCTCAACAAGCCTCGTGGTTCCGAGAGGGGACGTGTCACCTTTGTGTGCGAAATGATATACGCTGCCTCCCCCCTGATTTTATTTACAGAGGCAACATAGAACTATATGAGTGCCCTGTTAAATTTTGGAATTATTTTGGGTTCATTTGGCCTTTTTATACATTAATTGAGTTTCTGGACTTTTAATGTGCATAATCTAAATATGAATTGCATGCACATGTGCACCAAAGTGGGTTGAAAAATCACATGTGTGTCCTTGGTTGAATTTCTAGGTCCCATGGAAGAAATGAGAATGAAATTCAAACGTCTGGGCGTCATGACTCTGCCGAGAACATCGAGAAACTTAGATTTTAAATTCATGTAAATCCAAAACTCGGCTGGAAATATGAAACTTGGCATGGTGTCATGTCATGGCACTAACATGTTGTGGTAAAAAATTGGGCCGATTTGGAAGCTCGTGGTTCTAAGAGGGAACGTGTCACCTTTGGTCATTTAATGTGCATAAGTCAAATTTGAACTACAAGCACATGCTCTCATGCACCAAAGAAGGTTGAAAAATCACATTTGTGTCCTCGGGTGAATTTCTAGGTCCCATGCAAGAAATGAGAATAAAATTAAAACATCTGGGCATCGTGGCTCGGCCGAGAACATTGAGAAACTTGGTTTTAAAATTCTATTAAATCCAAAACACGTTTGAAAATCATGAAACTTGGCATGGATGTCATGTCATGGTACTACCATGTTGTGGTAAAAAAATGGTCGAATAGGAACAGATTTTGGTATAAGCTTCTTGCAAACCGAAGCTTCTCTCAAGAAGACTCGTGGTTCTGAGAGGGAACGTGTCACCTTTGAGTGCAAAACGATATACGTTGTCCCCCTTGAGTTTATTTACAAAGGCAACATAGAACTACATGGGTGCCCTGTTAAATTTTGGAATTATTCCGGCTTCGCTTGGCCTTATTTACACATTAATTGAGTTTTTGGTCATTTAATGTGCATAATTCAAATTTGAACTACAAGCACGTGCTCCCGTGCACCAAAGTTGGTTGAAAAATCACATTTGTGTCCTCGGGTGAATTTCTACTCCCATGCAAAAAATGAGAATAAGATTCAAACATCTGGGCATCGTGGCTCAGTCGAGAAAATTGAGAAACTTGGTTTTAAAATCATGAAACTTGGCGTGGTGTCATGTCATGGTAGTACCATGCCGTGGTAAAAAAAATTGGTCGAATAGGAACAAATTTTGGTATAAGCTTCTTGCAAATCGGAGCTTCTCTCAAGAAGGCTCGTGGTTCTGGGAGGGAACGTGTCACCTTTGTGTGCATAATTCAAATTTGAAATACAAGCACATGTTCCAGTGCACCAAAGTTGGTTTTAAAATCACATGTGTGTCCTCGGGTAAATTTCTAGGTTCCATGCAAGAAATGGGAATGAAATTCAAAATTCTGGGCGTCGTGGCTGGGTTGGAAACATTGAGAAACTTAGTTTTTTAATTCCTGTAAATCCAAAACACGCATGAAAATAATGAAACTTGGCTTGGTGCCATGACATGGCACCAACATGCTGTGGTAAATTTGCAGTCCGATTTGCGAAGGCGCACACATTAACAATCAACAAAGTCATTTTGGAACAAGTGTTGTCACGTTACAATCGGAAACACAAGTATTATTGAAACCGTGGGCGTTCTACTTACTAGTACCATTTACGTGCCGCCACGCGTCCCCATTTTTTATTAGCTAGGAGGCGCCATGCAGGGTAGCTATTTGAGTACGAGAGGCGTGCGATCAGACCCCTGCGCGTGCTTATCGGGAGGAAAGCCCTTTGACCTCCATCTGCCATCCACCTCTTTCCCAAGGCCTCCATTAATGGCGCCCGAGCCTCTGTTTAATGGTGTGGCTATGTCTCACTCGACTGAGATTTAAGAGAGAAAAAAGAAAATCTGAAAGCACGGATCTTGATGTAAGATTTGACGGACCTATATAGCATCTACTGCGACTTATAGCAAGACTGATGAATATATAAGGACGATTTTTTTTATCAAAGAAGGGCTTGCCCCTTCCGATTTTCATTACTGAAAACCACCACAATTTACAAGAAGTTTAGCACAACTCCAGCCTAACACGAAGGACTAAAAGCTACTCCCTCCGTCCCATAATATAAGACGCTTTTTGACACTAGTATAGTGTCAAAAAACGTCTTACATTATGAGACGAAGGGAGTACCAGATTGAAATCGCAACATCCCAAGAGGCCAACAAAGGCCAAACATCCGCGCTAGAACCCAACATTTCACAACCGACGACACAATCCACATCCTAAACCTATTATTACATCAAAAGAAACCAGGAAACTGAAGGAAGCCCAGCAGCAACTAGAAGAACAGCAACGCCAGGGGTCGCCACAGCAAGAGTTTTCTTCATTCCAGCCTCGCAACATTGATCTTCCACAGAAAGATAAGGAGGAGTAATTGCCTTACATAATTAGAAAGATAATTAAAAAAAGCCACATGCGGCTACGCCCGAAATACACAAGGGCAAAAGAAGAAGGAAGACAAGGATCTGGCTCGCTAATCTCTACTTTCTTGATGCGTTGCTGCAGGCCGCGGGAATTAGTCTCCGCGGCAAGCGGCGATGAGCTCTTTCGTGTCCTGAAGACGCTACTTGGGAACATCCACGGATTCCTCCACCAGCCTTTGGCGCTTGTTGTGGAGCATGTCATTCTTGTCCATAAGTTTCTTGACGATGACGCCGGTCCTCTTCAACAAGGCACTGGTCTCCTCCTGCCGGTCTGCACTTTGGACGATCTTCTCCCTCAGCAGGTCGCGCTCGGCCTGGAGCCTCTTATTGCCCTCCCTTAGTTGCCAAATGATTCCTGAAAGATCGTGGATGTCGCCTAGAGGGGGGGGGGGTGAATAGGCGCTTTAAAATAATTACGGTTTAGGCTTGAACAAATGCGGAATAAACCTAGCGGTTAATTTGTCAAGCACAAAACCTAAAACAACTAGGCTCACCTATGTGCACCAACAACTTATGCTAAGCAAGATAAGTAACTATGTGATAGCAAGATATATGACAAAGAACAATATGGCTATCACAAAGTAAAGTGCATAAGTAAAGGGCTCGGGTAAGAGATAACCGAGGCACGCGGAGACGATGATGTATCCCGAAGTTCACACCCTTGCGGATGCTAATCTCCGTTTGGAGCGGTGTGGAGGCACAATGCTCCCCAAGAAGCCACTAGGGCCACCGTAATCTCCTTACGCCCTCGCACAATGCAAGATGCCGTGATTCCACTAAGGGACCCTTGAGGGCGGTCACCGAACCCGTACAAATGGCAACCCTTGGGGGCGGTCACCGAACCCGTACACTTTGGCAACCCTTGGGGGCGGTCACCGGTACCCGTCAAATTGCTCGGGGCGATCTCCACAACCTAATTGGAGACCCCAATGCTTGCCCGGAGCTTTACACCACAATGATTGAGCTCCAAGCACCACCAACTGTCTAGGGAGCCAAAGCACCCAAGAGGAACAAGCTCAAGGGCACGAAGCACCCAAGAGTAATAAGCTTCTCAACTTGAAACTTCCACGTATCACCGTGGAGAACTCAAACCAATGCACCAAATGAATGGCAAGGGCACACGGAGCGCCCAAGTCCTTCTCTCTCAAATCCCTCCGAAGCAACTAATGCTAGGGAGGAAAATGAGAGGAAGAACAAGAAGGAGAACACCAAGAACTCCAAGATCTAGATCCAAGGGGTTCCCCTCACATAGAGGAGAAAGTGATTGGTGGAAACGTGGATCTAGATCTCCTTTCTCTTTTCCCTAAAAAACTAGCAAGAATCCATGGAGGGATTGAGAGATAGCAAGCTCGGAGAAGGTCAACATGGGGGAAGAACACGAGCTTAAAGGATAAGGTTCAATGGGGAAGAAAACCCCCTTTTATAGGTGGGGAAAAATCCAACTGTTATGCTCACAGCCCGCACAGAGCGGTACTACCGCTAGGGCGGTAGTACCCCTTTGAAAAACAACAACGAGGAGGCAAAAGGCCAGTAGAACCACTGGAGCGGTACTACCGCTCGTCCTCACGATACTACCGCTCGACCTCACGGTACTACCGCAAATGGTAGCAGTACTACTGCTTGCGAGCGGTACAAAAAAATACTTCTGTGCCTATTTCCGCTGAGCAAAATACGGGATTTTGGACCGGAGCGGTACTACCGCTTAGGAGCCGTGGTAGTACTCTGCGGTAGTACCGCTCTGGAGCGGTAGTAAAAAATTACATCGGCTCTAGTCGCGGTAGTACTGCTGCAGCCTTTACCAAAACATCCACAACTTTTGCAAACAGACTCCGAATTCAACGAAACCAAGTTTGTTGGAAAGCTAACGACATGGGCTACTATCAAGAATAAGCAAATGAGAAAAGGCCCATAATAAAAAGGTGAGAACCCTTCCTCATATAAGACTGGTAAAACCTCCAACACCGAAAACATCATAGAAGACGCATGCGAACTCCGTTTTCGATGAACTCAAGCTTGTCATCAAGAAAAACATAAGCTCTAAGACTCACAAAGATAACCAAACAAGAACCAAGAAACATGACGCAAGGATGTAATGGTTTGAGCTCTCTACTATCGATACGATCAAGCTACCAACTTGAGAGCCCCCCTTGATAGTACGGCAAACGATCCTATAACCCGGTCTCCCAACTACCACCACGAGACCGGCAAAATAGACAACCTATCAAGGGCAAACCTTTGCCTTGCACATGGTCCACTTGAGCTAGATGAAGACGATCTTGACTCCCTCAAGTTGGACCACCTTTCTTGATTGCGATGGCTCGATGAAGACTAGATGATTGCTCCCCCATAGTCCACTATGGGTGAGCCACTCTTAGGCACATCTTCACAAGTCCATTGACACCACAATGGATGGCAAGATTCAAGCACTTGATCTCTTCGTGATGCTCCACTTGAACTTGCACACGGCAATCTTGATGACGATCACCACTTGATGTCATTCTTTCCATGGGTTGTATGATATCTTCTCCTTGAAGCAAGCCCATGGACACGTACCTAACCCCACATAGAAGTCTCACATAGACCATGGGTTAGTACACAAAGTGCAATGGACAATGCTTACCATACCATGGGATCACTTGATCCCTCTCGGTACATCTTCTACGCTTTGTGAGTTGATCAACTTGATTCACTCTTGACTTAGTCTTGATCAACCTTGAATCTTTCCAACTCTCTTCATTTGGATGATGTCTTGAAGGTAAATATGAATGATCACACAATCTTCTTCTTCAAGACATGCTTGCAATAAGCTCAATACTCACATGACCATTCTATGGATAATTCCTTAATAGCACCTTGGTCAACTCATAAACTCCTTGAAACCAACACATGGACTTCAAGAAAAACCTATGGACAAAACCTTCAAATATAACTCAAGGCAACCATTAGTCCATAGAGATTTTTATCAATTACCAAAACCAAACATGGGGGCACCGCATGTTCTTTCAATCTCCCCCATTTTGGTAATTGATGACAATCACTTTCAAGAGAGTTTATATAAGGAATTATGCTTCACTAGGCAATGCAACAACCAATAGTGCATGCATATGAGATGCAAATGCTAAGGAACAAAACCAAAGCAAGAAGAGATAACTCTCTAAACTTCTCCACAAAACTCTCTGAAACTTCTCCCCCATTGGCATCGATTGCCAAAATGGGCGAAAAGCTAAGAAGACCAATATAAACTGTGGTTCTCCATAAATTGTGTATTTCCTCACAAGAGAGTGGAATGCAATACACATATCCAACGGTAAATACTTGGAGGAACACAAACTATATTGAGGCCCAAAGATTGCAACAGAAAGATATGCCACAAAGACATAACAAAGAGAGACACAAGCAATCAAAAGATACCGATTGAAGCAACTAGACCAATAATCCTACGAGCCACAAGAAAAGATAAGAAAAGCGCAAAGGAGTGTTCTAAAAAAACTAGAGAAGCTCCCCATGATTTGTGCACACATAAGAATATTTGTATTTGAATACAAAGTGCACAAAATAGGATCATAGCTCCCCCAAAATCAATAGAAACTCACATCCAGTGCAAGTGAGCAAATAGGAAACAAAGCCTAGCGCTTGCAACAAGCACATGGTTGAGCAACATGTAAGAGAGGCAACTTAAGAAAAGGCTCAACCAAAAAATGATGTGTGTGAGTCATGGCGAAGCACTTGAGAAGACTAAAATTAGGATGAGCATTAAGCAGCAACATAGTCTTGAAAGAATGAGGCGCACGGTGCAAGGCCTATCATTCCCACACACAACTGGCAAATGGGTTCACAAGCTTACTAATAAGCAAATAGAGAACCCATGCTTGTGACAACCCGTGGTGAAGATAGACGAAGAGAGGCTCATCAAGACGAGGGATACCAAGCCTCGTAAAGATAAGCAAGAGGAAAATAATCTTCACCACACAAGAGTGCATCAAGATGCAACGATAGAGGACACGCACTCAAGGCAAAAGCTTTCACGGAGCCACCAAAGAAATAACATAAGAAAGACAAGGTGTACATGAAAGAAAGGATATCATCTAGATATGCAACTTCTCTCAAGTGTATAAGATTCTAGGTAGACGAAATCATGAAGATATATCTACAAAGAAGGATGTACACCCGGAATAGTTACAACACGAAGGAACAAGATATCCAAAAGGAAGTCATAGATATACCAATAATATATTTGCTTGGAAGCATAACACATGGCTAGATAAGGTCTTATTGGATATAGATGAATTCCTACCACACAACCATCAAAGACATCACAACTAGCAACATGATATCATCGTTGAGATGCTTTGAGAAAGGAAACAAGTATCACAAGAACTAGTGAAACACATGCCATGATACAACCTACACAAGGTTGATGCAATAAATGTGTGCATGAAGTAGATAAAGATACTTGTTACCGAGATATCATTGGAAGGATGTAGTAGATACCCATTGAAGGTAGATAGTAGTTCATTGATCATCCTAGCTTGACTCCAAAATGCACATGGTGACAACACCTTCCTTGTGAGTGAGCCGAGCACCCAATGAATCTCCAAATGTTCCTAAAAGAACAACACACACTAAACGGTACCCAAACTCATCGGGACCAAATAGTTAGAAACACCAATACATAGGAAAAACTCCACATAAATATGTGCATATAGATTTGAAAAAGAATTTCATGCACATCTCATACAAATTGAGACTAGGTGGAGTTTCCCCTATATATTGAGTCAAAGAAAGAAAGCATGCCATAAAACATACATGAAGTAAATATGCATGCTCAAGACTTTCAAGAACTAAAACCAAAACAAAATGAAATGCCAAGAGAAAAGGATACCAAATAGATAAATCATCACTTGGAAGATATCATTAAAGATACAACAAGGAGTGAGATATCCATTGATACACACTAAAATAAAAGATGTCAAACTCCCAAAGAGAGGATGGTTCCAAACAAACCAAGCTCTCAACAAAGTTTCATGATGGCACAAAGTACCAAGAATAAATGGCTTGTCTTCCACCTACACACTTGATAAGGATCACAAGAAGAGTGTTCTAGAGAAAATAGGATGGCTCCCCCACGAGTTGTGCATTATATAGGGAATTTGTATTTGAATACAAAATGCACAAGCTAGGATCACCACTTTCACTATATCTAGAAAACCCTAGACAAGAACAAGAAATAAACAAGATCCACAAGTGGTATGGAAGACAATGGGAGTTGACACAAACCTTGGTAAGCGAAAAGGCAAATAAAAACAAAAGCCAATGTAAAGATGATCAATAAATTCTACCACACAAAAGTGACTACCAATTGTCAAAAGACAAGAAGTATTTGGACATAATTCCCAGTGGTAGATAACAAGGATATCCGACATCATCTTCACACCAAACACAAGCAAATTGCAACTTGTAGAGCTAACATGCCACCTAGGAACAAGATAATCTACAATATCAATTCTAGGTGACAATATCTCAAATGTACACATTTTCTAGGCTTGTAATATGCACTTAGCATATTACTCCCCCATAATGTGATACCAATAAGAACTTAACAAGAGGCAATGAGAGGACCCAACAAGAGATAATCAATGGAATTTTTAGAATTTGAATTTCTCATGAGAGATATACCACCTAGTGACTAGATAATCTTGTAATATCAATACTAGATGGTATTCCTAATGTACACACATTTATAGGATTGTGAGGTGCACAAAGCACATCACTCCCCCAAAATGGGATGTTCCATTAATCTCTCACACGAGCCAACTAGGATACAAACAAGAAGCAAAAAGGCTCAAAGCACGACACACATGTACATGATGTGCAAACCATCACACACAGTTGGAAGCACAACATATACAAACACATGCAAGGAACAAAACCAAAACATGCAAGGGGGCAAGTAACTTTCAATGTAAACAACTTAAGTACAAGTTACCGCAAGGAGGCACATTGGATATAAGATAGAAACTTGATAATCCAATTGACTTGGCTTAAGACAATAAGAATGATGAAGTCCCCTTAATTCTTCATAATGTACCCAAGTCTCCAATGCCCTTCATCAACACCTATTGATCAAGTTTGAGTTTGGTGGTCCCCAACCAAGTTGGGTCCTAAGAGGTTAGTCACAATAGGCTTGGCTACCCAAATGGTTCTTTTATTGACACCACTTTGAGTACCAACAAACTTGGCAAACACATTGCCAACCTTATCCTTCCCAAGAGAATAGATATCATAAATAATAATTGGGTTGGATAAGTTACCACTAGTGCATGAAGAAGCGACGTGACCTTTCTCACGACATAAGTAGCAATGTCTACTCTTCACTTTCTTCTCACTTGATTTCTCAACAAGAGAAGCATTAACTTGAGTCTTCTTGAGAAGTGGCCTTTCTTCAACTTGAGGTTGAGCATGAGATTGAACTTGTGGCCTCTTCCCTTGTTGCTTGTCACTAATGGCCTTCTTCTTCAATGGGCAAGATCTAACATGATGCCCTTCAATTTTGCACTTGAAGCAAATAATCTTGGACAAATTCTTGACTTGCTCTTGGCCCTTCTTCTTGATTCTCTTGGACTTATTCTTCTTATTGGAGTTGAATCCAAGTCCACCTTTGTCATTGGGGGATTTTTGCACACTCAAGATATTGTTGAGTGTGGAATTCCCTTCATGACCCTTTTCCAAGTCTTTCTTCAAAGATGTGACTTGGGCCTTGAGCTCTTTGATTTCCTCTACATGGTTAGTCTCAACACAAGTACTAGAGGAAGTATAAGCTTCATTGTTAGAGCACCAAGGCAAGGAAGCAATTCATCACAAGATGTACCAACATTGTGAGTAGAAGAATTACAAGGACTAGCACATGGCAATATACTATCTTGACTAGAAGTAGTGCTAGTATCCACATGAGGCTCACTAGATGTTACCTTAGCAATCATGGCCTCATGAGCTATCTTTAGCACACTATGGTATAGTAGAAGATCATCATGAGATCTTGAGAGCTTTTCATGACTTTCTTCCAATTTCCCATAATTGCTAGATAGCACGTCAAGTTGAGCCCGTAACTCAACATTCTCCTTCAAAATGGATGCTTCACAAGTAATAGAGTTAGTAGCACAAGCATCATCATTTACAACAATAGGAGAGGACAACTTGGCAAGCTCTTTTAAATAAGAAGCTTCAAGTTGGGCATGAGACACGGTGAGTTTGATGAGCTCACCCTTGATGACCCTTGAGCCATTTTTGAGGTGCTCAAAATCCTCAAGGAGTCTAGCAAGAGAAACTTCAAGCTTAGCATTTCTAGTTTTGAAATCATTGGCCACCTCAAGAGATCTATCATGAGATTCCCTCACTCTAGATAATTCTAGAGCAAAAGTCTCCTCAAGAGATTCAGAGGTGGTTTGTTCATGTTCAAGAGCTTGAGATAGCTCTGCAATCTCATTTGCGTAATCACGCTCAAGAGCTTCCATTTTCTCAATGGTGACCTCATGCTCCTCTAGACGAGATTCCAACTCCTCAATGTATTTCTTGCCATCAATGGCAATGGACATTATTTCCATGAAGTTGGAACGAGCAATTTTATCTTTATGAAGAGCTTTAAAAATCATTTCCCCCTTAATTTTTAAGGAGGCAACATTATCATTCTCTTCATCATTATCCTCATCATCATTAGCATCAACATCATCATCAAGAGAAATATTGGGGTACAAAGTAGGAGATACCTTTGACGCCTTAGCCATAAGGCAAAAAGCAATATATGATGATGTAGGATCCACTAAGGCACCATTAAACACCACGTCTTGTTTTTTATTGGAAGGACAGTAGGAGAGGCTCCTACTGTATTTTCATATATAAGGAAGAAGCTTACATAGTTACATCATTACATCATATGTACATACAACTCCATCCAGACCACCCACAATGAGAGTGGGGATCCCTAATCAAACAAAGAACTAGATGAAAATTCTATCGTATCAAAGATCAGCTAGGAAGGAGTCTATGAGAGCAAAGTACTCTCTCTTGGTTCTGTGTTGCAGAAGTCCAAAATCTTCCTTGAATCTTCTAAGCCAGGAGTTGATGGATGGGTCCACCCTTCTGAAATGCTTGTTATTTCTCTCCTTCCATAAACTCCAGGATGCCACAAGGAAGATATCAAGGAATAGGGGCCCGTTCCAGGTATCTTTGGTTGTTTGGAGAAGGTGTAGACGGCATTGAAAAGTGGGCCAAACGATTCCAAGTTTATCCCAGCATGCTTGACTAAACAGACACGTAAAGATCATGTGATCCACCGTTTCTTCATCTGGACCCCCACATAGAAGGCAACTGTGGTCATCTCCGATGTCATAATGGCGTCGTTTCAGCATGTTACATGTGTTTAGCCTGTCGTGGAAAAGGAGCCATCCGAAGACCTTAATCCTCATGATGCAATGAGATCGCCAAAGACTTCTGAAAATGGGGTGGGCTTGGGCATCTCTGAAGAGATACTGATAGTAGTCTCTAGGCCTGAACTCCGTCTTGCCCCAAACATAGTGCCAAACATCATTAACGGACGTGGTCGGGCTCATGCGCAGGGAGAGCAATTGGATGTCGCGCACCTCAGACAGAGCTTGAGGCGAAAGCGGTAGATGAAAGGCATCAGCCAACGACGTAGTCTCCAAGAAGCCCTTGATGGAAGCATCCTCCTGTATGGCAAATGAGAAAGCATGGGGTTGTGTGGTTTGGAGTACATCTTGTCCCCATAGATCCTTCCAAAACAACGCAGACGTGCCCGACACCACTTGCACATGAGAGACCCCTCGGAAAATCGGAGTGAGTTTCAAAATGTCTCGCCACCAGAAGGAGCCGACCGGTGGCATGGCATGTGGAATTTTGTCAGTATAGTAGGTACTCCACAGTAGTTGTACCCAGGGAATGTCCATCTTGTTGTAAAACTCATGAAGGAATTTCAAAAGCAATGCTTCATTAAGCAGCTTGATGTTGATGACCCCGAGGCCTCCATGCTTCTTAGGTTTACACACCAAATCCCAGGCAGCAAGAGAGTTACATTTCTCCCCTTGCTCACTTTTCTTGGTCCATAGGCATCTTCTTCTGTTCTTGTCGAGCATCTCAAGCAGTTTCGGTGAGAATTTCAGCGTGCACATGGCATAAATGAGGAGCGAGGTAACAGTAGCATTGAGCCAAGAAAGCTTCCCCCCATACGACATCATAGCAATGGTAGGTGTGAGACGACGTTCAGCACTGCAAACCATTGGCATAAGATCAAGGATCGTTGGTTTGGAGGTGCCAAGAGGCAAACCAAGGTAAGTGAACGACATCGATCCAACAGAGCAACCAAATAGGTTAGCAAAGGTAGTGGCAGCATCGGCAGATAAATTGATTGGTATGAGCGTGGACTTCTGAAAATTGATTCGTAAGCCGATCGAAGAGGCATAATCAGTGAGGATCCCTTTCATGGTGACAGCTTGTTGCAGGCATGCAGACATTACAAGAATTGTATCATCCGCGTATTGAATCACCGGATATTCCGTTTGACTTGTGCAAGGGAAAGGCAGCTGGATTCGTCCTTGTCAGAAGGCCTCATTGATGGCAGCCTGAAGGAGGTCAGTGGCAAGGACAAAGATTAGGGGTGAGAGCGGATCCCTCTGGCGCACTCTCATGCGGCAATGAAACTGTCGGCCAGGAACTCCGTTAAGAAGCACTGAAGATCTGCCAGTGGAGAAGATACAGTCAATCCAAGAGAGCCATTTGTCATTGAAACCCATGTGCTTCATGATATTAAGCATGGGAGCGTGCTCAATCGTGTCGAAAGCTTTGGCGAAATCTAGCTTTAGAAGAATGATCTCTCGCTTAGAGGCTTGACATTGGTGGATATACTGGAAGGCCCAGGCGAGGCAGTCTTGGATCGTGCGACCTTTGATGAACCCGTACTGGTTAGTATGAACAATTTGCAGGATGACACGTTGTAACCGATTCGCAAGGAGTTTGGTAAGCAACTTCAGACAGTAGTTTAGCAGTGTGATTGGTCGATAGTCATTAACCGTCTCAGGTGAGTTGGTTTTTGGGATCAGAGTAATGAAACCATCATTTATGCTTGTCAAGTCCAGACTACCTTCCTGAAATTGGTCACAAAGAGCATACAAGTCATGCTTGATCAAAGGCCAGCAGGCTTTCAGAAAGGCACCACTAAATCCATCCGGACCAGGCGCCCGGTCAGAAGGCATGTCCTTAATTATTTCATCAATTTCCGCATGCGAGAATTTATCAGCCAGGTGGTCCAAGTTAGTGTGACGTTGTATGATGTCAGGGAGACTGAACCTCATTTCAGTTGGTCAAGAGGTGCCGAGTCGATCAGTATAGGTTTGAAAAAGCAGAGCTTCCTTCTCATTGTGGTCATCAACAGTTTCTCCAGCATCATTTCTGAAACTAGCAATGTTGTTGCGTCTAAACCTTTCGGTGGCAATAGCTTGGAAGAAATTTGTATTTTCATCCCCAAACTTGATCCAGCGGATGGTACATCGTTTCTTCCAATAAACGTTTTGGTAACGAAGGAGTCGCAATAAGTGCTTCTTGAGAATGTTGCGGAAGTTCATCTCAGGGATCGTCAAGGCTCTGTTGTTTTCAAGCTCATCTAAATGCGCCAAAGCTTCATTATAATTAGTGATTGCAACAGTTAGACGAGAGATGTTTTTGCTCCATTTTTTGAGTGCATATCGTAGCGCCTTGAACTTACGACAAAGAACAGTCGCAACATTAGAGGATCTGACTGGCACGTTCCAAACCGCTTGAACTATGTCATTGAATCCGGGGTGCAAAATCCAGTATGGTTCGAATCTGAAAACTTTGCTGCGAGGTATGGTTGTTTGAATGGAGACTAGACAGGGCACATGATCAGAAACAGGTTTACCTAGGGGTTTAACCATGGTGTTCGGGAATGCATTAGTCCAATGGATCGAGGTAAAGAACCAGTCTAACTGTTCGAATAGTGGTTCCTGCTGCATATTACTCCAGGTAAACATTCGGCCTTTAATGGGCAGCTCAATTAGG
The DNA here is from genome assembly GCF_002162155.2 of Triticum dicoccoides. Taxonomy (NCBI): domain Eukaryota; kingdom Viridiplantae; phylum Streptophyta; class Magnoliopsida; order Poales; family Poaceae; genus Triticum; species Triticum dicoccoides. Next base: position 408,302,541 of record NC_041389.1, on the reverse strand, counting down.
CTCAATTTGCGGATGATATCGTTAAAAGTGCACATATCGTTCGGGCACCCCCCAGGCTTGTTACGGTTGTCAGGCCCCCTGATGTAATTGAAGTCACCGAGCAAAAGCCAGTCTTGAGTGGGAGGGATGACAAGATCATAAAGCCAATTAGTAAAGGTCAGACGAGCATCACCAGAGCACGGCCCGTAAATGTTAGCCAGGGTCCAAGTGTGAGCTGATAAGGTGCTCGTGAAGGTAATAACCAGTGCAAATTCAGAAGAAAAGATAACATTGCCAGAGAAGACCGAACTTTTCCAAACAGTAACTAAGCCACCTGAGGCTCCTTGGGAGGGAACAAAAGCAAATTTATCAAATTGTCTCGGACAACAAGACTTAATAAACGCTAAATCAAAAGTGGTCTTTTTAGTCTCTTGAAGGCAAATAACCGAACAACCACTAGAGCGGACCACATTATTTAGAGCAAGTTGCTTATCATCCGAGTTCAGGCCACGGATGTTCCAGCAAAGTACATTCCAGTTGATCCGCGGAGGCATGCTGCCAGCAAGAAGTTAAACCCTGGGAGCAGCGGACGTATCCACTGGCTCCGGCGAAGCGGGGACTTGTTCTTGCGACTCCACCCTGACTGATGAAGGTGCCGCATTGATGATTTCTTCAGACAGTTCTGCTGGAGGGATCGCGCACCTGTTGATGCCAATATCTTGAAGCAGGGGGACTGGTGTGGGAGGTAAGATCGCCTCATGGGCATCCGCAGCAGAAGACGAAGATCCAATTGAAGGGATCAGTCGTGGTTTGACCCGAGAGATCACAGGGCGAGCGTCAGTTACCTGCTGAGATTTGAAACCGTTGAATTTGTTGGAGCGGCTGCTACGACGAACCTCGGTAGTGGATATGGGAGCAGCGGGGCGTGTGCGACGACCACGAGTGACCACAGGCCCAGATGGCAGGGAGATAGTATTGACTGCAGCTAGTCCAGGTGGATCCGAGGTGATTCTGTCAGTGAGCGGGAAACATTCCCTGGGCTAGTAGGTGACATGACAGGAGCGGCAGGCACCATCGCCAACTGGTTTTGCTCATCAGACAAAGTGTTCTATGGTGGCTCATCATGGATTTCTTCAATAGTCATGGTGGTAGGCATTGTTCGTGTAGTATGGCAATGGGAGAAGGTGAGCCCAGAAGTATCAGCGGACATAGTGACCTGTAGATCCAAGTTATGAGGCCTTAAACCATAACCAGCACTCCAAGGTCCAATGGCCGCAATCATAGGCCGAAGAGCATGAAACATGTAAGTATTGAGCTGTTGGCGGGGGATGGGGTCATCCAGCAGTAAATTGATCAGTTCAGAACCTTCCGCTGACAACCCAAACCGAATACCACCGTGGTGCAGAGCAACAGAGATAGTAACAGGTGCAGGGGCAGAACGTTGCTGATACACAGGTGCAGACAGAGGGACTAAAATCAGAGCAGAGTCCTCAGAGCTATCATCAGTAGCAGAGAAAGTGTCATGCCAGGCATCCAAAGCATTATCAGACAGGTTATCATCTGGTACAATACCATGCTGGATAGTTAAACCTTGTGACGCTAGCCAAGCCTGATAATTCATCAAGTGAGGAGGGAGCTGCGGCAGTTGAGGAGCTGGTGGAGCAGGCTAGGCATCCCAAGCAGCATGGTTCTGAGCAGGTCCAATTCCCTGGTCGGCGCCTCCAGCAGCAGGGGCACCGTTCTGAACTAACCAATTATGCACTTGTTGCTGGTAAAGCTGCTCAGCCGTGAGCTCAGGACCAAAGAGGGGATGCGGGTTTCCGTCCGGTGGTGGTGGGTCTTCACCTGGAGCAAGGACCTCAGGGAGCAGTCCGTTCCAGTCATTGCTGCCTAAGATTGTAACTTGCACAGTCCAGCAGTCGCGAGCACCACCCAGTTGCCAGACGACAAAGCTTTTTGGAATCAAACGGAGGCGCAGAACACGAGATTTGAGCAGGATATACCTTCTATCTTGTTGGGGATTATACCAACGGACCAGGGAACCATATCCACCCAATGCTTTTGTGATATAGTAGTATGTCTGGTAATCATATGGGAATCCAAAGAACATCAGCCATACCTCTGGTCCAAAATAAGTTGTGCGACGGTTCAGAGCTTCACCGTGCGGCACAAAAGTGATGAGAAGATCTTCTTCTTCAAGCTCGATGGGTGTGGCGACCGCAGTGTCGCGCATAAAAGCATCCACAAACCCAAAGATGCCAATGCCAAGAGGGTGATCAGATGACTCAGTAGTGAATAGCTGGGATTCATGTAACAGACCTTCAATCATGTTGCGAATGGCGGCACGACGATGCAGAGGAACGTAGTGAATGGCTTCGGCAATGGCGAGGAAGTCATGGTTGAGCGGCGCAATGGGGCCGACTACCATCCCACTGCGAACCAACTGATCCGCCGGACCGGGCTCGACGGCGAAGCCAGGAGGAAGGAACGACACCGGATTAAGCGGGTAGTTCGCCATGGGAGTGGAGGCGAAGGTGGGCGGTGGAGACTGCAAGAGTGACGGGACTGGTCTCTGCAGCGGTGTGACAAGACCCGAGGCGGAAGATGGACTGTGAGGGGTAGGAATGGAAAGCTGCGGATTCTTGGGCTTCCATTGCCATTTTTTGTTACACCGCAACTTATGACAGGATCGCTCCACGTGTCCATAGAAGCCACATGCAGAGCATCTGACGGTGGTTCTCTTGCGGCGAGTATTAGGCAAGTCGATGGTATTTGGTAAGCTTCTGAGCTGATTGATACATTGCTCCTGATGGTCGATATCAGATTGATCGTGTAAGACAGGGCAGGTCCGAGAATTAGGCCTTGACGGGCAAGCGACCGCTTTGTGTCCTGGCGATGAGCAGTTAATGCAAATCAGCAATGCCTGGCAAGAATACTTGTGATGGCCCCATTGGAGACAGCGCGGACATAGACCTGCCCAATTATTTGATAATTCCGAAATATCAGCAGCTGAATATTGCGCTTGGGCTAGATCGGCCATGTGCTGGGCTGAGAGGATAGCGGGCCAAGAAGTATGCACGGGGGCGTATTTGAAAGCCGAGCGCAAGAAGCATTGCGGTAGCTGCGGATATGGGCTGGTCAGAGGACAATTAAAGGACCCCAATTTAATGAAATTAACCTGCTGATTCTCCTCTAATTTTGCCAAGCGTAGAAAATGCGCAATTAATGTTGCTTGATCAACGCCATCAGAGGTCGGATGAACAGGTTTTCCAGAATGATGAACCAAAAATCCATGTAATGAAGAAACTGTGTCAGAAGAGTCCTTCGCAAATTGAGGATTCAAAGAACCTTGGGCCGAAGATGAAGATGCCTACCTGGCATTAGCATTGGAGAACTGCATATGATCCAATGGGGATAAGCCAAACTTGCCCAAAACCATATCGGAGCCAGAGTCTCTCTGGGCACCAGAGTGTAAAAAATTGAGAGAATGCTTAATGGCCATTGGACGGCAAGCAGAAATATCCAGAAGCTCTTGATCGGCATGCCAACAAGGAGTCACAACTGGCGCGGGAGCAAAACGGCCATTGAAAAGATGGAAGTGGCAAACAAAGTCCGGCCAAATTCTGTCCCTCAAGCGATGAATGAAATGCCCCACCTTGTTATTGGCCACAGAGAACTTGAAAGAACGGTCATTGATCTTGGACACATGAAAACCAGAACTAATACCCCCAATGCAACATCGCAACGCAATACCAACCGATTCCTCTGAAAGAACAAAAGAGTCCGAAGAGAAGGAGACCACCAAAAATAATTTCTTGGAGTCTCGAGAGGGGGAAAAATGGACTGTGGATCCAAACCTTCTTCTCACCTGATCTGCAAGGGCAAGGCCCGGAGCAAAATCCCAATGCAGGAGCCCTTCCATAGGGAGCTAGCCTAGAAATCGCCATGGAGCTCAGAGGAGGGGGAGGTGGGTGGGAGAGGGGTGGGTGGGAGAGGAGGAGGCATAGTGGAGTTCTGTCTCCGCGAAGGCTGCTGTACTTGTGATGATGTTACAACACCACGTCTTGTTCCATGGAGTGTTCGGTTTCCTCTACATTGTTAGCACAACAATTCGAGGAAATAGATGCATTTTTATCATGGAAACAAGACATAGCAAGCATATCATCATGAGATTTAGTCTAGCAATTTCTACATGATATGCAAGGACTATCAACACAAGCATGTGAAACATTTGGAGTGCTCGAAGTGTTAAAGTCCAAAGAAGGAGCATTGCAATAATATAGTGATGAAGGATCATCCACAATAAGCATACTATCATCATTCCAATGACCAACACTACTCACCATATCATTACCTTGTGGCAAACCACATGTAGGTGAAGTAAAAGAAGTTGAGAAGACTATACGGCCGGAGGTGGAGGGAGAACAATCATCCCCACAAATCTTGGACACACCATATTTATCTTGAAGCTTCGTCCACAACTCATGAGCATCCCGGAATGGCATGAGTTGAAATATAACTACATTGCTCAAAGCATCCAAAAGCACATTAGAAGCTTGAGCATTGAGATAAGAGTTTCTCTCATCCTCTAAAGATAATCTTTGGGGATCCTTTGGAGGAGAAAGACCCATATCTACAATTCGCTCTAAATTTAGGTCCATGACCCTAAAGAGATTAAGCATGCCAATTACCCAAACATCAAAATCTGTGCCATCGAAACTAAGAGTGTCAGAGAATCCTAATCCCCTATTCGACATCTTTACTCTCTGGGCGGTTAAGCCCAACAAAGAGAGACGAGGCTCTGATACCAATTGAAAGATCGTGGATGTCGCCTAGAGGGGCGGGTGAATAGGCGCTTTAAAATAATTACGGTTTAGGCTTGAACAAATGCGGAATAAACCTAGCGGTTAATTTGTCAAGCACAAAACCTAAAACAACTAGGCTCACCTATGTGCACCAACAACTTATGCTAAGCAAGATAAGTAACTATGTGATAGCAAGATATATGACAAAGAACAATATGGCTATCACAAAGTAAAGTGCATAAGTAAAGGGCTCGGGTAAGAGATAACCGAGGCACGCGGAGACGATGATGTATCCCGAAGTTCACACCCTTGCGGATGCTAATCTCCGTTTGGAGCGGTGTGGAGGCACAATGCTCCCCAAGAAGCCACTAGGGCCACCGTAATCTCCTCACGCCCTCGCACAATGCAAGATGTTGTGATTACACTAAGGGACCCTTGAGGGCGGTCACCAAACCCGTACAAATGGTGACCCTTGGGGGCAGTCACCGAACCCGTACACTTTGGCAACCCTTGGGGGCGGTCACCGGTACCCGTCAAATTGCTCGGGGCGATCTCCACAACCTAATTGGAGACCCCGACGCTTGCCCGGAGCTTTACACCACAATGATTGACCTCCAAGCACGACCAACCGTCTAGGGCGCCAAAGCACCCAAGAGGAACAAGCTCAAGGGCACCAAGCACCCAAGAGTAATAAGCTTCTCAACTTGAAACTTCCACGTATCACCATGGAGAACTCAAACCGATGCACCAAATGCAATGGCAAGGGCACACGGAGTGCCCAAGTCCTTATCTCCCAAATCCCACCGAAGCAACTAATGCTAGGGAGGAAAATGAGAGGAAGAACAAGAAGGAGAACACCAAGAACTCCAAGATCTAGATCCAAGGGATTCCCCTCACATAGAGGAGAAAGTGATTGGTGGAAACGTGGATCTAGATCTCCTCTCTCTTTTCCCTCAATAACTAGCAAGAATCCATGGAGAGATTGAGAGATAGCAAGCTCGGAGAAGGTCAACAATGGGGGAAGAACACGAGCTTAAAGGATAAGGTTCAATGGGGAAGAAGACCCCCTTTTATAGGTGGGGGAAAATCCAACCGTTATGCTCACAGCCGGCACAGAGCGGTACTACCGCTCCAAGGAGCGGTACTACCGCTAGGGCGGTAGTACCCCTTTGAAAAACAACAGCGAGGAGGCAAAAGGCCAGTAGAACCGCCGGAGCGGTACTACCGCTCGTCCTCACGGTACTACCGCTCGACCTCACGGTACTACCGCAAATGGTAGCGATACTACTGCTTGCGAGCGGTACTAAAAAATACTTCCGTGCCTATTTCCGCCGAGCAAAATACGGGATTTTGGACCGGAGCAGTACTACCGCTTAGGAGCCATCATAGTACTGCTCTGGAGCGGTACTACTGCTCAGGAGACACGGTAGTACCGCTCTGGAGCGGTAGTAAAAAATTACATCCGCTCTAGTCGCGGTAGTACCGGTGCAGCCTTTACCAAAACATCCACAACTTTTGCAAACGGACTCCGAATTCAACGAAACCAAGTTTGTTGGAAAGATAACGACATGGACTAACACAATCTTGATAGAAATATCAAGAATAAGCAAATTATAAAAGGCCCATAATAAAAAGGTGAGAACCCTTCCTCAGATAAGACCGGTAAAACCTCCAACACCGAAAACATCATAGAAGACGCATGCGAACTCCGTTTTCGATGAACTCAAGCTTGTCATCAAGATGACCATAAGCTTTAAGACTCACAAAGATAACCAAACAAGAACCAAGAAACATGATGCAAGGATGCAATGGTTTGAGCTCTCTACTAACGATACGATCAAGCTACCAACTTGAGAGCCCCCCTTGATAGTACGGCAAATGATCCTATAACCCGATCTCCCAACTACCACCACGAGACCGGTAAAATAGACAACCTATCAAGGGCAAACATTTGCCTTGCACATGGTCCACTTGAGCTAGATGAAGACGATCTTGACTCCCTCAAGTTGGACCACCTTTCTTGATTGCGATGGCTCGATGAAGACTAGATGATTGCTCCCCCATAGTCCACTATGGGTGAGCCACTCTTAGGCACATCTTCACAAGTCCATTGACACCACAATGGATGGCAAGATTCAAGCACTTGATCTCTTCGTGATGCTCCACTTGAACTTGCACACGGCAATCTTGATGACGATCACCACTTGATGTCATTCTTTCCATGGGTTGTATGATATCTTCTCCTTGAAGCAAGCCCATGGACACGTACCTAACCCCACATAGAAGTCTCACATAGACCATGGGTTAGTACACAAAGTGCAATGGACAATGCTTACTATACCATGGGATCACTTGATCCCTCTCGGTACATCTTCTACGCTTTGTGAGTTGATCAACTTGATTCACTCTTGACTTAGTCTTGATCAACCTTGAATCTTTCCAATTCTCTTCATCTGGATGATGTCTTGAAGGTAAACATGAATGATCACACAATCTTCTTCTTCAAGACATGCTTGCAATAAGCTCAATACTCACATGACCAATCTTTGGATAATTCCTTAATAGCACCTTGGTCAACTCATAAAATCCTTGAAACCAACACATGGACTTCAAGAAAAACCTATGGACAAAACCTGCAAATATAACTCAAGGCAACCATTAGTCCATAGAGATTTTCATCAATTACCAAAACCAAACATGGGGGCACTGCATGTTCTTTCAACGCCTGTAGCCTGTTCAAACGAGGCTTTCACGTCGTCCTGCAACCTCGCCAAGCCGGAGATCTGATCCATCTGGCTATGGATGATCGCATGCATGCGCCTGTAACAGTCGTCGTCTGCCCGCGAGAAATTTTCCCAGGCCGCCGCGGTGCGGCGGGACATCTTTACTGCTTCATGGCGCGGCGGGACATCTTTGTTGCTTCCGCGGCACGGCCGGACCAGTCTGTTGCATCGACAGTGCGACAGGACCTCCGTGCTGCTTCAGCGGCACGGCGGGACCTCTGTGCTGCTACTTCCGCGCGGCAGGACATGTCGGCTACTCTCACAGCAAGGTGGGACATCTCTCGTGCTTCCGCTTCCATGCTCGCCTCTCCCTGGTGGCAATCTCTCGACCCAGAACTCACGCTGGCCATGGCAGACGCAAGGGAAGGATGCTGAATGACTTGTTTGTTTTTGTGGATGAGGAGTTGAGGAGGAATGTGCAGTCATCTTGGCATACTAGTATTTATAATCGAGTACTAATACGCTCCTAAGTGGGAAACCGTTTAGGTTGTGATCGGTGTGAACATGTTTGGAATTCAATATAGCGTGGTACTAATACGCTCCTAAGTGGGAAACCGTTTAGGTTGTGATCGGTGTGAACAGGTCTGCAATATAGCGTGGAGTAATTTGGAATGTGACGAGACGCAAGCTCAAAATTTATAAATACCCGCATGGCAAGCTCTAGGCTAGTCCTTTTTTCAAACGCATTAAACCTATCTCTCGGGACTTCTCGCACGCACCATCGTGCCACCCACAAAAACTTGTACTCTGAGTTTAGTAGTACGTTATACAGGAAGAGAAGAGGTGCACGCACACACTCGTCCTCTCACACACGCGTCTATTTTTTCTCGAAAAGGAGGATGATGACCCCCGGCCTCTGCATCTGGGAGTCACACACGCATCTGTAGCTACGAATTGTAGTGTTCTCAACCATCCGATTGGCTCTATCATGGATGTACCTAAATACTAAAACATGTCTAGATACATCTATATTTTGACAAATGGAAGGCATGTATTATGGAACGGAGGGAGTGCTTGTCATCAAAATGGATAAAAAGGGACGTATCTAGAACTAAAATACGTCTACATACATCTCCTTTTATCCATTTTGATGACAAGTAGTACTTCTTACCCAAAGGAACTTTATATCCAACAGACACAAAATATCCGTTCGACTATTGGAAATTACTGATCTGATATCAAAGTAATTGCTGCATCGCCACCAAAACCAACCATTTCTTAAGCTAAAGTAGACCAAGGTAATCCCTATATTAGCATATTACTAAGATAAACAGAAGGCACTGTCGAAACATTTAGGACGTGAGCTTGTCAATCTGAATGTGGAGGGACACAAGCTTAGCCCCGGCCAGCAGCTTGGGCGGAACTATCTAGAAGGTCAGCTCCTGCACGTCGACGTCACCGGGATCCTTGCTGCTTGTCACCTCCATTTCCACCTCGACGGCGTCGGTCGTGCCTTTGGGCTCCCCGGGTGGGCTGTTCGCCCATAGCTTGGCCCAGTAGTGAGGCAGTGGGGACGCCCCCGCTCTAATGCAGATGACCGACACGGCGATAGGCGCGCCGATGTCGAGCACGCCGCCGACCAAGAAAAGCGTGCGGCGGTCCTCCTTCGCAAACAGCAAGAGCCGTGGCTCCGACAGTGGCACTTGCAGCTGGAGCACCTTGCCGTACTGGATCCTATGCACGGGCATGGGATGCGCGTTGCTGATGTGGTGGTAGAGCGCCGGCGGCAGGCCTTCGTAGCCGCAGACAGGCACGGGGCATTTGCAGGGCACGAGCAGACACACGCTCTGGTGATCGGCGAGCTTGTGGTAAGTGATGTAGAGCCCACAGCCTTCGTGCGGGCACTCCACCCTCAGCGACAAAACGACGGCGTCCACCGCCGTGTTCCGCACGTCGAAGCCACCGCCGCGCTCGCACTTCTGGCACTGCCGCTGGTTCCCGGGGCGCTTGACGCGGCAGTCCGCGCAGGCCAGGTGCCCTCCCTTGCACGGCAGAAATCAATCGAACAGCACATTGACAAGAAACCTACACCTTGCTCAATCAGCCGAATGGACGAGGTGTATTCGAACCTCATACACTGGAGGCGTCAAGGGGCGGAGGCACAAGGGGCAGTGGAGCACGGTGAGGTCCATCGAGACCTTAGTGAGCTCTCTCGTCCGTTCCTATTCCGTCTGCATGATCTCGCCCTCCTCGTGCACAACCATCTCTCGCTTGGGCCGGGGCATTACAAAGATTTACCGTCACATATTTTATACTCTGCGCATAACTTTCCTCCTGCATACCAAGGAAGGCAGTAGTTTGAGTTTTCTGGACAAATTTGCCCCTGCGCATGAGTAAGCTGCATATATATCGACAGTAAATGTGCATGCAATGGTTGGCTGGTCCTCCTTCCTTTTCGCTTGAGTTGGCTTCCCCAGGCGGTCAAGCCGCATCCGGCGCTACATGCGTTTGACTGTAGCCATTTTCTGCTTTGGAAACTGGCGCAATTAATGGGGGCAGAACTAATCGAGCGGGGGCACAGATGGAAACCAACGCGGATGCGCAGACTAATCTGAGAAAAATAAGAAAAAGTTATACGCAAAGTAAAAGGAATCGGAGGGAGTACTACTTCAAGGTGCATTAAATCAACACATGCAAGTATCAAAGGGAGAGTCACGGCATGCATGCATGCGTTGTAATTAATGCATTGATAACCCTAAATTATTGAAATATATCGAGTGCAGTGCTTTGATATCTCGCGTCAACTCGTACATCAACGAGAAGTTTGATTATCCTCTCCCTCGCGGACTTAACTGCACCTGCCTTTGGCTGTATGACAGGTTGGCCACACACCTGTCGGGCCCACCTGTCATATACGCAAAGACATGAGCGTCCCTCCCTCGCCCATGAGCGTGGTGGCTGGCAAGACTAGGAGAAGCTTTCGCTACACGCTCTCCCTCCCCGCACGCGGTGGACATGCAGTAGTTCAATCGGTGTCAGATGGCCAAAAGCGTACTGTAGTACTCCTCCAGTGCAGTAGTACGCCATCATTGTTCGACTTCCCGAAGAGGCGAAGAGCCAAGCGCAGCCCGGATGCTCGTGTGGCAGTTTCATGTGTAGAGTAGTCTAGATAGCGTGTACCGTGCCTGTAAGCTTAAAATCGTTGGGGTTGGCTCCATGCTATGTGGCCGTCTCGAAGTTTTTTTGTTTAAACTAAAATAGTCTTCTGGACCTACCTGTCACCCTGGTGATTGTAGTTTGCACGCTCATCTGGTCAAGACAGGAATATATATTTTAATTTGTTTTTTTCGAAAAGGGGGGACTCCCCGGCCTCTGCATCAGAACGATGCATACGGCCACATATATTTTAATTTGTGGTGGGTAAATGTTAGAGGTTGCAGCAAATATATTGTACACTGCGGGTCTTTCAGCCAAGTTTAGAGGCAAGCATGTGGGGCCAGTGCTATGATGTGTCGCGTCAACTCGTAGAACGAGGAGAAGCTTGATTTTACTACACGCCTTCTCCCTCGCCCATGCACGCTGTTGCTCACAAACGAGGACAGGCTTTTGCTTAGTAGTACTTCTACAACAAGCTATCCGTCCCGCTCGCGGTGGACGGACATGCAGCAGTGGATTCGACACTGTAGAAGCAGTAGTAGTAACATCATTGTTCGTCTTCTCGAAGAGGCGAAGATCCAAGCGCAAACCGAATGTTGCAGTTGCAAACATTGGAGCACGCATATAGCCAGGCTCTTGCATGAGACAAAATTGCTATGTGATCCCACTATTTTACTAGTACGTACAACTACTTGCTAGTATAGCCCTGTAAACCAAAAAGGAGTATTTGCCCTTCTAGAGATTTCAACAAGTGACTAGACTACACCGAGATGGAGTACATATGGAGCAAAATGAGTGAATCTGCACCGTAAATAAATACGTACTAGTTCTATCGTTTTCCTCTCCGAGGTGCACAATATTGAGTATACTGACTAGTCTCTTTTTGACACGCATTTACGTTGTTGTTTTTTTGACAGTACAGACGCAAGCGCTCATATACACACGCATACACTCACCCCTATGAACGCACACACGCACGACACTAAGTATCATCTTGATATTTACGAAGTCACCATAGGCACCTCGTCATCAACGGGTCCATAGGTGCTTGAATGCCAAGGAGGAAGAGGGTAGCGGTTCCCGAGACGTTGAACGGTCAATGATACATCCTCAATTACATGCAGAGGGGATTAATTGGAGAAGCAGACTAGAGCCAGCACGATGTGAATGCAACAGAGTTTGGACTCTCATATAATAAAGGCGCCCCACCACTCCAATCCATCTACTCCCAAGTCTCTGCGCAACACTGCTCACTCCAATCCAAGACCAAGTGACCAGAAGCCACAAGCACCTATGGAGGCGATGGACGCAAGCGGCAGTCGGCTGTGCCAAATCATCCAAGGCGCCGGCCTGTGGCCCCGCACCGTGCAGCGTTTCCAGACGGTGCTGGCGACCGCAGGCATCGTATCCCTCACCGACGCCGGCTTCACCTCTCGCATGGACAACATGATGGTCAACTCCATCCGCAAGTTCACCGCCGTCAAGAAGCGCGCGGATGACCTTGCCGTACTGCTCCAGCCCGCACGCCCAGGCTCCTCATTGCCTGCCACCCTCATCGGCCTACATGGTGATGAACTCTTTGAAGCCCTGGTGGCCCTGCAGGTGCCGGAGGTCGCGACAAAGAATGTGCACCTCGAGACCGCGCTCGCCGCGCAACGCCTCACCATGCAAGAAACCGTCGACCTGCACATCCACGTCCACGAGGAAATCGTCTACATAGGCCACTACAAGGCAAGCAAGGACAGAAAGACGTTGGCCTTCTTCCAGCGGTTGGAATCTTTGGACGCCATTGTTCAGAAGCACATCGACCTGGCCACGAAAGCCGCTGCTACTTAGGCGCCGTTCGGTGGGCCGGCGCCCTGAGTCTAGGAGGTGGACATCGTTGATGGATGCATGTCTTCTTCTTGCCTCCTGTGACCAGCACTGCATCGCCTCGTGGCCTTAATGTTTTATTAGTATAGTACACCCTCCGTTCCCAAATATAAGTCTTTCTAAAGATTCCAGCAAGTGACTACTACATACGGAGCAAAATGAGTGAATCTACACTCTAAACTATGTCTTCATACATCTGTATGCTGTATTCCATTTGAACTAGTATCTAAAAAGGCTTATACTCCCTCTGTCCCATAATATAAGAACGTTTTTGGCACTACACTAGTGTAAAAAATGTTCTTATATTATGGGACGGAGGGAGCATTTATGAACGGAGGGAGTATTTATGAACGGAGGGAGTATATGGCATTTTTTATTCCAGTCATAACGTTTTCACTGTGAGGTGGGGCCGCAGTTGAGCAAACCCACCCCACCCACCGGGCATCGCCGAGTTTAGAATTAGAAGAGAGAAACGAGGGAGGAGAGCTAGCTGTAGCACGGACGCTGTTGTCAGATGGGACTCGTGTTTATAGAATAGGAGTACTGAGCACTCGTGCCTGTTTTTTTTAGGGAAAAATTAGTCGTATGTCTAGTACCACTAGTTGGGTGCGTGCGACCTATAGCTGTCATCACTTTAGGTATCCTTTTCGAACCGCGGCTACGCTTCACAGTACATATTTTTTCATGCATTTATCCTCCTATATGTACTCCTAGGCTATTTCCACATGCTCCCATTCGCCGACATGTGACATAGAGCATCTGGGTCGTAGTGCATGCACGACTCGGAGCATATGCCGGGGTACTTTACATTTCAGACCTCATGAATTACATGCAAACCCCCGACAGAAGAATAAATAAATCGATGAATTACTACATGAAACCGAATTATTTTCGTGGAAACTAGAGCACATTCATTAAATTTTGGACATAACACGTTTATAAAAAATGACCGGACCTAAACCAGTCTAAGGGCCTCTTTGATTTTTCCCGAAAAAAGGCCTCTTTGATTCACAGGATATTGAAAACACAGGAATGGGGAAAGTATGATGGCGATGAACCGAAACGAGGAGAACCCTAACTAAGTTAGAGGTTAGAGTTAGATTCTAACCCTGAACTAACTCTAAACCAAAGAGGTGTATGGATGCAGGGTTAGATTGGAAATAAATGCTCTATCTGAATCATTTGACTACTTTGGACCCTATTTTTAGTCAGACTAAAATAAGTCCCTTGGATCCAAGCACCCTCTTGGTGTGGCCGGCTCTTCTGTGGCCTCCTCCCACTCACAATTGACCTAAACGAACCATCTATACAAATCAAGCATGCAAAACATGATAATTTTTACTTTGTCCATACAAATGAGATATCCCACTTAAACATACAAGTCGTCTGAAAGTGCTAGTTATCGACTAGAGGGGGGGTGAATAGGCGATTTTTATGAAAGTCTTCAAAACATGGAAGTTTTGAAGACAAACAATAGAAACAACCTAATTGATATGCAGTGAAAGATAAACTACAACAAGCCAGCCATAATCAAGTATGCAATAGCATTAACGTTCAAAGATTAATAGCAGCTAGGTAGTAGGATCAGGATGGAAGATAGTATGAAGCCAATCAACAATAGTAGTCAAGCAATGAAGTCAATCAGATAAGACGATAAGCAATGACTTCATGAAGACAAACTCAAAGTAAAGGAGGGAAGAGATAGAACCAGTTGCTTGCTGAAGACACAGGATTTGTTGGACCAGTTCCAGTTGCTGTGACAACTGTACGTCTGGTTAGGGAGGCTGAGATTCAACTCAAAAGACCGTGTCTTCACCTTATTCCCCTTGAGCTAAGGACACTTAGTCCTCGCCCAATCACTCTGGTAAGTCTTCAAGGTAGACTTCCAAACCTTCACAGACTTCGTTCACCCGGCAATCCTCAATGACTCTTGGATGCTCAGAACGTGACGCCTAACCGGCTGGAGGATACACAGTCCTCAAGTGTAATAAGTCTTCAGGTCACACAGACAAAAAGACTTCAGTGATGCCTAACACTCTTTGGCTCTGGGTGTTTGGGCTTTGTCCTCGCAAGGATTTCTCTCTCTCAAATGCTTCGAGGTGGGTTGCTCTCAAACGACAAAAGCCGTATATTAACTCTGAGCAGCCACCAATTTATGGTGTAGGGGGTGGGCTATTTATAGCCACTAGGAAACCCGACCTGATTTGTTCGAAATGACCCAGGGTCACTAAGGAACTGACACGTGTTCCAACGGTCAGATTTCAAACACACATGACAACTTTACTTGGGCTACAAGCAAAGCTGACTCATCCAACTCTGGATAAGATTTGCTCTCATTGTCTTCGCTCGAAGACATAGGATTTGGGTTGAGCATCACTTCAGTCACTCTGACTTAGTTCACTTGGACCCCACTTAACAGTACGGTGGTTCCTATGACTCAACAAAGAAGAAAAGGAAATAACGAAATCACACAGTCTTCGTGCTCCATAGTCTTCACGCAATGTCTTCTCATGTCATAGTCTTCAATATGAATATCTTCTCATACCACCATTGTCATCAATGTCTTCATACATTTTTAGGGGTCATCTTCGGTAGGTAAACCGAATCATTGAGGGACACTTCCTGCGTTATCCTGCAATTCTCACAAACGCATTAGTCCCTCAACCAACTTTGTCGTCAATACTCCTGTAACACCCATGATGCGGCTATATCTCCCACGTGTCGAAGCACGACTTAGAGGCATAACCGCATTGTGGTTTTGTCGCAAGAAGGGTCATCTTCACACAATCCCATGTAATGAACAAGAATGGGATAAAGAGTTGGCTTACAATCGCCACTTCACACAATGAACATAAAATAAATCATACATCATTCAGAGTACACACACATAGTCTGACTACGGACAAAGCCAAAAGAAAAGAAGATAACCCAACTGCTAGATCCCCAATCGTCCCAACTGGGCTCCACTACTGATCAACATGAAACGAAACATAGCAACAACCAAGGTCTTCATTGAGCTCCCATCTGAGCTCGGTTGTATCACCTGTACTGGTATCATCGGCACCTGCAACTGTTGTGATAGTATCTGGTGAGTCACGAGGACTCAGCAATCTCAAAACCCGTGAGATCAAGACTATTTAAGCTTATGGGAAAGGAAGGGGTAAAGTGGTGAGGTTGCAGCAGCGACTAAGCATATATGGTGGCTAACATACGCAAATAAGAGCGAGAAGAGAGCAAATGGAACGGTCGTGAACTAGCAATGATCAAGAAGTGATCCTGAACTCCTACTTACGTCAATCATAACCCAAAATCGTGTTCACTTCCCGAACTCCGCCGAAAAGAGACCATCACGGCTACACACGCGGTTGATGCGTTTTAAAACAGATCTGGTGTCAAGTTATCTACAACCGGACATTAACAAATTCCCATCTGCCTATAACCGCAGGCACGGCTTTCGAAAGATTATATACCCTGCAGGGGTGTCCCAACTTAGCCCATCACAAGCTCTCACGGTCAATGAAGGATATACCTTCTCCCGGGAAGACCCGGTTAGCCTCGGAATCCCGGTTCGCAAGACATTTCGACAATGGTAAAACAACACCAGCAAAGCCGCCCGATGTGCCGACAAATCCCGATAGGAGCTGCCCATATCTCGTTCTCAGGGCACACCGGATGAGACATCCTACGAGTAAAACCAGCCCTCAAGTTTCCCCGAGGTGGCCCCGCAGTCTACTCAGTCCGGACCAACACTGGAGGGAGCACTAGCTCGGGGGGGTTAAAATAAAGATGACCCTTGAGTCTGCAGAACCCAAGGGAAAAAAAGGCTTAGGTGGCAAATGTTAAAACCAATGTTGGGCCTTGCTGGAGGAGTTTTATTCAAAGCGAACTGTCAAGGGGGTCCCATAAATCACCCAACCGCGTAAGGAACGCAAAATCCGGGAACATAACACCGGTATGACGGAAACTAGGGCGGCAAGAGTGGAACAAAACACCAGGCAAAAGGCCGAGTCTTCCACCCTTTACCAAGTATATAGATGCATTAATTATATAAGAGATATTGTGATATCCCAACATAATCCTGTCCATCATGAAGCAATCTTCAACTTCACCTGCAACTAACAGCGCTATAAGAGGGGCTGAGCAAAGCGGTAACATAGCCAAGCAATGGTTTGCTAGGAAGGGTGAAAAGGTTAGAGGCTGACATGGCAATATGGGAGGCATGGTAAACAAGTGATAGGTAGCGCAACATAGCGATAGAACGAAGCAACTATCAAGCAAAGATAGAAGTGATATCAAGGGTAATGGTCATCTTGCCTGAAATCCCGATAGGAAGAAGAACGAGTCCATGAAGAAGACAAACGGACGTAGTCGAATGAATCCTCACAACTCCGGAATGAAACCGAATCTAACAAGAGAAGCAAACCGGAAAGAAGCAAACAATATGGTAAACACACAAGCATAAACATGACATGATGCACAATCAAGTATGATGCATGTCCGGTTTAAAGAGGCATGGCATGGCTAAGTGCAACAAACAATACTACAAATTAAGTGGAGCTCAATATGCAACGAGTTGCATATCGACGAAACACCACATTCAAATATTTAGTTCTCTCTCGTTTAGGAACACAACAATATTACATGTTGTTAAACATGGCAAAAGGGAAAGCATAATTAAACTACCTATCTAGGCAAGTTTAAATGAGGCCGGAAACAACAAACTATAATTCCGGAAAATCCCCATATGTCATTTAACAGTATAATGCAAACACAATTTTAAACATTTTAAAATGTT
Organism: Triticum dicoccoides; assembly: GCF_002162155.2. Lineage (NCBI taxonomy): Eukaryota > Viridiplantae > Streptophyta > Magnoliopsida > Poales > Poaceae > Triticum > Triticum dicoccoides. Next base: position 408,285,211 of record NC_041389.1, on the reverse strand, counting down.
GTTATCATGATGCGGATGACATATGCAAGTTTATGCAATTTTATGAAAACGTTAACATGAGCATGATACGAGGCATTTGTCGCCATGGCGGAAGGAAAAAGGTGCCACGGCGGTGAAACGGAAATGGTGCCACGGCAACATTCCGGTCCCAATAACTCATGGAGGTACCGGTGCAAAAGGAAGTGTGACGTGAGCGAGTCATGAAAGATGGTGGGGTGATCCCGGATTACCGGGTTCCCACGGGTCGACGGCATGGCTTACGGCGAACGTGCAAAGACCTCTCGGACACGGTCCAAACATAGGGTGCATCTCATACAACACATGCATTCGGTCCACGGGTGATCATCTCGGGATTATACCTTCGAATCGTGCATTTTGGAGCGGTTCGAGTTCGAAGCAACGTAGAGGAAGTAGACATTCTCGGAACGATCGTAGTGGAAGTAGTGGTACACGGCGACGGTAGTGGAAGTAGTCGTTCACGGCGACGGTAGAGGTACTCGCGATCTTGGCGACGGTAGTTGTTCACGGGTCATAGACGAACTTGGCATATCCATGCGTAGGGGTACTTGGAAATCCTTAGATGCACACGGCAATCGTAGTGGTACTTGGCAGCTCCGTGTAGTCGAACTTGACGATCCGAGGGGGTACTTGGCGCATCACCATGTAGTTGTACATGGTCGTAGGGGAACTTGATGTGGAGGTAGCCGACCAAGGTTGTCAAGTAGTCGTACTCCATGATGATCGTCGGGGTACTTGGCAGGTTCTAGCGCAACAGCGGAATGGCACAGGGGGCAGGGGTCTTGACGCATCCACGGAAGGGTCTTGGCGTCCTTGGCGGATGAAGACCGTGATGCGAGGTGGTGGCTTGGGGTCAAACGACCGAGGCAAGGTGGCGCAGGAAGGTGAGGCTGCCGCAGGAGCTTGAGGGCGCGGGTGGCATGGCGCTGAGCGACGAGCTGCTGTTGCTCGAAGCGGACAGAGGCAGCTAGGGGGCACGGAGGAGGCCGGGAAGACGGGGATGAGCGCCCAGGTCGCAGGGGAGGCGGGCGACGGAGCAAGGTGGTGGCGCTCGGGGACGGCTCGGGCAGGGGGCGATGCCGGCGAAGTCAACGCGAGGCGGGGCGACGCGAGTTGGAGAAGAGGTGAGTCGCAGAGGGAGGGGAAGCGGTCATGGCTAGGTCCATCGGCTGCCATGGAAGGCTTCTGCTTGTTCCTGTGAAGAAGAGAGGGAGGCCCAGTGCGAGGCACGCAGAGGACGCAGGCGCAGGCGACGAGGGTCGCCGGAGTTGGCTGCCCCGGTGGAGTTGCAGAGGCTGGGTGCAGGGCTGAACGGCCTCGCGCGCAGCGGAGGGAGGAGCCGACGAGGGCAAGGGTGCGAGGAAAGGGAGAGGGGATCGAGCGATGGGTTCTGGCGGCGCGAGGGGAGAAGGCGCTCGGGGAGATGGGGATCGGGCGCTGCGTGTGTGGGCTAGGGTTAGGAGGGGTTAGATGGGCTGGCTGGGCCGGCTAGGTTGGCCGGGCCTAAGAGGCCGGCTGGGCTGCAAGGCTTCTTCCTTCTCTCTCTCTCTTATTTTTTAAAACAAAAAATAACAAAGAAGAAAAGAAGAAGGAAGGAGGTGTCGGGGAAGAAGTTGGACACACGGATAATTTTCCCGGACTCACCAAAATGCGCTTGTTCCGAGAAAATAGAAAAGGCCATGGTTGAAAGATGTAAATTCGAACTCATTTGAATTTAATTCAAATGGGTTTGAACTAGGACTTGATAAAAGGAAGGTCCAAAAATGTTGAGGATTTTTTATGGAGCTCCGAAAAATGATGAAAGAAATTATGGACAAGGTTGGAGACCAAGATTGAGATAACAACGGCATGGGATATTTTGCAAGTGGGTTATGGTTAATTCAAAATAAATGGAATAATTCTATTATAGCTCCCTAATAATAGTAGGAGACTTTGAATATGTTTTAAAGAGAAATCACCATGTGAATATCCCTCGATTTAAATAGATCAACGATCTATGCAATTTATTTAGGTGAGTTTTAAAAATTAAATGACATGCTGGCATGATGACATGATGCAAAGCAAAAAAATAAAAGAGCAAGCACAACTGAAACAGACGGTGATCACGAAAATATGGAAGTCTTCTGGAGCGTCAGTGTCGGGGCATTACAACACTCCACCACTACAAGAGGATCTCGTCCCGAGATCTAGCATGGCACCGGAGAGAAACAGAAGAGGAAGAGAGGAGGTAAAACTAAGTTGCTTCTTCGCCCAATGAGTGAAACCAAAGAACCCTGAGAGGTTTAAAAGTTGAAAGAAAGAACACAATAGAGTTGAACACAATTGAGAGCACTGCGGTAGAAAATAGAAACAAGGAACACCATGTGAACCTTGGAGGTTGCAAAGCTATGAATGACCAGTACAATTGAGAAGAAGGAATTGGAACCACTCTGGTTGAAACAAGATAAACAAGGAACAAGGAAGAACAAATTCGGGCAGCACTCCGATTGAACATGGAAGGAATAGAACATGAACTTGAGAAGATGGGATGATACTTGATGAAATCAACAACACACTGCGTCCGGAACTATTGAAAGAATGGCACAATGGGTAAGAAGGATTTCAGACAGCAATCCGGTAGAAAAGAGAGGCAAAACTTGATAAGATGAAAAGAACTTGAAGAGATGACACGACACTCCGGTTAAATGGATAAGCACGAAAAGGACACGATCCTTAATACGAGAAGATGAGTGAAGAGAGCAACATCACAATGCCTCCGGAAGAAAGAATAGAAGATAGATCAATGGAATAAGGGAATGGAGAAGAAAATGCCAACTTCTGCCACAAATGATCTTGGAAAGCACCCTTCCAAGAAGTTTACAACGGGGTTGTTGGGAAAAACCAACAACAAAATGAATAAGCTTGTAGTGGGCTTATGGAAAACATCTCAAAACTATGAGGTGACAACCGGCCACTAACAGAAACAATTGATTGCTTGGTTGAGATCAACGAAGAGATGAAAACTGCTTTTGCCGAGAGGATAGGAGAAAACTTGGATCATTGATAAGCACCACAATAGCAACATTCCTTAGGGAAGGCTTTTAGGTGAAATATGACACAAGATAACTCCAACAAAGAGATTGATGGATTTAAAATACCTCATTCTTGACAACATGTGAATCGCGAAACAAGAATGGAAATTGTCAAGAATGATATAACACCATCTCAAAAGATAAGGTAGGATAATTGCACTTTGGAATGCAAGATGAAGAATGCTTGAATGCCTCAAAACAAAACATGTGTTGAGCACCATGTTTAATTTTGAGTATAGCTTGGCGGATGTTAACTTCAAGAGAAATCTTGAAGAACAATTAAAGACTGAAAAGAATCCTTGACAAACCACCATGTAGAGCCTCCATGAAGAACTTCGGTAATAAAAGGATGATAAAAAGAAAGGGAAGTTGAAAACACAAGGTGAAGCCTTGCGGTGATTTAGATGAAGCTTCGCGACGATATAACCGAGAAAACTTGGAGCTCCAGAAAAGGAAAAGATGAAGCACTAGAGTCGATAATTACTTCTCTCCGGAAGAAAAGAATTAATCACTTGGATGAAACAAGAATAAGAATTATGTCATGCCTATCCTTCACCAATTTAAATTGATGACAAGCAACGGATTTGGCATACTACTTATTCTCGTAGAAGGAATTAAGAGAGATATAGCGTAAATTTGAGAAGGTATTTATGGAACCACCGGTGGGATTTGGAAACAACGAATATTTGATATGATAACGAAGGAAGTGAAATCTTGAACGAACCACCGTAATAATTGAAAAAGAAAGTAGCAAAGGTACAATTCACCGAGAAGAATTGGAAAACGAATGAAGATACTTGAGGGGATTTAGATACAAGAGAACGAAGAGATCATGAACTGATTAGAGGATATTAGAACGATGCACCGGAAGAATTCGAGAACGAGAGCTGAAAGCTGAGACTGAGTAATATTCATAAATGATGGCCTTCAAAAGATCTAGAAAGGAAAGAAACTCCTGAAATGCGTCGGATGGGTGAAAAGAATTCTCACAATCGAAAACAATTATGAGAGGATGGCATCAAGCTAGAACCACACATCTTTGGAAGAACGGGTAAGGATTTAAGAGGAACTCTTCTTCGGTCTTCAAAGCTGAGAATGACGACGAGAACCACCAAAATTGTTGAGGCACTTCGGAACAAAGAAGAATAGAAATGATGAACCAACGCTGAAAATATTTTGAAAGCGATCTTGGAGAAAGAATATGACTGATGAAAATTCATTCTTACGTCAAACTTGGAAATGAATTTGAGAATCGCTCCTGATAATTAGAAGAGTCAGGTAAGATCCTGGGAAAAGACCTGTGGGTTAGGGCCCACTCAAGAGAAACACCGTTGAACAATTGTTTGAAAGGGGGGATTGCGCCGGTTGAATTAAATGACTTGAATGAGATAATAATCTCCAAATAGCTTGAACTGATTGAGAATGGAAACACGAATCTTCCGAGATATCTTGAGCCCTCTGAATAAGAATAGAGAGAGGTGAACAATTATGAGAGGCACCGGATAGCATTTGAACGAGGATAAGGATATGATCGACAAAGCTTGAATTGAATCCATCGGAGAAGAAAAGAATGAAAAATGATGAACTTGAAACTCCATTAGTATCTTCTTGAGAATCACCGGATAAGAGCATTGATTGAAAAGGTTGAAGTGACTTCACATGAATAAATGGATACATGATTAAAATATATGAGTCCTTGAAGAAAAGGGTGGGAGGGTGGGGAAAACAAAGACAACTTGGGATGAACGAAACAAACACCGTTGAGAAAACTTAGAATTGATCTTGTGGATGGGGAGAATGATGGGATCATCTCGAAGAGAAACACACAGGTTGGAAAAGAACTAACATGACGACCTCGATGATCAAGAAGGATTAGTATTCACATAGCAATATTAGAACACCGTTTAGGAAAGGTATGGATTCAACATTTGACTTCGAAGCAACTCGAATACCACATATAAAACAAACCAAAGGATTTGCCTTGCAGAATAAGCCGGAACAAACATATGATAGAGATTTCGTCCGAAGTTTTTGTGGTGGGGCCCACACGGGCTCGAACGTACAGCACCATCATGTACAAGGCAGTGCACATGACATACGAAGTGTCCCCGAACCAGCATAGCCAAGGGTTCTTTAAGACACAACGAGACCGCTGTAAAAACGACCATGGAAAGGCGGACCACTAGACGTCGAACCCCAATCTCATATCATGCATCTGTCGAAAAGATATTCTAGGAGCTACTTGAATTCCCACCTATAAAACTCCCGAAACTTTCTGGTTATGCAATCTGGTGTTGGGGATACAGGGGAAGCAATATATATCTCACCCAAAACTAACAATACCTACATCCAAGTTGTATCCATCCGTCTACACATAACCAAGAAACCTTCGGAAATCGTGTACCTCAACCTTCGAAAAGCATCCGTTATACGAGTTATGGCAATACTCCCGAACTCCCGCCCCAGTACTGGGTGGCGTCGAGGTTATCTCACCAACAACTGCATAAAAGAGATTTTCGATGTCGGCAAAACTCAGGTATTCCAGAACTGCAACGATAAAATTATGACGACAACACCTCGGAGCTCAACTCCCCGGGTCAAAGCCACATAATAGACAGGAGGCACCAAGAACAATGTTCTCGTCACAAAACCATCGGAACGATTCCAAGATACCCGCGTGATCCTAAAAAAAATTAGTGAAATTTGAGGAGAGGAAAGTCAAAACATCTACGTCAAGAGACCTCACCAGAGCGACGAAGGGACTGAGGAGTAAAAAGAATTCTACTCTCCAATATATATAATCCTAAGACTCAAAACATTTTTTTCTAGACTCAACAACGCCAGCAAACAATCAAGCAGGGGGCTCCTAAGTCGGGGATGGCTCTGATTACCAACTTGTAACACCCACGATGCAGCTATATCTCTCACGTGTCGAAGCACGACTTAGAGGCATAACCACATTGTGGTTTTGTCGCAAGAAGGGTCATCTTCACACAATCCCATGTAATGAACAAGAATGGGATAAAGAGTTGGCTTACAATCGCCACTTCACACAATGAACATAAAATAAATCATACATCATTCAGAGTACACACACATAGTCTGACTACGGACAAAGCCAAAAGAAAAGAAACATAGCAACTGGGCTCCACTACTGATCAACATGAAACGAAACATAGCAACGACCAAGGTCTTCGTTGAGCTCCCATCTGAGCTCGGTTGTATCACCTGTACTGGTATCATCGGCACCTGCAACTGTTGTGATAGTATCTGGTGAGTCACGAGGACTCAGCAATCTCAAAACCCGCGAGATCAAGACTATTTAAGCTTATGGGAAAGGAAGGGTTAAAGTGGTGAGGTTGCAGCAGCGACTAAGCATATATGGTGGCTAACATACGCAAATAAGAGCGAGAAGAGAGCAAATGGAATGGTCGTGAACTAGCAATGATCAAGAAGTGATCCTGAACTCCTACTTACGTCAATCATAACCCAAAACCGTGTTCACTTCCCGGACTCCGCCGAAAAGAGACCATCACGGCTACACACGCAGTTGATGTGTTTTAAAACAGATCTGGTGTCAAGTTATCTACAACCGGACATTAACAAATTCCCATCTGCCTATAACTGCAGGCACGGCTTTCAAAAGATTATATACCCTGCAGGGGTGTCCCAACTTAGCCCATCACAAGCTCTCACGGTCAATGAAGGATATACCTTCTCCCGGGAAGACCCGATCAGCCTCGGAATCCCGGTTCGCAAGACATTTCGACAATGGTAAAACAAGACCAGCAAAGCCGCCCGATGTGCCGACAAATCCCGATAGGAGCTGCACATATCTCATTCTCAGGGCACACCGGATGAGACATCCTACGAGTAAAACTAGCCCTCAAGTTTCCCCGAGGTGGCCCCGCAGTCTACTCAGTTCGGACCAACACTCGAAGGAGCACTGGCCCGGGGGGGTTAAAATAAAGATGACCCTTGAGTCTGCAAAACCCAAGGGAAAAAGGCTTAGGTGGCAAATGTTAAAACCTATGTTGGGCCTTGCTGGAGGAGTTTTATTCAAAGCGAACTGTCAAGGGGGTCCCATAAATCACCCAACCGCGTAAGGAACGCAAAATCCGGGAACATAACACCGGTATGACAGAAACTAGGGCGGCAAGAGTGGAACAAAACACCAGGCAAAAGGCCGAGTCTTCCACCCTTTACCAAGTATATAGATGCATTAATTATATAAGAGATATTGTGATATCCCAACATAATCCTGTCCATCATGAAGCAATCTTCAACTTCACCTGCAACTAACAGCGCTATAAGAGGGGCTGAGCAAAGCGGTAACATAGCCAAGCAATGGTTTGCTAGGAAGGGTGAAAAGGTTAGAGGCTGACATGGCAATATGGGAGGCATGGTAAAGAAGTGATAGGTAGCGCAGCATAGCGATAGAACGAAGCAACTATCAAGCAAAGATAGAAGTGATATCAAGGGTAATGGTCATCTTGCCTGAAATCCCGATAGGAAGAAGAACGAGTCCATGAAGAAGACAAACGGACGTAGTCGAACGAATCCTCACAACTCCGGAACGAAACCGAAGCTAACAAGAGAAGCAAACCGGAAAGAAGCAAACAATATGGTAAACACACAAGCATAAACATGAATGCACAATCAAGTATGATGCATGTCCAGTTTAAAGAGGCATGGCATGGCAAAGTGCAACAAACAATACTACAAATTAAGTGGAGCTCAATATGCAACGAGTTGCATATCGACGAAACACCACATTCAAATATTTAGTTCTCTCTCGTTTAGGAACACAACAATATTACATGTTGTTAAACATGGCAAAAGGGGAAGCATAATTAAACTACCTATCTAGGCAAGTTTAAATGAGGCCGGAAACAACAAACGATAATTCCGGAAAATCCCCATATGTCATTTAACAATATAATGCAAACACAATTTTAAGCATTTTAAAATGTTGTTACCATGATGCGGATGACATATGCAAGTTTATGCAATTTTATGAAAATGTTAACATGAGCATGATACGAGGCATTTGTCGCCATGGCGGAAGGAAAAAGGTGCCATGGCGGTGAAACGGAAATGGTGCCACGGCAACATTCCGGTCCCGATAACTCATGGAGGTACCGGTGCAAAAGGAAGTGTGACGTGAGCGAGTCATGCAAGATGGTGGGGTGATCCCGGATTACCGGGTTCCCACGGGTCGACGGCATGGCTTACGGCGAACATGCAAAAACCTCTCGGACACGGTCCAAACATAGGGTGCATCTCATACAATGTCACATCCCTAGTTCTGGCCTGACCTACGCTTGCTTCCATGTGTGCATCATGTTTAAATTCAAATGAAATTTGAATTGAGGAATTTTCAAAAAAAAGCCTCAGGAAACCTCTAAAAATAACCAACATTTAAATCTTCTCAAATGAGTCCAAGAAAATGTTCATGTTATTCCATAGAAATATTGGTAAGAGGTAAAATTCAAATCAATATTTTTGGAGTCACAGAGATAATTATTTTGGCCATTTGAATTAATCCAATATCTATTTGCTTTGGATTTATATTTAATATATATTAAATATGACTCCAATAATTCTGGAAGTTTGTGAGTGGCTTTGTATATATTTTAGCAAGCCACATAAAAACCTACAGAATTTATAAAAAAATGATTTAGTGTCTAAAACTAAATCAAAACAAACTGCAGAAAATAGAAAAGAGAAAGAAAGAGAGAGCAGAAGGACTACCTGGCGCTCACCTCTCAGCCCACCTGGCCCGGCACTGTGGCTGAGGCCTGGCCCAGCCCACCACCGCCACCTCCCCGTGTCGTCTTCCTCCCTGCCAGGAGGACGGGCACGCGCCCGGCGCGCACGGCCACGCGCCCCGGCCACCTCCTCCCTGCCTGGCTGCCTCCTCCTCCCCTGGTCGCCTCCCGCGACGCCACGCAGCCCCTGGCTCCCTCTCTCACTCTCCTCGCTCCTTCCCTCCGTCCCTATCGCCCTCTGCTCCCTCTCCCTCCCGCGACCGAACGGAGCCCGTCGCCGCCGACCAGCGCTCGCGCGGCCGCAGCCATCCCGAAGCCTCTCCGACACGCCCTCGAGCTCCGCCGGTCCTCCCTCGTCCTCCTCGCCGTCTCACGCGACCAGAAGAGCCCCGGAACGCCGCCCCCGACGTTTTCCCCCTCCTCGGCCGCCGGAGATCCGCCTCACCGTCCCGCTCGCTCCGACGCTTCCCCGGCCCCGTCGTCTGCACCGGCCAACTCCCCGTGAGCTCCTCTTCCTTCTCCCCCTTTCCGTTCTCTCGTTTGCACGCCGTAGTTGCTGCCTTGCCAACGACCGAAACCCGCCGCCGCCCGCGCTCGTCGCCGGCGAAGCCTCGGTGACCTTTTGGTCCCGTGCGTGCGCCCGTTGCGCTCGCAACGTTCCGTAGAGCAGAACTAGCGTGACAGCCGGCTCGTTTGCAAGCCGCAGCGCCAACCCCGCACCACCCGTAGCTCCGGCCGCCACCATGAGCTCGACTCCGACGAGCATGATCCACCCCAGCCCCTCCCATTTGGCTCTCTGGATGCGCAAGAGCGAGGGCTATGCCCTGGTGCCCTCAGCGCGCGAATCCGATGCCCTAGCGCAAGTCCGGCGTGCCCCCGCCGTGCTCTGTGGTCGTCGCCGGCGAAACTCCGGCGGGAGCTGACGTGGCTCCGTCATTAGGAGCTAACCCAGCTAGTTAATCAACCTACAGCCACTGACAGTGGGCCCCACCCCTAGTCAAACCCCAGTCAGCGCTGGGTTTGACCGGGATTAGTTCCTGTGTGACTGACGTGTGGCCCCCACACGTCAGGTTTGACCTGGACCCGCCCTGTTGACCTGATGACGTCAGGGTGATGTCATGCTGACGCAGTAAATGTTTTCTGGAGTTTTAAATAAATCAGAAATGATTTATTTATTTCAGAAAATATTCTAAACTTCTAAAATTCATAGAAATTCAACCGTAACTCCAAATTAAATAATTTATATATGAAAAATTATCAGAAAAATTCAAGGAATCCATCTGTACCATCTTCATGCATGTTAGAACAACTTATAGATGCTGTTTAGCACAAATCATATTAATGGCATTTAAATATCCACATATGGAGTTTGAGTCTGAATCTTGGATTCAAACCAACTTCATTTAAACTGGTTCTAGTTGCATTAGCACAAAACACATTCATATTGCCATGTCATAGCATGCATCATATTGTGCATTGCATTGATCATGTTTCTTCTCTGTTTGCCGGTGTTGTTCCCCCTCGATAGACGTTGTATCGACGATGTGATCGTTGACACTGATGAAGACTCAATGCTATCTTCAGAGGTGCCAGGCAAGCAAAACCCCCTTGTTCATTCCGATAAAATCCCACTCTCTCGCTCCTGCTCTCTATTACTGCATTAGGACAACAACGATTCAACTGTTACTTGCTGCGGTAGCTGAACCCCTTTATCCTTTGCATGACCTGTCATTCCACAGTAAATAGATGAAACCCACTAGCATGAGTAGGAGTTGTTTGAGCCCTGTTGTGCCTACTCATTCATGTTTGTTTGTCATGCCTGCTATTGCTTAGAGTTGAGTCAGGTCTGATTCATCGGGGATGAATCAGAGGCGTGTGAACATGTCCTACTGTGTGTGAGCTAAGTGTGTGAACATGATTTGGTAAAGGTAGCGGTGAGAGGCCATGTAGGAGTACATGGTGGGTTGTCTCATTGCAGCCGTCCTCAGGAACTGAGTTCTGTGTTTGTGATCCATGAACAGCTACTACCACACATTGGGATCCTTAATTGACTCTCTCGACTTATTAATCAACTTGATCTCTGTCCAGGAGTTGCAACTAGTTTCTGGTGTTTGTAGGTAGTGTTAGTAGTCTACCAAGCGGCACCCGGTACAGGTGGGCTTGGGACAGACTAGGCAAAGTGGCACGGTGTACCAAGCGTAGATCCACCCGTCGAGGTGGGCTTGGGAACCCTGCTCACATCGTTTGGGGCCGTGAGCGACACCCCGGCCGGATCTCCTTGCGGATGGAAGCCGAATAGGCGATAAACCTGGACGAGAGACTTGTATGGTTAGTCAGGTCGTGGCCGACTCCCTCGCCCGGCTTCCGCTTGAAGGTTGCCGAGGTACATGACGTGTACAGGGCGGTAAGTGGCGAGAGCGTGTGTGAAGAAGTACACCCCTGTAGGGTTATCATTATCTATTCGAATAGCCGGATTCCTCGGATATGGAAACTTGGACCCCTTGTACAGTTCATAGACAAGTGAAAGTGGATACTCTAAAATACGCAAGATAAGCGTGAGTGCTATGGATGGCATTCTCGTAGGGAGACGGGAGCGGATCCATAGTGGTGTATTGATATGGTGAATATGTGGACTCGTGTGCGCCACCTCAAAAGAGTTACATTGCAGTTGTAGTTCAGGTTAGCCACCGAGTCAAAGCTAGCTTGCTGCAGTCAAACTCCACCATCCCCTTTGTTGATAATGATGCATTTGTAGATAGTTCTGATGTAAGTCTTGCTGGGTACATTTGTACTCACGTTTGCCTATTTTATGTTTTTGCAGAGAGACTTCAGTCTCGCTAGTAGTTCCGCTTGGACTTCGACATTTAGCTTGTTACCTCAGCTACGATCTTGTGCCCTCAGCAGGATCTGGTAGATAGTCAGGCTTTTCAGCCTTTTCATTTATAGTTGTCTGTACTCAGACATGTTAAGCTTCCGCTTGTGCTTTGACTTGTATGCTCTGATTGTTGGGTCATGAGACCCATGTTTGTAATATCTCGCTCCTCGGAGCCTATTGAATAAATACTTGAGTTGTAGAGTCATGTTGTGATGCCATGTTGTATTTGCACATATCGAGCATATTGTGTGTATGTTATTGAAATGCTTGGTATGTGTGGGATCTGACTATCTAGTTGTTTATCCTTAGTAGCCTCTCTTACCGGGAAATGTCTCCTAGTGTTTCCACTGAGCCATGGTAGCTTGCTACTGCTCCGGAACACTTAGGCTGGCCGGCATGTGTCCTTCTTCGTTCCTGTGTCTGTCCCTTCGGGGAAATGTCACGCGATGAATACCGGAGTCCTGTTAGCCCGCTACAGCCCGGTTCACCGGAGTCCTGCTAGCCCAGTGCTACAGCCTGGATTCACTCGCTGATGACCGACACGTTCGATGCTGGGTCATGGATGCCTGTCCCTGTAAGTTAGTGCCACTTTGGGTTCACGACTAGCCATGTCAGCCCGGGTTCTTTGTCATATGGATGCTAGCGACACTATCATATACATGAGCCAAAAGGCGCAAACGGTCCCGGGCCAGGTAAGGTGGCATCCGTGGGAATACCGTGCGTGAGGCCACAAAATGATATGATGTGTTACATGCTAGATCGGTGTGACTTAGGATCGGGGTCCTGACAGCGTTGGTATCAGAGCTTGACTGCCTGTAGGATTACCAAGCCAAACTGGTCGAAGTTGTGTCTAGAAATGCTTAGTTATGTAAGGGAATTGATTGTGGGATGGAACGTAAGGCTCTTTTTACTCCTTATACCTCATGGCCCTCCGATCTGAGTCATCCTCTTCTCTTCTACGGGGACTAAGAACTAGGCCTTCTCATCTATCTATCAGGATGACGTGTTACTAATCCGTAGACTTATAAGATTGTTGGATTCAAGCCTCAGTCCAGTTCCTACTACTTCGGTATGTCTCTGATGATCTCGAAACCTTGATATTGTGCTTCTGAGTGGTTATGCCACCATTTTTGTGAATGTCTCAAATCGTTTTTGAGCATTTACATCCGTTATGCTGTCCGAGTCATCCCAGGTTTCTAAATAGTCTGATGCATTTGCAAAATTCTTTCCCCCTGGTTTCGATGTTCCTTTATGCCAGCTCAATCACACTAATTGTTGAGTTAAGGTATTCCATTGCCTTGACATTTATGTTGGAGTTATTATTATGACCCTAGGTGTCTCAGGGGATTATCTAGTGGTCTAGCCATGATTTGTGTCCTAGTGTGATGATTCTGGCCTTTATTCTCGAAAGCATTCCGTGATGCTACTTAGTAGTAGGTATTCTACCCCTGGGTTTTGAACCCGAGATTCACTCTACTTACTTCATGTTGATAGTGTTTGCTAGTTCCTTTAGGATATTAGTAACCTTTGTGATAGTCCTTGAAGTCCGTGGTATCTTCTTCTTCCAAATACCATGAACCATTCTTGGCAGGAGTTCTTTTGAACCAAAAGATCACAACTAGAGTGCTTTTGATGAGTTCTCCATTCCATATTGTGAATCTGCCAGTTCTACCTCTCTGCATGGGTTATTCGGAAGAAATATGTTGAACTTCGTTTGACATGCTAAACCATGCATCTACAACTCAGAAAATCGTATGATCCTTTGAGTTGTCCCGCTCTAGTTGTCTTCTGACCCTCGTCTATCAATTGATAGTCAAGAGTATGCGTGCATTCGTTCATCGATGCCTATTACTCTTGTGGTCCGTCAAGCCATTTTAGTTCAGAATGACTAGGAGAAACAAACTCCAGTACCTCATCCATATCTAGGATTTGGTCAAAGCAATTGTATTCCGCAGATCAAAATGCCAATCCAACTTTTGTTCTGTTCCACCTCGGAGTATCACCCTCTTTCATCACAAGAGTATCGTGAGAATTGCACATCCTCTTATGAACTCCTGGTACAGTGATACTTCTTGCCATCATTGTTCATTCCTCGGTTCCTGTGTTATTGTAACCGGAATGCCGACAAATGAATCATGGCGTGTGAAATCAATACTGCTAGCAACTCTGTTGCTTGGTAGTTAAATGGACGATAACCTCATTCTTAGCGTGTTGATTATTGAATCGTCACCCTAAGACTGATTGTGCTGCCTAGTCCCTATTTCTGGTGCACTCCTCGACCAATGAGATAGGAATTATTCCAAGTCCTCACTCATTTGATCATATCGTCTTGCCCTCAAAAGCGAGATTGTTCTCGAGCTTAGTAACATACCGGTGGTTCGTGATTTTCTGAATGTCTTCTCGGACGTATCACCAGGTCGTCACCTGACCGTTATGTTGAGCTCGTGATCAAGTTGGTTTCGTATGAACCACCTTCTCTCCAAGAATCGGTGTTAGATATCCCTGAGCTAGTTGGTTAAGCTAGACAACAAATTGGAGAGTTGGAAGATAAAAGCTTGCCTGACTTAGTTCGTTCCAAAGGGATATTCTTGTGTAGTGTGTGTTGAAGAAAGATGATATCTTCATCGATTGGTCCCTGTGATCGGTTGCTGGACCTATTGTCTTATCAATCCTTTGATTTGAGTGTGGGCTATCGCCAAATCAAATCAGTACCAACGATGCTCGTAATGTTGTCTTACTCGTGGTTGATCCCTCGAGCATACACCATTACATCTTTGGTCTGACCAATACTATCACCGTGTTCACATGATGGTGGAAGTCCAGTGATATGGAAATTCCGATGAGTTGCTGTTGAGCCCATCAGTAGCATTTTGTCTCCCCCCATGAATCATGTTGAACATCAACCTAGTGTTGGAAACTTGTGTAAGCATTTCCTCGTGTTTCGTTCATGAAGCATATGTTTGGATGAAGGTAGTGACTTCCTTTAATTCATGTGCATCTGATGCAAGTTGCCGCCGTGGATTCGAAAGAGTCAATGTTGCTTTCTTTGGAATCATTCCAAATCAGTCATGCACACGTGCGAAGAATTCTGTGGTTTGAAGACTTGCAACCTTCAATCTATATGTATCCCTAGCACACCAAGCCACTGATTGATTTGTTCAAGGAGAAGGAGTTCCTTCATAAGAGCTAATCCGGACTTATGTAAAGACTTCGATACCCTCGTTGATGGTTCCCCCTCCTGAACTCGGTAGTGTTTTATTATAAGACTACTTTGTGGTCATGCTTGTCTTGGACAACGTGTTCACATGTTTGTAGCAGAACCAGCTCATGTTTTGGAGCTTACTATCGTAGTTCATTCCCCGAGAATCTCGCAACGTCATCTAGTCGATTTGTGTTGCAAACTTTCACTTTTCTTCCTAGACTCGATGAGTCTGGAATATCCTGACACCAACCAGATCTGAATCTCAGGCAGATATGATGGTTGGAACATTTCCCCAAGAACTATAATATTGGTCCCTCGATAACTGGTAAAGTGGATGTCGTGGCCAGCACCACCCAGCCGAAAGACCTATTATTGTAGTATCTTGATTGAAGAAGTTGGCCACCTCCCCATAAGGATTTCGTAGGATTTACCTCCGTAACTGTTCCTTATGGATTCTATTGCTCCCGAAGTCCGACCTTTTACTTGATGTTCTAGTTATCAAACCATATCTATGATTGGGATACACTAGCACATCAAGGAGAACATTAGAAGCGGAGTGCTAAATGTCTCTCGGTCGATCATCCAGATTTTCTTTCCTTGGCATTGCTAGGGTGAAATCTGAGAAAGTGTTATCTTCCTTTGCATCTGCATCTTCCACCGGTATTCATCATGGTAGTAAGTTGTGTTGCCAGGATCCTTGACACGGATGTTGGTAAAACCTTGATGATTGTGGAAATGCTCAAGTTTTTGAGAGCACGCACAAGCGCTACGTGTTATCATCGGCACTAACTGGGATTCCTCTCAGTTTCCTCGGCAATGCTATGACCTTTCAAACAGTGAATTCACTCTCTATTGCTGGGTTCTTCCCCAGTTACCAGAATCATTCCCAGCATTTGCATTTTGTTCCCAGCTTGCACCGCCAATGTGCCATTCTACCATGGGTCTCTTCCATTTTCGGTGGTAAACAAATTCATCCATTATGTTGTCTTCAACAAGGTAATCCACATCATCCAAGTCCGAGTATGCCATTCTACCGACCCCCTCCAAACGATCGCTCGAGAATTGCCTTAGGCTGGTTTAAAGAGTTTCAATGATCTCTGAATCAAAAGTAATTCTTTTTGCCACCTAAGGGGATTTATCTACGAGTCACCATCCTTAAGGTGCCTCGTTGTGGTATCATGGCAACTTAACTCCTCGCTACGTTGACAACCGTTCACCACCTTCTTAAGTGTGGAATTGTTGTCCACCTAGTGAACCCTCGTCATCTATCTCACTCCATTCCTTCAGATGTATGCTTCATGTCTCAGCTCGAGAGATGTTTCAATGTCTTATTCCATGAGTTGATACTGAGTTGTTCGACCTTTGAGAAGATCGATCCTTCCAGAATCTTTCTTTCCCTCTCGTTGTCAAGTTAGCTAGCGTTCTCAGAGCAAGACATCGAGACAAAGATGGTGATCGAATCAACGCTCTTATGGAGTGCACCCTGGATCGTGAAGATTATACCAGTTTGCGTTTCCCCTTCATCTTACCCTACGCTTGAATCTCGAGACGAGATTCTTGTTTAGTGGGGGTGAGTTGTCACATCCCTAGTTCTGGCCTGACCTATGCTTGCTTCCATGTGTGCATCATGTTTAAATTCAAATGAAATTTGAATTGAGGAATTTTCAAAAAAAAAAGCCTCAGGAAACCTCTAAAAATAACCAACATTTAAATCTTCTCAAATGAGTCCAAGAAAATGTTCCTGTTATTCCATAGAAATATTGGTAAGAGGTAAAATTCAAATCAATATTTTTGGAGTCACAGAGATAATTATTTTGGCCATTTGAATTAATCCAATAACTATTTGCTTTGGATTTATATTTAATATATATTAAATATGACTCCAATAATTCTGGAAGTTTGTGAGTGGCTTTGTATATATTTTAGCAAGCCACATAAAAACCTACAGAATTTATAAAAAAATGATTTAGTGTCTAAAACTAAATCAAAACAAACTGCAGAAAATAGAAAAGAGAAAGAAAGAGAGAGCAGAAGGACTACCTGGCGCTCACCTCTCAGCCCACCTGGCCCAGCACTGTGGCTGAGGCCTGGCCCAGCCCACCACCGCCACCTCCCCGTGTCGTCTTCCTCCCTGCCAGGAGGACGGGCACGCGCCCGGCGCGCGCGGCCACGCGCCCTGGCCACCTCCTCCCTGCCTGGCTGCCTCCTCCTCCCCTGGTCGCCTCCCGCGACGCCACGCAGCCCCTATCTCCCTCTCTCACTCTCCTCGCTCCTTCCCTCCGTCCCTATCCCCCTCTGCTCCCTCTCCCTCCCGCGACCGAACGGAGCCCGTCGCCGCCGACCAGCGCTCGCGCGGCCGCAGCCATCCCGAAGCCTCTCCGACACGCCCTCGAGCTCCGCCGGTCCTCCCTCATCCTCCTCGCCGTCTCACGCGACCAGAAGAGCCCCGGAACACCGCCCCCGATGTTTTCCCCCTCCTCGGCCGCCGGAGATCCGCCTCGCCGTCCCGCTCGCTCCGACGCTTCCCCGGCCCCGTCGTCTGCACCGGCCAACTCCCCGTGAGCTCCTCTTCCTTCTCCCCCTTTCCGTTCTCTCGTTTGCACGCCGTAGTTGCCGCCTTGCCAACGACCGAAACCCGCCGCCGCCCGCGCTCGTCGCCGGCGAAGCCTCGGTGACCTTTTGGTCCCGTGCGTGCGCCCGTTGCGCTCGCAACGTTCCGTAGAGCAGAACTAGCGTGACAGCCGGCTCGTTTGCAAGCCGCAGCGCCAACCCCGCACCACCCGTAGCTCCGGCCGCCGCCACGAGCTCGACTCCGGCGAGCATGATCCACCCCAGCCCCTCCCATTTGGCTCTCTGGATGCGCAAGAGCGAGGGCTATGCCCTGGTGCCCTCAGCGCGCGAATCCGATGCCCTAGCGCAAGTCCGGCATGCCCCCGCCATGCTCTGTGGTCGTCGCCGGCGAAACTCCGGCGGGAGCTGACGTGGCTCCGTCATTAGGAGCTAACCCAGCTAGTTAATCAACCTACAGCCACTGACAGTGGGCCCCACCCCTGGTCAAACCCCAGTCAGCGCTGGGTTTGACCGGGATTAGTTCCTGTGTCACTGATGTGTGGCCCCCACACGTCAGGTTTGACCTGGACCCGCCCTGTTGACCTGATGACGTCAGGGTGATGTCATGCTGACGCAGTAAATGTTTTCTGGAGTTTTAAATAAATCAGAAATGATTTATTTATTTCAGAAAATATTCTAAACTTCTAAAATTCATAGAAATTCAACCGTAACTCCAAATTAAATAATTTATATATGAAAAATTATCAGAAAAATTCAAGGAATCCATCTGTACCATTTTCATGCATGTTAGAACAACTTATAGATGCTGTTTAGCACAAATCATATGTCACACCCTAGCTAGTCATGCATTAGAGTGTTGCATCATGTTTACTCTTTCATCAGAAACTTGAAATGGGGATCTGTGAAACCCTCAGAATCATTTCTGAAAAATGACCCTAATAAAAATTTCTCCAAAAGGGTCCAAGAAAATGCTCATGTTGCTCTCTGAAAATATTGGACAGAGATAAAAATCAAACCAATATTTTTAAGAGCTCATAGGTATTTATTTTGGGCATTTGGAATTAATGCATAAATATTTGCATTGGAAATATATTAGTTATATATATTAATATATGTCCAAATATTATGCCAATTATAAAGGAGCTCTGGAATAATATATCTAGCTCCTGCAAAAATTGCCATAAGGTAAATAAATGATTTAATATATTATTTAAATCAAAACAAATGTCAGAAAATTAAAAAACAGAAATAAATAAAAGGGAGGACCTTACCTGGGCTCCTCCCTGTGCAGCCCAGCCAGCTGGCCGGCCCAGCCAGCAGGCGGCCCAGCCCGCCTCCCTCCTCTGTCGTCTTCGTCCTCGACAGAGGGAGGGGAGTGTGGCCGGCGCGCGCGTACGCCACCGCGCCACGCCACCTGCTCGTCTGCCTGCCTGCCCCTCCCCTCCTCGTCTCGATGCCCCGGACGACGCCACGCCCTCCCCCCTGCTCTCTCCCACTCTCCCGCGGTTCTTCCCTCCTCTCCCTCGCTCTCTCTCTCACGGCCGAACACCACCATCGCCGCCGTTCGCCATAGCAGCCGTCACCGGCCACCCCTCGCCCCTCCGCTGAGCTCAGGAGCTCCGCCGCGACCCCCTCTTCCTCCCCACCAAGCCAAGCCCCTCCGGAAGCCCTGCATCGCCGCCCACGTCGCCGTTCCCCTCCTCGGCCACCGGAGATCGTCGCCGTCGAATCGAGAGCTACCGGACGTCCCCGAGCCCGCTAACCATCCCTGCAGCTCCGCGGTGAGCCACTGACCCGATTCCCCCTTGCCCCGTCGTCCCTAGCATCCTGTAGCTGCCGCCCCCTTGAGCTCCGAAGCTCGCCGCCGCCGTGCCTCGTCGCCGCCGTGGCTGGAGCCGTTGTAGCTCGAAGCCGAGCACACCATCGTGCTCCACACCTCACCAGGAGCACGTAGCACGCACCAACGCCTCCCCTAGCGCCCTGCATCGCCTAACCCGCCGTTGGCCGAACTCCGGCCGCCGCTCACGAGCTCGCCGTCGTCGGTACCGGCCACCTCAGACACGGCCACCACCACCGTTCGACGCGCGGGAGCAAGGGCTCTCCAACGAGCCCAAGCACGGCCTCGCCCGTGCCCTGTAGCGCGTTTCCGCATCGCGCCGCCGTCTCGGGCCTCGCCGGCGTCATGTCGCCGGTGGGTTTGACCCACCTTGACCACGGCAGGACCCCCCTGTGTCCCTGACAGGTGGGCCCAGCCCTGTTAGCTAATTAGGATTAGCACTAACCGAATTAGTTAAACTAACTACCCCCCCTGACACTGACCAGTGGGCCCCAGCGCCACTAATTCCTAATTAGGATTAAATTAACCCTGTTAAACCCCCCTGTCACTGACGTGTGGACCCCACACGTCAGGTTTGACCCCAGCCAGCCGCAGTTGACCGCTGACGTCATGCTGACGTCATGCTGGCGCAATATTTATATTTCTGGATTTAAATTAAATCAGGAAATTCCAGAATATTATTTAAACTTCAAAAATTCATAACTTTTATTCTGTAACTCCAAATTAGACAAATTATATATGAAAAATGATCAGAAAAATCCAATCTATCCATCTGTACTATTTTCATGCATGATCAAACAAGTTAAATTGATGTTTTAAGCAGAACAAGGAAAAGCACTTTAAAAGGCCATGTTTGAGTTTGAAATTTGAATCTTTGATTCAAATTTGTTCAAACCCTTCTGGTTTTAGTTGCATTAGCCCAACACACTCATATTGCCATGTTTCATGCATGCATCATATTGTTGCACATTGTTTGGTGATGGTTGTGTATCGATGTCCTTTGCGACAGGTTCTGCCTCCGAGGAGTACCGTGAATACCCTAACGAAGAACCGTATCAGTGCATCGAACCATCAGGCAAGCAACCAACCATTTGATCATATCGATACAATCCCATGTTCTCGCTCCTGCTCTCTTTTACTGCATTAAGACAACGCGTCTCAAACTGCTGTGTGCTACGGTAGTTGAACCCATTTCCTCTGCATGACCTGTCATTGCCACAGTAACTAGATGAAACCCACTAGCATGTGTAGGAGTTGATTGAGCCATATGTATGTGTTGTTCCTACCTTGCTATGCCTGCTATGCTTAGAGTCGTGTCAGGTCTGGTTCATCTGGGTGATGGGCTAGAGTGAAATGATTATGTCGGTAATGAGAGTGGTGTGGTGAACACGATTTGGTAAAGGTATCGATGAGAGGCCATGTAGGAGTACATGGTGGGTTGTTTCATTGAAGCCGACCATAAGCACTGAGATCTGTATGCGTGATTTAAGATACAGCTACTACCATGCATTGGGCCCTGAAATATGACCCCGCTCGACTTCTTATTCACCCTAGCTCTCTGTCCAGGAGTTGCAAGTAGTTTCTGGTGTTTGTAGCCTACTGGAGGCCGTGGACAACGCTGACCGTAGGGGTGGGCTGTGATGCGGTAGGTACGTGGCCGGGTGTACCGAATACCCGTTAGGTATCTCGGGAACCCTGTTCACATCGTTCGGGGCCGTATGGGAAACCTCGGCCGGACTCCCTGCGGATGGAACCTGAATAGGCGATAAACCTGGACTAGAGGCTTAAGTGTTTAGGTAGGTCGTGGTCTACACCCACGTCGGCTTTCGCTTGAAGTCTGCCGAGCACATGTCGTGTGCAGACGCTAAGTGGTGGAAACATGTATGAAGAAGTACACCCCTGCAGGGTTATCATAATCTATTCGAATAGCCGCGTCCGCGGTAAAGGACTACTTGGTTGCCTATACAGTTCATAGACAAGTAAATGGAAACTGCTAAAAGCCTCAAGATAAGTGTGAGTGCCGAGGATGGCTCTTCCGTAGGAAGATGGAGGCGGATCCTCGATAGTGTATTGAATTGGTGAGTAGTGGACTCGTGTGCGCAAAACCATTTCAAGTTGGAGTATCGTAGGATAGTCTAGCCAAGAGTCAAAGCTGGCTTGCTGCAATAACTCCACCAACCCTTCTTGATAACATGCATGTATGTAGGATCTGATGTAAGTCTTGCTGAGTACCTTTGTACTCATGTTGCTATAATCTACATTTTTACAGAAGACGCTGCAACCCCTTCTGATGGGTTCTATGTAGACGTTGACATCAACGAGTAGGCTAAAGACCCAGGTGGTGACCCTGAGCTTGTGAAGGACCATGTAGTATAGTTAGGCTTTCCAAGCCTCTTTTATTTTACTAGTTGTCTGTACTCAGACAAGTTACTTCCGCTGCTGGTTTGTATGACTGTATGACTTGTATGTTGGGTCGTGAGACCCGTACCTTTGTGTATGTTATGTATGGCTCCCTGAGCCTTAAATAAAGTACTTGTGTCGTAGAGTCATGTTGTGATGCTTCGTTGTATTTGCACATATCGAGCATATTGTGTGTATGATTGAAATGCTTGGTATGTGTGGGATCTGACTATCTAGTTGTTTATCTTTAGTAGCCTCTCTTACCGGGAAATGTCTCCTAGTGTTACCGCTGAGCCACGGTAGCTTGCTACTGCTCTGGAACACTTAGGCTGGCCGGCATGTGTCCTTCTTCTTTCCTGTGTCTGTCCCTTCGGGGAAATGTCACGCATTGAGTACCGGAGTCCTGTTAGCCCGCTACAGCCTGGTTTACCGGAGTCCTGCTAGCCCAGTGCTACAGCCCGGACCCACTTGCTGATGACCGACACGTTCGAAGCTGGGTCATGGATACCTGTCCCTGCAAGTCTGTGCCACTTTGGGTTTACGACTAGTCATGTCAGCCCGGGCTCCTTATCATATGGATGCTAGCGACACTATCATATACGTGAGCCAAAAGGCGCAAACGGTCCCGGGCAAAGGTAAGGCGACACCCGTGGGGATACCGTGCGTGAGGCCGCAAAGTGATATGAGGTGTTACCGGCTAGATCGATGTGACATCGAGTCGGGGTCCTGACAGAAGAATTAATTTAACTCTGTTTAACCCCCCTGTCACTGACGTGTGGGCCCCACACGTCAGGTTTGACCTCAGCCAGCCGCAGTTGACCACTGACGTCATGCTGACGTCATGCTGGCGCAATAATAATATTTCTGGATTTAAATTAAATCAGGAAATTCCAGAATATTATTTAAACTTCAAAAATTCATAACTTTTATTCTGTAACTCCAAATTGGACAAATTATATATGAAAAATGATCAGAAAAATCCAATCTATCCATCTGTACTATTCTCATGCATGATCAAACAAGTTAAATTGATGTTTTAAACAGAACAAGGAAAAGCACCTTAAAGGGCCATGTTTGAGTTTGAAAATTTGAATCTTTGATTCAAATTTGCTCAAACCCCTCTGGTTTTAGTTGCATTAGCCCAACACACTCATATTGCCATGTTTCATGCATGCATCATATTGTTGCACATTGTTTGGTGATGGTTGTGTATCGGTGTCCTTGCGACAGGTTCTGCCTCCGAGGAGTACCGTGATTACCCTAACGAAGAACCGTATCAGTGCATCGAACCCTCAGGCAAGCAACCAACCATTTGATCATATCGATACAATCCCATGTTCTCGCTCCTGCTCTCTTTTACTGCATTAAGACAACGCGTTTCAAACTGCTGTGTGCTACGGTAGTTGAACCCATTTCCTCTGCATGACCTGTCATTGCCACAGTAACTAGATGAAACCCACTAGCATGTGTAGGAGTTGATTGAGCCATATGTATGTGTTGTTCCTACCTTGCTATGCCTGCTATGCGTAGAGTCGTGTCAGGTCTGGTTCATCTGGGTGATGGGCTAGAGTGAAATGATTATGTCGGTAATGAGAGTGGTGTGGTGAACACGATTTGGTAAAGGTATCGATGAGAGGCCATGTAGGAGTACATGGTGGGTTGTTTCATTGAAGCCGACCTTAAGCACTGAGATCTGTATGTGTGATTTAAGAATCAGCTACTACCATGCATTGGGCCCGAAACCAATGGACCCTCTCGGCTTCTTATTCACCCTAGTTCTCCGTCCAGGAGTTGCAAGTAGTTTCTGGTGTTTGTAGCCTATTGGAGGCCGTGGACAGCGCTGACCGTAGGGGTGGGCTGTGATGCGGTAGGTACGTGGCCGGGTGTACCGAATACCCGTTAGGTATCTCGGGAACCCTGTTCACATCGTTCGGGGCCGTATGGGAAACCTCGGCCGGACTCCCTGCGGATGGAACCTGGATAGGCGATAAACCTGGACTGGAGGCTTAGGTGGTTAGGTAGGTCGTGGCCGACACCCACGTTGGGCTTCCGCTTGAAGGTTGCTGAGTACATGTCGTGTAAACGACGGTAAGTGGTGAGAGCGTGTATGAAGAAGTACACCCCTGCAGGGTTAACATGATCTATTCGAATAGCCGCGTCCGCGGTAAAGGACTACTTGGTTGCCTATACAGTTCATAGACAAGTAAATGGAAACTACTAAAAGCCTCAAGATAAGTGTGAGTGCCGAGGATGGCTCTTCCGTAGGAAGACGGAGGCGGATCCTCGGTAGTGTATTGAAGTGGTGAGTAGTGGACTCGTGTGCGCAAAACCATTTCAAGTTGGAGTATCGTAGGATAGTCTAGCCAAGAGTCAAAGCTGGCTTGCTGCAATAACTCCACCAACCCTTCTTGATAATATGCATGTATGTAGGATCTGATGTAAGTCTTGCTGAGTACCTTTGTACTCATGTTGCTATAATTTACATCTTTACAGAAGACGCTGCAACCCCTTCTGATGGGTTCTATGTAGACATTGACATCAACGAGTAGGCTAAAGGCCCAGGTGGTGACCCTGAGCTTGTGAAGGACCACGTAGTATAGCTAGGCTTTCCAAGCCTCTTTTATTTTACTAGTTGTCTGTACTCAGACAATGTACTTCCGCTGCTGGTTTGTATGACTGTATGACTTGAATGCTGGGTCGTGTGACCCGTATCTTTGTGTATGCTATGTATGGCTCCCTGAACCTTAAATAAAGTACTTGTGTCGTAGAGTCATGTTGTGATGCTTCGTTGTATTTGCACATATCGAGCATATTGTGTGTATGATTGAAATGCTTGGTATGTGTGGGATCTGACTACCTAGTTGTTTATCTTTAGTAGCCTCTCTTACCGGGAAATGTCTCCTAGTGTTACCGCTGAGCCATGGTAGCTTGCTACTGCTCTGGAACACTTAGGCTGGCCGGCATGTGTCCTTCTTCGTTCCTGTGTCTGTCCCTTCGGGGAAATGTCACGCATTGAGTACCGGAGTCCTGTTAGCCCGCTACAGCCCGGTTTACCGGAGTCCTGCTAGCCCAGTGCTACAGCCCGGACCCACTTGCTGATGACCGACACGTTCGAAGCTGGGTCATGGATGCCTGTCCCTGTAAGTCTGTGCCACTTTGGGTTTATGACTAGTCATGTCAGCCCGGGCTCTTTTATCATATGGATGCTAGCGACACTATCATATACGTGAGCCAAAATGCGTAAACGGTCCCGGGCAAAGGTAAGGCGACACCCGTGGGGATACCGTGCGTGAGGCCGCAAAGTGATATGAGGTGTTACCAGCTAGATCGATGTGACATCGAGTCGGGGTCCTGACAGCGTTGGCATCAGAGCCGGACTGCCTGTAGGTTCTCCAAGCCAAACTGGTCGATGTTGAGTCTAGAAATTCTTTAGTTATATGTAGGGGAATTGTTTGTGGGTTGGAACGTAAGGCTCTTTTTACTCCTTTACCTAATGACATTCTGATCTGAGTCAGTCCATTCTTCCACCGGGGGTTAAGGAATTAGGATCTATTCTCTCTATCAGGATCACGTGTTACTAATCAGTAGTACCTTATAGGTTTGATGGATACAAGCCTAGTTCAATCCTATTACCACATTATGTTGCTAGGATGGTCTCAGAACTTTGATATGATGATATTGAGTGTGTATGTAATCCTTTGTCAAATGTCTCAAATCCTTCTTGAGCATTTACAGCTGTTATGCTGCCGAAATTTTGCTAGAAATTCTAATGCCTTTGCATTATGATTGTGCTTTCAGATGGCCACTCGCGACCTCAATCAAGTGGTTCGCCTGACTCGATGCCTAGATGTACCCGGCCATACTGCCAAGTTGGTCAGGGTAATGACTGAGGCTGGATACCGCTGGTATCCTGAGTACACGGTCGAAGAGCAATTTCGGGACTTCAATCAAAGCCAGTATCTCTGCACTGTCAGGATATTTCCATCTTATCCTGGATCCACCGAGCCCCTTCACTGCTCCTATGGACTCGGGGTTACCATTGAGATGGCTGTGCAGGACGCCGCCTACTCTATGATGACCATCATGCGAGTCAGGTCTGGTCTATTTCGGGACTCTGATTTCCGGTATATGCCAGGATCACTTCCGGGAGCACAAGGGTATCTCAAGGCTATCTATGCTGACCCCACTCAGGAGGATTCACGGACTCGCACCACTGCTGAGATGCTCGAGGATAAGGACCGTGAAAATCGGGCCTTGAGGTTAGAGCTCTTTAATACCCGTGCTGACCACTGGGCCACTTTGACTCGGTTCGCACCGGCGGTGCAAGCTGGATATTCAGATATGCGCGATCTCTATCCTGTGAGATCTGCTCTGCCAGACGTGATGGGTTGGCGTGATGTAGGAGGCATCACCCCACCTCGCGGTCCCCGCAGGCCACCGTCTGTTGGTCCAAGACCTCATCCTAGCCCCTATGGTCCACAAGCTCCGCGAGATCGTCTGTTTCCGGATGATCATGTTGAGCTTCCAGGCTATGGAGGTGACTTCTATGAGGACTACTACGGATCGGTCTGAGTTAGTGGTAGTATCACTAGTTCGCACTAGCTGTGTCGTCTATCGTCCCGCGTGACTCGTGGGATATGACCTAGTTTGTACTTTTTCCGGAGATGTAGAAAAATAATGTATAGGAGCTTGGGATGCCTCCGATGAGATGTAATCCTCTTTTCACCGTAATAGTACTTTGTTTGGTCTTGTACTAAACCCTGTATGGTGTGTATGACGATGGAATAAAAGAAGCAGTTTCTGTATCTACCATGTCATACGGATGATCATCTTGCATTCCGAGTTATTCCTTACATTTTGTATCCTATGTTGGAATTTTATCATCCTGACTAAATCATTGTCTTGTTTACCTAGGATGGTCAACACGCGCGCTAACCCTGCTCCTCAAGAGCAGGCCGAAGGCAGTGAAGTCAGGGATGCAAATCTGCCTCATCCTCCTTCCCTAGCCGAGGTTATGATGGAAGCTGAGAGAAACAAGCGGGAGACCAACCGTTTGTTGGAGCGTATTGAACAGAACACAGCACACCATCAGAGGACTAACGTGGTGTCACTCAGTGATTTTATCAAATTGCATCCACCCACGTTCCACCACTCCGTCGAGCCTCTCGACGCTGATGAGTGGCTTCGTAGTGTCTCTCACAAACTGCGTTCCGCACTGGTAGCGGAGGCTGACAAGGTCACCTTTGCTGCATATCATCTTGAAGGCCCCGCCAGTCTATGGTGGGAGAATTATGGAGCTATGCGCCCAGCGGGCCATGTCACTACTTGGGCTGAATTCAGCGAGGCTTTCCGTGAACATCACATTCCGGAGGGTCTCATGGACCGTAAACGTGAGGAATTTTGCAGTTTCACCCAAGGCCGACTTTCTGTGGATGTTTACAGCAGGGAGTTTGGTAACCTCACACGATATGCAACCGAGGAAGTTTCTACTGACGCCAAGAAGCAAGCAAGGTTCCGTAAGGGACTTAGTCCTGAGCTTCGCCGCGACCTCCGTCTGCATGAGTGCACATCCTTTCAGAAACTTGTTAACAAAGCCATCAGTGCTGAAACTGGTCAGACTGACTATGACGCAACACGCAAGCATGGCCGTGACATGGGTTCCTCATCCGGTGTTGGTCCTCAGAAGCGCCGCATGTGGGTGCCCAACACCGCCCTGCCACCCAGGTTCACACCGAGGCCATCTTTCCAGGCGCCTCGCCCTGTTCAACAGTCTGCACCAGCCAAGCCCTATGGGGGTCCAACCAACAATGCTCCCCCACGTACCAGCTCCGTGACCTATTTCAAGTGTGGGGAATCTGGCCACTATATGCGTGAGTGTCCCCAGACCAACCCCAACCAGTCTGCTAAAGCTGTTGGCCGTGGCAAGCCGACAGGAAAAGTATTCCACGCCAAGCCGGTCACCGCCTCACGTGGCCATGTCAACTGTATCTCTGCCGAAGAAGCTCAAGAAGATCCCAACGTCGTTCTCGGTACGCTTCTTGTTAATTGCCACCCGGCATCTGTTCTTTTCGATACATGAGCCTCTCATTCATTTATATCCGAGAACTATGCTCGTTTGCAGAACACCGCATTCTGTGACATGCCATCCACTATGGAAATTTCTACTCCCGGGTCTAGATGGCAGACCTCTAGGGTAAGTTATGGAAATGAAATCCAAGTCGACAGACTTGTTTTCCTCGCGTCTTTGATAGCCCTTAAATCTTCAGATATTAATATCATTTTGGGTATGGACTGGATGTCAGCTCATCAAGCCAAAATTGATTGCTTCTCTAGGACTGTTCAACTCACCCATCCTTCGGGGAAGATAGTCAATGTCTTGACCCGAATAGCCAAGCGACAATTATATTCTCTTAACGCTAGCCCTTTGCCAGACCTTGAGGACATTCCGGTAGTCCGTGACTTCCCGGATGTCTTTCCAGAGGAATTGCCAGGTGTTCCACCTGACAGGGATGTCGAGTTCGTAATAGACCTCATCCCAGGAACCGTTCCGATTGCTAGAAGACCTTATAAGATGGCACCCCTAGAACTAGCCGAGCTTAAGAAACAACTCGATGAGTCCTTGAAAAAGGGTTTCATCCGACCTAGCTCATCTCCGTGGGCTTGCCCCGTCCTATTCGTCAAGAAGAAGGATGGTACGGACCGGATGGTTGTAGATTACCGACCTGTCAATTTGGTCACAATCAAGAACAAATATCCGCTCCCCAGGATCAACGACCTTTATGATCAGCTCGCTGGATCCTCAGTCTTCTCCAAGATGGATTTGAGGTTGGGCTACCATCAAATCAAAATCAGAAACGGGGACATTCCTAAAACGGCCTTTGTTACTCGTTATGGCCAGTACGAGTACACCGTCATGTCCTTCGGCTTAACCAACGCTCCAGCCACCTTCTCTCGGTTAATGAACTCAATCTTCATGGAGTATTTGGATAAATTCGTCGTGGTTTACCTCGATGATATACTCATCTACTCCAAGAACGAGGAAGAACATGCCGAACATTTAAGGCTAGTGTTGAAGAAACTTCGAGAGCATCGCCTTTATGCCAAATTTTCTAAATGTGAATTCTGGTTGTCAGAAGTGACCTATCTAGGTCATGTAATATCTGGTAAAGGAATTGCTGTTAACCCTGAGCGAGTTCAAGCCGTCCTTAATTGGACTCCACCCGAATCGGTCAAGCAAGTTCGGAGTTTTCTGGGCTTAGCGAGCTATTGTCGTCGCTTTGTCGAGAACTTCTCCAAGGTTGCTAAACCTCTAACCGAACTCCTCAAGAAAGATAAGAAGTTCGAATGGACTCCACAATGTGAGCACAGCTTTCAGGAACTGAAAAGACGCCTGACCTCTGCTCCCGTACTGGTACCGCCGGACTTCTCCAAGGACTTTGTTATCTACTGCAACGCCTCGCGACAAGGACTAGGTTGCATTCTCATGCAAGATCGACACGTAATTGCCTACGCTTCACGGCAATTGCACCCACATGAGGAGAATTATCCTACTCATGATCTAGAGCTTGCAGCCGTAGTCTATGCACTTAAGACCTGGCGGCATTACCTCCTCGGTAATCGTTGCGAAATATTCACTGATCACCAAAGTCTGAAGTACATTTTCACCCAACCGGATCTGAATCTCAGGCAAAGACGTTGGGTTGAGTTGATCACAGACTTCGACTTAGGAATAACCTACACCCCAGGGAAAGCCAACGTCATGGCTGATGCGCTAAGTCGTAAATCTTATTGTAACAATCTGATGTTACAACAAAGTCAACCGCTTCTCCATGAGGAATTTCGGAAGCTTAACCTTCACATTGTTCCTCAAGGTTTTCTTTCCACCTTGGTGGCAAAACCTACCCTTACGGATCAGATTATCAAAGCACAGAAGGTAGATCCGGGAGTCTCCCGCATCAAGAGAAACATTCAGAAAGGAATTGCGAATTGCTTCTCCGTTAATGATCAAGGGGTCGTATACTTCGGGAATCGACTAGTGGTTCCCAAAGTGCGCAACCTGAGGCGATTAATCCTTAAGGAAGCTCATGAATCTCCTCTCACCATTCATCCCGGTAGTACTAAGATGTATCAGGACCTACGCCAGAGGTTCTGGTGGACTAGGATGAAGAGAGAAATTGCTCAGTATATTGCTAATTGCGACGTCTGTCGTCGTGTAAAAGCAGAGCATCAACGGCCTGCTGGCACCCTTCAACCCTTAGCTATTCCTGAATGGAAATGGGATAAAATTGGTATGGATTTCATTACCGGTTTTCCCAGGACCAAGAGAGGGAATAATGCTATCTTCGTCGTGGTCGATCGTCTTTCCAAAGTAGCCCATTTCTTACCTGTTCGTGAGAGTATAACCGCTAGCCAGCTGGCAGACTTATACATCTCCCGAATAGTGTCCCTCCATGGTGTTCCTTTGGAAATCAACTCAGATCGAGGAAGTCTTTTCACCTCTCGATTTTGGGAAAGTTTCCAAAATGCTATGGGAACCCGTCTCTCCTTTAGCACCGCCTTCCACCCTCAGTCGAGTGGTCAAGTGGAACGCGTCAACCAAATTCTAGAAGACATGCTTCGAGCCTCTGTTATCTCATTCGGAATGGACTGGGAGAAGTGTCTTCCATTTGCCGAATTCGCTTACAACAACAGCTATCAATCTAGCTTGGGTAAAGCCCCTTTTGAAGTTCTCTATGGACGACAGTGTCGAACACCCCTTAACTGGTCAGAGACCGGGGAAAGACAATTCTTTTGCCCGGATATGATTCAGGAAGCAGAAGAACAAGTTCGCATCGTTCGTGAAAAGTTGAAAACAGCCCAATCTCGTCAAAAGAGTCAATATGACCGAAAACATAAGGCTATGACTTTCGAGGTTGACGAGAAGGCTTATCTTCGGGTCACCCCTCTGAAGGGAACCCATCGTTTCGGTATCAAAGGCAAATTGGCTCCTCGTTACATTGGACCTTTTCGCATTCTCGCCAAACGAGGAGAAGTTGCCTACCAGTTGGAACTACCTCCGCACCTCTCCAGAGTCCACGATGTCTTCCACGTTTCTCAACTCAGGCGTTGCTTCTCGGATCCTATCCGGGAAGTGGACCACGAAACGCTTGATCTCCAAGATAATCTTACATATCGAGAGTACCCCATTCGTATCCTCGATCAGGCCGAACGTACCACCCGATGTCATAATATCAAGTTTCTCAAAGTTCAATGGTCGCACCATTCTGAGGATGAAGCAACTTGGGAAAGGGAGGATCGTCTTCGACTTGAGTATCCCGCCTTCTTCCCGGAGGAACCCAAATCTCGGGACGAGATTCTTTTGAGTGGGGGTGAGTTGTCACACCCTAGCTAGTCATGCATTAGAGTGTTGCATCATGTTTACTCTTTCATCAGAAACTTGAAATGGGGATCTGTGAAACCCTCAGAATCATTTCTGAAAAATGACCCTAATAAAAATTTCTCCAAAAGGGTCCAAGAAAATGCTCATGTTGCTCTCTGAAAATATTGGACAGAGATAAAAATCAAACCAATATTTTTAAGAGCTCATAGGTATTTATTTTGGGCATTTGGAATTAATGCATAAATATTTGCATTGGAAATATATTAGTTATATATATTAATATATGTCCAAATATTATGCCAATTATAAAGGAGCTCTGGAATAATATATCTAGCTCCTGCAAAAATTGGCATAAGGTAAATAAATGATTTAATATATTATTTAAATCAAAACAAATGTCAGAAAATTAAAAAACAGAAATAAATAAAAGGGAGGACCTTACCTGGGCTCCTCCCTGTGCAGCCCAGCCAGCTGGCCGGCCCAGCCAGCAGGCGGCCCAGCCCACCTCCCTCCTCTGTCGTCTTCGTCCTCGACAGAGGGAGGGGAGTGTGGCCGGCGCGCGCGCGCGCCACCGCGCCACGCCACCTGCTCGCCTGCCTGCCTGCCCCTCCCCTCCTCGTCTCGATGCCCCGGACGACGCCACGCCCTCCCCCCTGCTCTCTCCCACTCTCCTGCGGTTCTTCCCTCCTCTCCCTCGCTCTCTCTCTCACGGCCGAACACCACCATCGCCGCCGTTCGCCATAGCAGCCGTCACCGGCCACCCCTCGCCCCTCTGCTGAGCTCAGGAGCTCCGCCGCGACCCCCTCTTCCTCCCCACCAAGCCAAGCCCCTCCGGAAGCCCTGCATCGCCGCCCACGTCGCCGTTCCCCTCCTCGGCCACCGGAGATCGTCGCCGTCGAATCAAGAGCTACCGGACGTCCCCGAGCCCGCTAACCATCCCTGCAGCTCCGCGGTGAGCCACTGACCCGATTCCCCCTTGCCCCGTCGTCCCTAGCATCCTGTAGCTGCCACCCCCTTGAGCTCCGAAGCTCGCCGCCGCCGTGCCTCGTCGCCGCCGTGGCTGGAGCCGTTGTAGCTCGAAGCCGAGCACACCATCGTGCTCCACACCTCACCAGGAGCACGTAGCACGCACCAACGCCTCCCCTAGCGCCCTGCATCGCCTAACCCGCCGTTGGCCGAACTCCGGCCGCCGCTCACGAGCTCGCCATCGTCGGTACCGGCCACCTCAGACACGGCCACCACCACCGTTCGACGCGCGGGAGCAAGGGCTCTCCAACGAGCCCAAGCACGGCCTCGCCCGTGCCCTGTAGCGCGTTTCCGCATCGCGCCGCCGTCTCGGGCCTCGCCGGCGTCATGTCGCCGGTGGGTTTGACCCACCTTGACCACGGCAGGACCCCCCTGTGTCCCTGACAGGTGGGCCCAGCCCTGTTAGCTAATTAGGATTAGCACTAACCGAATTAGTTAAACTAACTACCCCCCCTGACACTGACCAGTGGGCCCCAGCGCCACTAATTCCTAATTAGGATTAAATTAACCCTGTTAAACCCCCCTGTCACTGACGTGTGGACCCCACACGTCAGGTTTGACCCCAGCCAGCCGCAGTTGACCGCTAACGTCATGCTGACGTCATGCTGGCGCAATATTTATATTTCTGGATTTAAATTAAATCAGGAAATTCCAGAATATTATTTAAACTTCAAAAATTCATAACTTTTATTCTGTAACTCCAAATTAGACAAATTATATATGAAAAATGATCAGAAAAATCCAATCTATCCATCTGTACTATTTTCATGCATGATCAAACAAGTTAAATTGATGTTTTAAGCAGAACAAGGAAAAGCACTTTAAAAGGCCATGTTTGAGTTTGAAATTTGAATCTTTGATTCAAATTTGTTCAAACCCTTCTGGTTTTAGTTGCATTAGCCCAACACACTCATATTGCCATGTTTCATGCATGCATCATATTGTTGCACATTGTTTGGTGATGGTTGTGTATCGATGTCCTTTGCGACAGGTTCTGCCTCCGAGGAGTACTGTGAATACCCTAACGAAGAACCGTATCAGTGCATCGAACCATCAGGCAAGCAACCAACCATTTGATCATATCGATACAATCCCATGTTCTCGCTCCTGCTCTCTTTTACTGCATTAAGACAACGCGTCTCAAACTGCTGTGTGCTACGGTAGTTGAACCCATTTCCTCTGCATGACCTGTCATTGCCACAGTAACTAGATGAAACCCACTAGCATGTGTAGGAGTTGATTGAGCCATATGTATGTGTTGTTCCTACCTTGCTATGCCTGCTATGCTTAGAGTCGTGTCAGGTCTGGTTCATCTTGGTGATGGGCTAGAGTGAAATGATTATGTCGGTAATGAGAGTGGTGTGGTGAACACGATTTGGTAAAGGTATCGATGAGAGGTCATGTAGGAGTACATGGTGGGTTGTTTCATTGAAGCCGACCTTAAGCACTGAGATCTGTATGTGTGATTTAAGAATCAGCTACTACCATGCATTGGGCCCGAAACCAATGGACCCTCTCGGCTTCTTATTCACCCTAGTTCTCCGTCCAGGAGTTGCAAGTAGTTTCTGGTGTTTGTAGCCTACTGGAGGCCGTGGACAGTGCTGACCGTAGGGGTGGGCTGTGATGCGGTAGGTACGTGGCCGGGTGTACCGAATACCCGTTAGGTATCTCGGGAACCCTGTTCACATCGTTCGGGGCCGTATGGGAAACCTCGGCCGGACTCCCTGCGGATGGAACCTGGATAGGCGATAAACCTGGACTGGAGGCTTAGGTGGTTAGGTAGGTCGTGGCCGACACCCACGTTGGGCTTCCGCTTGAAGGTTGCCGAGTACATGTCGTGTAAACAACGGTAAGTGGTGAGAGCGTGTATGAAGAAGTACACCCCTGCAGGGTTAACATGATCTATTCGAATAGCCGCGTCCGCGGTAAAGGACTACTTGGTTGCCTATACAGTTCATAGACAAGTAAATGGAAACTACTAAAAGCCTCAAGATAAGTGTGAGTGCCGAGGATGGCTCTTCCGTAGGAAGACGGAGGCGGATCCTCGGTAGTGTATTGAAGTGGTGAGTAGTGGACTCGTGTGCGCAAAACCATTTCAAGTTGGAGTATCGTAGGATAGTCTAGCCAAGAGTCAAAGCTGGCTTGCTGCAATAACTCCACCAACCCTTCTTGATAATATGCATGTATGTAGGATCTGATGTAAGTCTTGCTGAGTACCTTTGTACTCATGTTGCTATAATTTACATCTTTACAGAAGACGCTGCAACCCCTTCTGATGGGTTCTATGTAGACATTGACATCAACGAGTAGGCTAAAGGCCCAGGTGGTGACCTTGAGCTTGTGAAGGACCACGTAGTATAGCTAGGCTTTCCAAGCCTCTTTTATTTTACTAGTTGTCTGTACTCAGACAATGTACTTCCGCTGCTGGTTTGTATGACTGTATGACTTGAATGCTGGGTCGTGTGACCCGTATCTTTGTGTATGCTATGTATGGCTCCCTGAACCTTAAATAAAGTACTTGTGTCATAGAGTCATGTTGTGATGCTTCGTTGTATTTGCACATATCGAGCATATTGTGTGTATGATTGAAATGCTTGGTATGTGTGGGATCTGACTACCTAGTTGTTTATCTTTAGTAGCCTCTCTTACCGGGAAATGTCTCCTAGTGTTACCGCTGAGCCATGGTAGCTTGCTACTGCTCTGGAACACTTAGGCTGGCCGGCATGTGTCCTTCTTCGTTCCTGTGTCTGTCCCTTCGGGGAAATGTCACGCATTGAGTACCGGAGTCCTGTTAGCCCGCTACAGCCCGGTTTACCGGAGTCCTGCTAGCCCAGTGCTACAGCCCGGACCCACTTGCTGATGACCAACACGTTCGAAGCTGGGTCATGGATGCCTGTCCCTGTAAGTTTGTGCCACTTTGGGTTTACGACTAGTCATGTCAGCCCGGGCTCTTTATCATATGGATGCTAGCGACACTATCATATACGTGAGCCAAAATGCGTAAACGGTCCCGGGCAAAGGTAAGGCGACACCCGTGGGGATACCGTGCGTGAGGCCGCAAAGTGATATGAGGTGTTACCGGCTAGATCGATGTGACATCGAGTCAGGGTCCTGACATCATATTAATGGCATTTAAATATCCACATATGGAGTTTGAGTCTGAATCTTGGATTCAAACCAACTTCATTTAAACTGGTTCTAGTTGCATTAGCACAAAACACATTCATATTGCCATGTCATAGCATGCATCATATTGTGCATTGCATTGATCATGTTTCTTCTGTGTTTGCTGGTGTTGTTCCCCCTCGATAGACGTTGTATCGACGATGTGATCGTTGACACTGATGAAGACTCAATGCTATCTTCAGAGGTGCCAGGCAAGCAAAACCCCCTTGTTCATTCCGATAAAATCCCACTCTCTCGCTCCTGCTCTCTATTACTGCATTAGGACAACAACGATTCAACTGTTACTTGCTGCGGTAGCTGAACCCCTTTATCCTTTGCATGACCTGTCATTCCACAGTAAATAGATGAAACCCACTAGCATGAGTAGGAGTTGTTTGAGCCCTGTTGTGCCTACTCATTCATGTTTGTTTGTCATGCCTGCTATTGCTTAGAGTTGAGTCAGGTCTGATTCATCGGGGATGAATCAGAGGCGTGTGAACATGTCCTACTGTGTGTGAGCTAAGTGTGTGAACACGATTTGGTAAAGGTAGCGGTGAGAGGCCATGTAGGAGTACATGGTGGGTTGTCTCATTGCAGCCGTCCTCAGGAACTGAGTTCTGTGTTTGTGATCCATGAACAGCTACTACCACACATTGGGATCCTTAATTGACTCTCTCGACTTATTAATCAACTTGATCTCTGTCCAGGAGTTGCAACTAGTTTCTGGTGTTTGTAGGTAGTGTTAGTAGTCTACCAAGTGGCACCCGGTACAGGTGGGCTTGGGACAGACTAGGCACAGTGGCACGGTGTATCAAGCGTAGATCCACCCGTCGAGGTGGGCTTGGGAACCCTGCTCACATCGTTTGGGGCCGTGAGCGACACCCCGGCCGGATCTCCTTGCGGATGGAAGCCGAATAGGCGATAAACCTGGACGAGAGACTTGTATGGTTAGTCAGGTCGTGGCCGACTCCCTCGCCTGGCTTCCGCTTGAAGGTTGCCGAGGTACATGACGTGTACAGGGCGGTAAGTGGCGAGAGCGTGTGTGAAGAAGTACACCCCTGCAGGGTTATCATTATCTATTCGAATAGCCGGATTCCTCGGATATGGAAACTTGGACCCCTTGTACAGTTCATAGACAAGTGAAAGTGGATACTCTAAAATACGCAAGATAAGCGTGAGTGCTATGGATGGCGTTCTCGTAGGGAGACGGGAGCGGATCCATAGTGGTGTATTGATATGGTGAATATGTGGACTCGTGTGCGCCACCTCAAAAGAGTTACATTGCAGTCGTAGTTCAGGTTAGCCACCGAGTCAAAGCTAGCTTGCTGCAGTCAAACTCCACCATCCCCTTTGTTGATAATGATGCATTTGTAGATAGTTCTGATGTAAGTCTTGCTGGGTACATTTGTACTCACGTTTGCCTATTTTATGTTTTTGCAGAGAGACTTCAGTCTCGCTAGTAGTTCCGCTTGGACTTCGACGTTTAGCTTGTTACCTCAGCTACAATCTTGTGCCCTCAGCAGGATCTGGTAGATAGTCAGGCTTTTCAGCCTTTTTCATTTATAGTTGTCTGTACTCAGACATGTTAAGCTTCCGCTTGTGCTTTGACTTGTATGCTCTGATTGTTGGGTCATGAGACCCATGTTTGTAATATCTCGCTCCTTGGAGCCTATTGAATAAATACTTGAGTTGTAGAGTCATGTTGTGATGCCATGTTGTATTTGCACATATCGAGCATATTGTGTGTATGTTATTGAAATGCTTAGTATGTGTGGGATCTGACTATCTAGTTGTTTATCCTTAGTAGCCTCTCTTACCGGGAAATGTCTCCTAGTGTTTCCACTGAGCCATGGTAGCTTGCTACTGCTCCGAAACACTTAGGCTGGCCGGCATGTGTCCTTCTTCGTTCCTGTGTCTGTCCCTTCGGGGAAATGTCACGCGATGAATACCGGAGTCCTGTTAGCCCGCTACAGCCCGGTTCACCGGAGTCCTGCTAGCCCAGTGCTACAGCCTGGATTCACTCGCTGATGACCGACACGTTCGATGCTGGGTCATGGATGCCTGTCCCTGTAAGTTAGTGCCACTTTGGGTTCACGACTAGCCATGTCAGCCCGGGTTCTTTGTCATATGGATGCTAGCGACACTATCATATACGTGAGCCAAAAGGCGCAAACGGTCCCGGGCCAGGTAAGTTGGCACCCGTGGGAATACCGTGCGTGAGGCCGCAAAGTGATATGATGTGTTACATGCTAGATCGGTGTGACTTAGGATCGGGGTCCTGACATACAACACATGCATTTGGTCCACGGGTGATCATCTCGGGATTATACCTTCGAAGCGTGCATTTTGGAGCGGTTCGAGTTTGAAGCGACGTAGAGGAAGTAGACGTTCTCAGAACGATCGTAGTGGAAGTAGTGGTACACGGCGACGGTAGTGGAAGTAGTCGTTCACGGCGATGATAGAGGTACTCGCGATCTAGGCGACGGTAGTTGTTCACGGGTCATAGACGAACTTGGCATATCCATGCGTAGGGGTACTTGGCGATCCGTAGATGCACACGGCAATCGTAGTGGTACTTGGCAGCTCCGTGTAGTCGAACTTGACGATCCGAGGGGGTACTTGGCGCATCACCGTGTAGTTGTACACGGTCGTAGGGAAACTTGATGTGGAGGTAGCCGACCAAGGTTGTCAAGTAGTCGTACTCCATGATGATCGTCGGGGTACTTGGCAGGTTCTAGTGCAGCAGCGGAATGGCACAGGGGGCAGGGGTCTTAACGCATCCACGGAAGGGTCTTGGCGTCCTTGGCGGATGAAGACCATGATGCGAGGTGGTGGCTTGGGGTCAAACGACCGAGGCAAGGTGGCACAGGAAGGTGAGGCTGCCGCAGGAGCTTGAGGGCGCGGGTGGCATGGCGCTGAGCAACGAGCTGCTGTTGCTTGAAGCGGACAAAGGCAGCTAGGGGGCACGAAGGAGGCCGGGAAGACGGGGATGAGCGCCCAGGTCGCAGGGGAGGCGGGCGACGGAGCAAGGTGGTGGCGCTCGGGGACGGCTCGGGCAGGGGGCGATGCCGGCGAAGTCAACGCGGGGCGGGGCGACGCGAGTTGGAGAAGAGGTGAGCCGCAGAGAGAGGGGAAGCGGCCATGGCTAGGTCCATCGGCCGCCATGGAAGGCCTCTGCTTGTTCCTATGAAGAAGAGAGGGAGGCCCAGCGCGAGGCACGCGGAGGACGCAGGCGCAGGCGACGAGGGCCGCCGGAGTTGGCTGCCCCGGTGGAGTTGCAGAGGCCGAGCGTGGGGCTGAACGGACTCGCGCGCAGCGGAGGGAGGAGGCGACGAGGGGAAGGGTGCGAGGAAAGGGAGAGGGGATCGAGCGATGGGTTCTGGCGGCGCGAGGGGAGAAGGCGCTCGGGGAGATGGGGATCGGGCGCTGCGTGTGTGGGCTAGGGTTAGGAGGGGTTAGATGGGCTGGCTGGGCCGGCTAGGTTGGCCGGGCCTAAGAGGCCGGCTGGGCTGCAAGGCTTCTTCCTTCTCTCTCTCCCTTATTTTCTAAAACAGAAAATAACAAAGAAGAAAAGAAGAAGGAAGGAGGTGTCGGGGAAGAAGTTGGACACGCGGATAATTTTCCCGGACTCACAAAAATGTGCTTGTTCCGAGAAAATAGAAAAGGCCATGGTTGAAAGATGTAAACTCGAACTCATTTGAATTTAATTCAAATGGGTTTGAACTAGGACTTGATAAAAGGAAGGTCCAAAAATTTTGAGGATTTTTTATGGAGCTCCGGAAAATGATGAAAGAAATTATGGACAAGGTTGGAGACCAAGAGTTGAGATAACAACGGCATGGGATATTTTGCAAGTGGGTTATGGTTAATTCCAAATAAATGGAATAATTTTATTATAGCTCCCTAATAATAGTAGGAGACTTTGAATATGTTTTAAAGAGAAATCACCATGTGAATATCCCTCGATTTAAATAGATCAACGATCTATGCAATTTATTTAGGTGAGTTTTAAAAATTAAATGACATGCTGGCATGATGACATGATGCAAAGCAAAAAAATAAAAGAGCAAGCACAACTGAAACAGACGGTGATCACGACAATATGGAAGTCTTCTGGAGCATCGGTCTCGGGGCATTACAACTCCAAAACCAACAAGGGGTGGCACTAGATGCACTTACAATCTCCCCCTTTTTGGTGATTGATGACAAACTGGTTGAAGTTTTCAACGGGGATAAAGTATGTGAAATTGTAAAGGATAGGAATTTGTCTTCATAAGTAGCAAGGGCTCCCCCTGAAGATGTGCATATAAATAATTTTGCTTTTGGAATGCAAATGCACATGGCAGGTTGTACTTGTGGAGATCCACTTCAACTTATGAAGATAATTCATCATGCATGAAATGATATAGCATATAGGATGACATGCATAATGAAAAATGGACGTCTGCAGGATGATTTAAGTGCGGAAGTTATCATCGCACGTGGAAATGCAAATAAGTAGCAGACGACCATCAAGTTTAAGTGTTACAACTCAGAGAACCAAATGTTTCAAAGTGCAAGAGTTGTAAGCACGAGGCAAAATATAACGCAACCGCCCATTTGAACCCGCTTGAAGACTATCAACTCATATGCTTCTCCCCCTTTTGTCAGTAATGACCAAAAAGGTTTGAAGACATAGAGCATCTACTCGTCTTCTTGATGAGTAGGTGAAGCAGCAGGGTTGTCGTCATTGGGTGGCGGTGCAGATGAACTTGGTGCAGTGTCGATGCGCGCAGTAGTAGTAGGAGGTGGTGAAGTAGCATCATCTTCATCATTGATCACTCTGGCATTTACCGTTGCCGCGGAGGAAGAATATTCAGAGTCTTGAAGAGATGGAGTTCTTCGTAAGACAGCATTCCGTGGAGGAGTGGAGTCAAACTGAAATCTTTCATTGATGCCATCGTCTTGAAGATCTGCTTCAGCACTAAGCAGGGTCAAACTCTTCCATGATCACCGGCAAGTTTCGTGAGCAACAAAGGCATTCTTGGTGGCAAGGTTGCGAATGCGATTGACATCCACCAAGAGGCTTTGCATCTGTCTCTTGAGCCAAAAGTGATGTTTATCATGTTTCTGATGAAGAGCCATAATAAGTTCTCGATCATTGAGAACGCGAGAATGCTTCCGAGGCCTTTGGGCAATGGTGCTTTCAGTGGCTTTAGTAGGTGCTCGATGAGGCAGACGAGTATTTCCAGCCAATGGATAGATTCGTGTAGCTGCTTGAACACCTTCAATGGGTTGAGTGAAGCTTTGGTGCTCGGCATTCTGAAGACAAAGAGGCTTCTTGGCTGGGTCAGGATATATAGCTTCAACTGACATATCAACCTCAGGTAGAAAAATCACATGATTGCGAGCAGAAGGTTGATAGTTGACAGTAGAGTGTCGCTTTATGAGGCGCATGACCCATGGAGCATAAAACTTCAGACCAAAGAGATCAGAGCCGGAGGCAGCAAGTTGTCTGATGAAGAAA
Organism: Triticum dicoccoides; assembly: GCF_002162155.2. Classification (NCBI taxonomy): domain Eukaryota; kingdom Viridiplantae; phylum Streptophyta; class Magnoliopsida; order Poales; family Poaceae; genus Triticum; species Triticum dicoccoides. The sequence continues at coordinate 408,244,390 of NC_041389.1, read as the reverse complement.
TCTTGTGCATTGAAGCTGATGCCATTGAAAATGTAGAAGACCAAAGTCTTCATAGATCCTTCAAGCTTTGCCGCTGATGAATGTCCTTTGATAGGCCATAGAGTCCGCCTGATGATGTGATATATGGTGCGTGGCAGATACTCAAGGTCTTCAACAAAGAACTCTGTTGGATATTCAGCATCACGGGGCAAAGGCTTCATCATGCTCAGCATCTGACTCATATTGGGTTCAGGCCTATGAAAGATGCTTTCCAGGGCATTGCGATGATGTTGACAGCCAGGTTCATAGAGTTCTCCAGGAGTGGACAGGCCTGTAAGCTCGATGATATCCATAGCTTTGGCTTCATGATGAACGTTTCCGGTCATCCACTCAAGAACCCAAGTCTCTGTATCTTTGTTGTAGCCGCGAATGTGCAGTGTGGCATAGAATTGAAGCAATAGTTCGTCATTCCAGTGTTCTTTATCTGTGACAAAACTGAGCAGCCCAGCATCACGAAAGCAGTCAAGTGCTTCTTCTAAGCAGGGGAGTCCAGTAATGGCTTCAGTGTCGAGGCGCATATGAGGGAAGATGCGCCCTTGATCATACAGAACACAGGAATAATAGCTTCGCTGCTGATGACTCCAGAACCGATCTGATGCAATTCTTGGCTTCGTGTAGGGGTTCTTCGAGCTATCAAAGAATGTGTTGTGGCTCTTGAAGCCATTAGCATTGAAGGACCCTGCTGAGTTTGCAGTACCTGGAAACCTTGGCAGTCTTGGCTTGGGCTTCTGGACTTGAGGCCTATGCTCAACATGATAGTCAAATTGAGGACTAGAGACATTAGGCGGAGGGACCAGAACGGGCCATCTGACTGTTGTTAGCTCTCCGTGGTTATATGTCTGCTTAATTTTATAGGGCCTTGGTGGCGGAACAGGAGCAGTGGCAGCAACTGAGGCTTTAGGCTGCACAACAGGTGCTTCAGAAGCAGTAGCCTCACTAGCTTCAGGTGCAGTGGCCGCATTAGCTTCAGGCACACTGGTTGTTGCAAGCTCCACATTAGCTTCAGCCATGACAATGTCATCGGCTTCACTTGCGTTGGTTGTGGCAGCTTCAGGATTTTCAACCTCCACTTTGAGGAGCTGGAGGGTCAGGCATTGACACGTTCACTTCATGAACTATTTCTTCAGGAATGGGGGGAGTAGAGACACGTTCTTCTTAACGTTCTTCATCGGCTGATGCAGCCGGATTGTCTTCAGCAGCAGGTGCTTCAGACGCAGAGACATTCACAGCAGGAGTGGCTTCTGAAAACACTTGACGTGCAACAGGTTGATGTTGCACTTCTCCTTCTGGAACGCTCGGAAGAGGAGCTTGAGGCCTTGGTCCTTTGTGAAGCCTTTGAAGTACTGGCGACGCTTTTGGAGATGGAGTGGGCAGGCCCTCATCCTCTTCAGCTTGTACGGATGTTGTGACTTGTTGTTGCCGGGGAGTGTTGGGGGAGTCTTGTTCTTGCGGGCGATCAGCCCATGAATCATCCTGTGCAATTTGCGTCAGAGGACGACCAATGCTGATGAGTTCGTTGTTCGTATGAACAGGCGATGATACCACATTGTATTCGATCTGAGGAAGAACTTCATCATCTTCAACATTGTCATGATGACCAATGTCTTCAGCAGTGGTGGGTTCAGCTGCTGGAATATCTTCAGCTTCAGGAGCCTCTGTGGAAGCAGGCTCATGAACAGTCATGTAAAGTTCTTGGGATGCAGATGCAGGATGAATCACTGAGATGGGTTCAACAAAAAGGGGCTCTGTGGGAGCAGCCCGATTCTTCTTGGTCTTGCGCTTCTTCTTGGAGGGAGCAGCATCAGAGGCTTCGGTATTCTTCCTCTTTCTGGCTTCTGCCTCTGCAGCCCTCGTCTTCTTTTGTTCTGAAGCGGTTGTGGTGACCTTTGGCTTCGAGCCAGTCATGCTACTTGGGAAGATAATGCGTGGAGCTTCTTGGCTTGAAGGCGCAGGCTGATCCGCAGGAAGCTTCTTCTTTTTCTTTGCTGCCATCCTGGGGTCAATGCCAGGACGGCCAAGTGACTTGCGCTTCTCAGCCTCATTGTAGGCAAGCACACACTTATCAGCCAAACTCTTCATGCGCTCACGAGAGCCTTGAGCTTCTTGGCGCTTCTTCAGAAAAGCTTCTTTAAGCTCATGCAGCATGACCTTAAAGTTCCTGATGTCTTGAACACTCAGCTTGGCCATATGCTTCTTGAATTGAGCCTTTTCATAATCAATCTTGTGCCTGAGCTCAATGATTCGCTGAGCGAGAGCCAGCTCAGAAGCAATGGCGCCATTGAAAGAGACGCTAAGGCCAATTGGAAGCTGTAAATCCTCAAAGCTGACGTTTGGGGTGTCGAACCACTCATCAATGAAATTGTGGATGATGGCCACATCAAAGAGAGGCAAATTGCTGAAGATTTCTGCTTCTTCCTTGCTCTGTATCAGCTGCTCAAGAGCATCATCCGCAAGATCTTCATCACTTGATAGATCAATGGGTTCTTCATGCAGAATAGCAGCAGGAGTCAGAGCTTGATCAGTATGCCTGACAAGTTGCCTTTTCTTCTCCGTCTTCTTGGATATACGAGATTGATCTTCAGACTGCACACTGGCTTCAGGAGGTGCAGTGGCCAATGGCTTCACACGAGAAGCTTTTGGAGGTGCGACTGATGATGTAACCTTAACCTTCTTTGGCTTCTTCGGCCTTGGAGTAGGAGCAGGGGCTTCATCAGAATCAGCATCATTGTTGGGATGATCCACTCTGGCACCATGAACCAAGACGTAGGAGATGAGACCATCAAGGTTTGCAAAGGGGCCAATTCTATTCTCTTTAGCTTCACGTGTCCCATCCTCACGGGGAGCAGAGGGACCAGGATTGAAGTCTAATCCCCATGACTTCTTGTTTTCCTTTGCTGAAGACATAGCAAACTGGAAGTTGCGCTTGAAGAGATTGTCGTCGCGACACCAGAGCAATGATGATGGGTCGGCTTCTTCAGGCTGTGGTCCACGGACCATGCACGGATAGAATTTTTGCTCAATGGCTTCAGCTCTGTTCTTGGGGGGAAGGCCTCGATAGAGAATATCGCCCCAAGGACTCTTGATAGCATACTTCTCTGCGTACTCCTAGGTGACGAACCTATACTTGTACCACTGTTCAGCCCAATAGCGTCAAATCCATTGGATTCGAGTCTTGCGTTGATTGTAATCTTCTTCAGGATCTGTTTTGTATATATCTGCAAGATCATCAGGCAGATCCCTAGAAGTTCCCCCATGACGCTGTCTGCCACCCTTCCTGACTGATTTCTCTGCAGCCATGAACTTCAAACTGAATGGTTTCAATATGCTCAAAGGCTTCAGAGATTTACGCTTGCTGGTCAAACAGGAACTAGCTTCAGGAGAATTGATATGATGCTGTAAGTATTCTGCAAACGAATGCAGACTATGAGAACATAGGGATTCTCCCACGGACATGTACCTGTGACAGCATTAGAGATGTGAGGGAAGGGGACGAGGTCATATGCATTCTCAGAAGATTTTGAAGATAAATTAGTTTGAAGATATTGACCTCATGATGCGAAGACATTCACTTACATAGGTGAGTTGGTTCCAGATTTGTACCAATTCGTGAATAAGTACAAGTGAGGAATCAAACTTTATATGAAATCTAAGTGAATATACTAGGCATTAAGAGATGCAGACAGAATCGATTTAACATTGAATAGGTAGAAACTACTTTCGGTAAACAGGATGAATCTTGAAGATCAAAAAGGTGGTAAAAATAGAGTTATAATTACCGCACGAAGAACTGCTAGATGGGAAGAATAGGAGACCGAGTAGTTTAGTCCACCGTGCCCTAACTTGGCGATGGAGGACACCTACGGCGACGGCGGAGAGGACGATGTCCGCGGCCGGCGTGAGGACGGTGTCGAAGAAGTTGCGGCAGCTAAGCGCTTCGTCGCCGGCGTCGTCGAGAGCTAGCGGTGGCGCTAGGGTTTTGACGGAGGTGGAGAGGTGGAAGAAGGATTTCTTTACCGCGGGGGACACATATTTATAAGTAGGTGTGCAGCACAGCGCAATTACGCAGGTGCCCCTGTCTATTCACATCCGTGGGGTACGTGGCAAGCATGCAACACATTTAGAATTGTCCCACGTTCCCACGCCCGCCAAGTATGTCGGATGTTCGTTCTGGCTTCTCCGGATATCGACAGTTTAGATGATTCATTTAAATAGGACTTGATGTTTTGTCTCTGTGTCTTCTACTGGGATGCAGAGAAGACATTCGACAATTTCAATAGAATGCATATGATTTGGACAGATAGAGTTTGAGATAGGAAGCATAGAGAGATTAGGGTCCGATCACATTCACTTAGTTCAAAAGATTCAACTTGAAGACATAGCTATAAGTGAATGCTGTAGAGGACAGAACACTAGTATATATATATATGCAATCAAATCACTATAGTGCAGAAAAATCACGAAGATAAATTGAAACTGAAGACAAACCAAATGCGAAATCTTTGCAAAATAACGCCATGAGTGAAACACTTCAAACAGAGAAATTTGGTGGTGGCGTTACCCATCGTACAGGAAGTATTAGACCCAGACACGGCGCACAATTATCGTGGCGCTCCGAAGTCAAATTCCATGTTAATGTATTCACACTCAAAGTGTAAATCTTCATTGATTGAAGATATACATTACTTTGTGTGTTGCATATCTAAGTCATCAACATGCATAAGTGTTAGGATGTGTGCCTGATCACAAGACATTAGAGGATTCCAAGATATTTAGCTCACACTGTAACTTGCAAAACCTTTTCTCATACAAGGGCTTTGTGAAGATATCTACCAGTTGCTCTTCAGTGTTGACGTGCATGATATCTATATCTTTCTTCATAACATGATCTCTGAGAAAGTGATGACGTATTTCAATGTGCTTTGTCTTCGAGTGCTGGACTGGATTGTTGGCAATCTTGATGGCACTTTCGTTGTCGCAGAAGAGAGGGACTTGCTTCAGATCGATGCCATAGTCCTTGAGAGTTTGCTTCATCCACAGAAGCTGAGCACAACAGGATCCAGCAGCAATGTATTCAGATTCAGCAGTTGAGAGTGATACATAGTTCTGCTTCTTTGAAGACCAACAGACAAGTGATCGACCAAGAAAATGACATGTGCCTGATGTTGACTTGTGATCTACCTTGTCACCAGCATAATCAGCATCCGAGAATCCAACCAGATCAAACCTTGAGCCCTTTGGATACCATAATCCGAGTGTTGGGGTGTAAGCCAAATATCTAAGAATTCGCTTCACTGCTAAGTGATGCGATTCCTTTGGTGCCGCTTGGAATCGAGCACACATGCAAACACTAAGCATAATATCTGGCCTAGATGCACATAGGTAAAGTAAAGAACCAATCATGGCGCGGTATACCTTTTGATCGAACTCTTTACCATTGTCGTCGGGACCAAGATGATGTTTGGCTGGCATTGGCGTCGTGTAACCTTTGCAATCTTGCATGCCGAACTTCTTCAGGCAATCTTTGAGATATTTTTCTTGAGATATGAAGATGCCATTTCTTTGTTGACGGATTTGAAGACCAAGGAAGAACTTCAGCTCACCCATCATGGACATCTGATATTGCTCTTGCATCATAAATCCAAACTCATCACTGTACTTCTGGTTGGTGCAGCCGAAGATTATGTCATCAACATATATTTGGCACACAAACAGTTCACCATCATATGTCTTCGTGAAGAGTGTGGGATCGAGGGATCCCGGTTTGAAGCCTTTACTTTTCAGGAAGTCTTTGATTGTATCATACCAAGCGCGAGGAGCTTGTTTGAGGCCATACAGTGCTTTATTGAGTTTGTACACCATATCAGGATGTTTTGGATCTTCAAAGCCAGGTGGTTGTGCAACATATACTTCTTCTTCAATCTTGCCATTGAGAAATGCACTCTTTACATCCATTTGATATAGCAAGATGTTGTGATGATTTGCATAGGCTAGCAGTATGCGAATGGCTTCAAGCCTAGCAACAGGAGCAAATGTTTCATCGAAGTCAATTCCTTCAACTTGAGTATATCCTTGAGCCACAAGACGTGCTTTGTTTCTGACGACTTGACCATGCTCATCTTGCTTGTTTCGATATATCCATTTTGTTCCTATAATGTTATGCTTGCGAGGGTCAGGTCGCTTGACAAGTTCCCAAACATTATTCAGCTTGAACTGTTGAAGTTCTTCTTGCATGGCTTGAATCCATTCAGGTTCCATAAAAGCTTCAGCAACTTTCTTGGGTTCTGATATTGACACAAATGAAAAGTGCCCACAGAAGTTTGCTAACTGTGTTGCTCTTGAGCGAGTAAGCGGACCAGGCGCATTGATGCTGTCAATTATCTTCTCAATTTGTACTTCATTTGCAACACGAGGATGAATTGGATGAAGACCTTGCTCATGCTGATCATTGTCATCATTGGAAGTATTGTCTTCGGTCTGAGCATTGTCTTCAGGTTGGTTTGGTGCAGAAATGATAAGTTCCTCTTCAGGCTGTGCTTCAGAGGGCATGATCTCACCAGTTCCCATCAACTTGATAGATTCAAAGGAAGGAGCTTCATCAAGTGTACTTGGCAGAATTTCTCTTTGTGAACCATTGGTTTCATCAAATCGCACATCCACTGTTTCAACAATTTTGTAGTGGAAGAGGTTCAAGACTCTGTAAGAGTGCGAATCCTTTCCATAGCCAAGCATGAAGCCTTCGTGAGCTTTGGGTTCAAATTTTGACTTGTGATGGGGATCCTTGATCCAACATCTAGCACCAAAGACTCTGAAGTAGCTGACATTTGGCTTCTTGCCAGTGAGGAGCTCATAGGATGTTTTGCCCAGAAGCTTATGGATGTAGACACGGTTGATGATGTGACAAGCTGTATCAATGGCTTCAGGCCAGAACTTTCTTGGTGTCTTGTACTCGTCAAGCATTGTTCGAGCCACCTCAATAAGGGTTCTGTTTTTGCGCTCAACAATGCCATTTTGCTGTGGTGTGTATGGAGCGGAATATTCATGAGTGATTCCCATTGTATCCAGATAAAGATCAAGGCCGGTGTTCTTGAATTTAGTGCCGTTGTCACTTCTGATATGCTTGATCTTGACGCCATAGTTGTTCATTGCTCGATTGGCGAATCGTCTGAAGACATCTTGTACTTCAGTCTTGTAGAGAATTATGTGCACCCATGTGTATCTTGAGTAGTCATCAACAATGACGAAGCCATAGAGACACGCCGTTGTTGTGAGGGTGGAGTAGTGGGTAGGTCCAAATGAGTCCATGTGTAGCAGCTCGAAGGGTTGAGATGTTGTCATGATGGTCTTCGAAGGATGCTTGGCCCTTGTCATCTTTCCAGCTTCGCAGGCACCACACAGATGATCTTTCTTGAACTTGACACCTTCGATGCCTATGACATGCTTCTTCTTAACGAGAGTGTGCAAGTTCCTCATGCCTGCATGCCCCAGCCTTCGATGCTAGAGCCAGCATTCTGAAGCTTTAGCAAGAAGACATATGGCAAGTTTTGGACCTGCTGAGAAATCTACCATGTATAGATCACCTTTCCTATACCCTTCAAAGACTAGAGATTTGTCAGATTCCATTAGTACAAGGCAACGATATTTTCCAAATATCACAATCATATTTAAGTCACAAAGCATTGAGACAGACATTAAGTTGAATCCAAGGGATTCAACAAGCATCACTTTATCCATGTGTTGATCCTTTGAGATTGCAACTCTACCTAGACCCAATACTTTGCCTTTACCAGTGTCAGCAAATGTGATTTGACTCTTGTCGGATGGACGTAAGGTTGAGTCCATGAGAAGACTTTGATCGCCAGTCATATGATTGGTGCATCCGCTGTCAATAATCCATTATGAAGCTTTTGGTGTACCCTACAGTGCAGTTAGAGGGATAGGCTTCACAATGTATGTTGTGAAGCATAAGCATTTGATGCACACTTGGATTATCACAGCATAGATGAGAGTTAGCACACAGTATGTCAGGTAAGCGATTCATATGTGGAATACATATTAAGTTCTTTTATCATGCGTCCCTTTGTGTTTTAGGTCCCTAGCAATTATATCGGACGCCATTGATTGCTGGCTGGAGACCACATTCTGCAAGAGAGAGTTAATTCTTCTTCACCACCCACATTTTTAGGGGTGGCTTAGAAGCAATGAGTCTAAGTGCAGCATCTGAGAATTTCGGCTTTGAAGCCCTAGCAAATAGCCTTGCAGGAGATGAATGATACTCATGTGAATAAGCAGAAAAATTCTTAGTTCTATGAACATAGCGATTTGAAGACACACGCTCATATTCATGAGTCTGAGTATGATTTCCCTGCAAAACATTTGCATTAGGGTGACTCAAGTGAGTCCTGTGTTCGTAAGTAGCCGTTGGACCATATGATACCTTTGGTCTGGGGTTTGTCTTCTTCCCTGGTGGTGTCATGATAACATTCACTGGAAAATTCTCAAGGCAGCTTTTGGGAACCCAGATCTTCTTCATAGAAGGTCCATTCCTGCAGTTAGTACCAATATACCTGGCAAACACTTCACCATTCTGATTTTTGAACAATTTATAGTTTGCATCAAAGGATTCATCAATGATAATAGGATTAGCACAGGTAAATCCAGATAAAGTAGATGGATCCACTGAAGGTTCCTTTGCAGCAACCCATGTGGTTTTGGGATACTACTCAGGCTTCCAGTAGGAACCATTAGCATTCATTTTCCTCTCGAACCCAACACCCTCTTTCCTAGGGTTTCGGTTCAGAATCTGCTTTTTGAGGACATCACAAAGTGTCTGATGCCCTTTCAGACTTTTATACATCCCTGTTTCAAGCAATGTCTTCAACCTAGCATTTTCATCAGAAATAGTAGTGGTATCCTCAGAAGAGGGGTTAGTTACCACATCAGTAGTTGAAGACAGAGCAACAGTAGCAGCAGTGGAACATTCAGCAATAGAGGTAGCATTATCACGCTCAATGCATTTTAAGCATGGTGGTTCAAATTCATCCTGAGTGGGACTGATCTGTTGAGCGCGAAATGACTCATTCTCTTTTTGAAGATCTTCATGAGTCACTTTCAGTTTCTCAAGCTCTTGCTTCCTTTGAAGATAATCATAGGAGAGCTTTTCATAAGTGGTTGAGAGCGTCTCATGAAGACTTTCAAGTTCTTGATACTTAGCATGAAGATTTTTTATGTCTTCAACTAAGGACTGTGAACGTGTCATTTCCGCGTCCAACAGGTCATCGCTTTTGTCTAACAGTTTTTGAGTATGTTCCATAGCCCTTTGTTGTTCAGTAGCAATTTTAGCAAGTGTTTTGTAGTTGGGTTTAGGTTCACAATCAGAGTCATCTTCACTTGATGTTTGAAAGTAAGCATCGCACGATTTTACCTTGGCACCACATGCCATGAAGCAGTAGGTGGGAGCAGGATCGTCCTTGTCATCATCAGCGTTCGTGTGGGAGTCATTGTCTTCAGTGTTGAAGATGGACTGTGCGATGTAGGTTGTGGCTAGAGCCAGACTTGCAACGCCAGAGTCGGACTTAGCTTCAGATTCCCCTCTGCCTCCTCAGAAGCAGACTCCTCCTCTGAATCCATTTCCTTGCCAACAAAAGCACGAGCCTTGCCAGATGAGCTCTTCTTGTGAGATGAAGACCTTGATGAGGACTTGGAAGAAGACTTCGAAGATTTCTTCTTCTTCTTGTCATCGGAGTCATATTCCTTGCTCTTCTTCTTCTTCTTCTCATTGTCCCACTGAGGACACTCAGAGATGTAGTGCCTAGGCTTCTTACACTTGTGACATGTTCTCTTCTTGTAGTCTTGAGTGGAAGCTTCATCATTTCTTGAACTAGATCGTGAAGACTTTCTGAAGCCCTTCTTCTTGGTGAATTTCTGGAACTTCTTCACAAGCATAGCAAGCTCCCTTCCAATGTCTTCAGGATCGTCAGAACCGCAGTCAGATTCTTCTTCTTCAGATGAGGAAACAATTTTTGCCTTCAAAGCACGAGTTCGGCCATAGTTGGGGCCATAGATATCTCTTTTCTCAGAAAGCTGGAACTCATGTGTGTTGAGCCTCTCAAGTATATCAGACGGATCGAGTGTCTTGAAGTCAGGACGTTCTTGTATCATGAGGGCAAGGGTGTCAAAGGAGGTGTCAAGTGATCTCAGCAGTGTCTTGACAATTTCATGCTTGCTGATCTCAGTGGCGGCGAGAGCCTGAAGCTCATTTGTGATGTCGGTGAGGCGATCAAACATGAGCTGGACATTTTCATTGTCGTTTCTCTTGAAGCGATTGAAGAGATTGCGAAGAACACTGATCCTCTGGTCTCTCTGTGTAGAGACGCCTTCATTGACCTTGGACAGCCAGTCCCAGACTAGCTTTGACGTTTCCAGAGCACTCACACGGCCATACTGTCCTTTGGTCATATGACCACAGATGATGTTCTTTGCAGTCGAGTCCAGTTGAATGAACTTCTTGACATCAGTAGGGGTGACACCTTCACCAGTTTTGGGAACGCCATTCTTGACGACATACCAGAGGTCGACATCAATGGCTTCAAGATGCATGCGCATCTTATTCTTCCAGTAGGGATATTCTGTTCCATCGAACACGGGGCAAGCAGCGGAGACTTTGATTATCCCTGCAGTCGACATAGCTAAACTCCAGGTGGTTAAACCGAATCACACAGAACAAGAGAGTACCTTGCTCTGATACCAATTGAAAGTGCTAGTTATCGACTAGAGGGGGGTGAATAGGCGATTTTTATGAAAGTCTTCAAAACATGGAAGTTTCAAAGACAAACAATAGAAACAACCTAATTGATATGCAGCGGAAGGTAAACTACAACAAGCAAGCCATAATCAAGTATGCAATAGCATTAACGTTCAAAGATTAATAGCAGCTAGGTAGTAGGATCAGGATGGAAGATAGTATGAAGCCAATCAACAATAGTAGTCAAGCAATGAAGTCAATCAGATAAGACGATAAGCAATGACTTCACGAAGACAAACTCAAAGTAAAGGAGGGAAGAGATAGAACCAGTTGCTTGTTGAAGACACAGGATTTGTTGGACCAGTTCCAGTTGCTGTGACAACTGTACGTCTGGTTAGGGAGGCTGAGATTCAACTCAGAAGACCGTGTCTTCACCTTATTCCCCTTGAGCTAAGGACACTTAGTCCTCGCCCAATCACTCTGGTAAGTGTTCAAGGTAGACTTCCAAACCTTCACAGACTTCGTTCACCCGGCAATCCACAATGACTCTTGGATGCTCAGAACGCGATGCCTAACCGGCTGGAGGATACACAGTCCTCAAGTGTAATAAGTCTTCAGGTCACACAGACAGAAAGACTTCAGTGATGCCTAACACTCTTTGGCTCTGGGTGTTTGGGCTTTGTCCTCGCAAGGATTTCTCTCTCTCAAATGCTTCGAGGTGGGTTGCTCTCAAACGACAAAAGCCGTATATTAACTCTGAGCAGCCACCAATTTATGGTGTAGGGGGTGGGCTATTTATAGCCACTAGGCAACCCGACCTGATTTGTCTGAAATGACCCTGGGTCACTAAGGAACTGACACGTGTTCCAACGGTCAGATTTCAAACACACACGGCAACTTTACTTGGGCTACAAGCAAAGCTGACTCATCCAACTCTGGATAAGATTTGCTCTCATTGTCTTCGCTCGAAGACATAGGATTTGGGTTGAGCATCACTTCAGTCACTCTGACTTAGTTCACTTGGACCCCACTTAACAGTACGGTGGTTCCTATGACTCAACAAAGAAGAAAAGGAAACAACGAAACCACACAGTCTTCGTGCTCCATAGTCTTCACGCAATGTCTTCTCATGTCATAGTATTCAATATGAATATCTTCTCATACCACCATTGTCGTCAATGTCTTCATACATTTTTAGGGGTCATCTCCGGTAGGTAAACCGAATCATAGAGGGACACTTCCTGCGTTATCCTGCAATTCTCACAAATGCATTAATCCCTCAACCAACTTTGTCGTCAATACTCCAAAACCAACTAGGGGTGGCACTAGATGCACTTACATCGTCAATCAAGCTTCACAAAATAAAAAAAACACTTCATGAAACAAAGAATAAGCTAACTCATCACGGAAGTTGTTCATGATAGGGAGGGAGCCCGGAGCCCCTCACGCACCGAGGGAGGAGCTCACCATCGTTGCTCTGGAGGAAGGCTCTGTAGAGTCCAACCCCGGGAACCCCTCCGACGCTGGCCCTTGCTAGTTGAGGTCGACACCGGCATGGGTAGCAGGGCGGCTTGCCGCCGACTGGGAACTTAATCTTTGGGCCTCTAGAAATAATGCAAGCCTGTAACTAAAGTACCTAGAAAGGTGAACTGAATCTTTGGGTCTCTAGAAATAATGCAAGCCTGAAACTGAAATACCTAGAAAGGTGAACTGAATCTTTGGGCCTCTAGAAATAATGCAAGCCTGAAACTTAAATACCTAGAAAGGTGAACTGAATCTTTGGGCCTCTAGAAATAATGCAAGCCTGAAACTGAAATACCTAGAAAGGTGAACTGAATCTTTGGGCCTCTAGAAATAATTCAAGCCTGAAACTCGAATACCTAGAAAGGTGAACTGAATCTTTGGGCCTCTAGAAACAATGCAAGCCTGAAATTGAAATACCTAGAAAGGTGAACTGAATCTTTGGGCCTCTACAAACAATGCAAGCCTGAAATTGAAATACCTAGAAAGGTGACCTGAATCTTTGGGCCTCTAGAAATATTTATTACCTTCTCAAGCAGCATCAAACAATTCCATGCGTGCACTGCAAATCTATAGCAAGTTTGATTAGGGTCTACTTTTCCGAATCAGAATTAGCGCTAGAGCAAGCAAGATCAATGATATGGCCGTGAGACAGAGAAGGAACGAACAACTCACCCCTCTCGTGACCTCCCTGGTAGATGCGCCGCCGCCGCGCATGACAGAGGGAGAAAAATGACTGGTGAAGGGGGAGCGGGGCAACCTTCGAAGGTCGGAGGGAGAGGGCGGCCGGAGTAGGGCGGCGGAGGCCGGAAGGAGAGGGCGAGCGGCGCTTGGGCGGGCGGCCCTATGGGGAACAGAGAGGAGTCGTGCGAGAGGGGGGGGAGCGATCTGGTGCGGGCAGGTGAGATTTTTTTAGGGGAGCGATCTGGTACGGGCAGGTGAGATTTTTTTTAGTTCTCTTTTAGTGGGCCCGAGGATAATTAACCCAATTAGAACCTCTCCACCGGGCTAGTTTTTTTAGCTGGGTTAGAGCAAACTAACTCAAACTAACCCCTCTTGTTTCGTTAATTTGAGGCTATTTCAACCCAAACTAGCTCTAACTCAGGGATCCAAACAAAGAGGAGTGTTACTGTACATGCTACAGTGTGGACCGTAGCACATTGTTTTTATGGCCATATCACCACATTGTTTTCTACTGCTGGTTCACTGGGCTACCGTGGTTCACACGGCTGGTTCATTGGGCTGCCGTGGTTCGCACTCCTCCGACCTGAGTAGTACTCCCTCCGTTCCTAAATACGGAGTATAATTCTTCGTAGATATTTCACTATGGACCACATACGGATGTATATAGATGCATTTTATGTGTAGATTCACTCATTTTTCTCCGTATGTGGTCCGTAGTGAAATCTATGCAAAGACTTATATTTAGGAACGGAGGGAGTAGTATAGTACTAGTATATACCGCATCATTCTTTGCTCCTTCTTACTACTCCGACATGTGGGAGAGCCAGCATCCGGGTCGACGTGTCATGCACCATATTAGAGCGCGGAACGGAAGGGGGGCTTCACCCCGGTTGGAGCGCCAGTAATTCATGACTATAGTGAGTGGTCATATCACAAGTCTTTCCAGCAGTAACGCGCCAACAAATCGCACAGCCCCACTCGCTCACTCTCCTCGCCTCTCTGTCAAACCGCCTACCCGAAAACTACCGCGCGTACTGCCTGGGAAAAGCCCCGCGCTCAACTTTTAACTACGCGAAAATAGTTCGAGCTTGTTCGTTCTATATAAATACAGTACTTATTGTATGTTTATTCACCCGTGGGGTTTTTCAATGAATGGAGGGGCGGGGAGCACAAGTGAACAATACTGTAGTAGTAAGTAGGAGTCGTAGAGTAGTCACCTTAAATAGATAGTTTCTTTTCTTTAATGCCACATATAAACAAGATAGTGGTGGCGAAATTTTCTCTCTGCTCACCGCTGGTCACAGATCCGTCCGGATCCCTTCGACCGGTGTGTGTAGAGGACTAAAAGGTGCATCGTTCACGCGGTCATCGCCGCCGAGGGAGGAAACCCACAACTGCCGGAGTGGCCCGATCCTCTGCCCGTGCCATTCTCTCCGACACAGCGCCGGCTCGGGAGGTCCTCCGACCCCTCTTCCTCCCTGCCGTATTGTCCACAGATCCGACCTGCCACCGCCGACATCCTGGCGACCCTCAGGTATAAGTTCTTAGAAAGCGGCCTTGCCCTACTACCCTAGCTCCCCACGTGTCTGCATGTGCATCTTTTTCTACTCCCATCAGCTCTTCCAAAGCCACCTAAATTTTTAGTATTATTAGAGGTAAAGTTACTTCATGCATTCGAATCTAGGGCTTTGTTCAAACAACGAAGAAAGGGGGGAAAGTTGTCGCATGAATCTAGGACTTGATTCAAAGAGGAAATAATATGGTTAAAGTAGTAGAGACTGGATACCCAACCGGTCTCTTGGTTGAAAAGGGAAATAATGGGAAAACACAGTACAAACTGGATAAGGAACAAATCTATTATTGGTTGAAAAAAGGATAGAAAGTGGCGGCTGGTGGACAAGTCAACAGAGTATGTCCAGGATTAGATTTGCTGCCATCACATAGTAAAAGGTCTCCAGGATTAGATATGCTGCCCTCACATAGTAAAAGGTCTCAGGATTAGATTTGCTGCCCTCACATAGTAAAAGGTCTCAGGATTAGATTTGCTGCCCTCACATAGTAAAACCCTCACATAGTAAAAGGTCTCAGGGTTAGATTTGCTGCCCTCACATAGTAAAAGGTCTCCAGGATTAGATTTGCTGCCCTCACATAGTAAAAGGTCTCCAGGATTTGGTTTGCTGCCCTCACATAGCGTGAACAAGCTCGGCATCACCACTTTATGCCTCCTTGTAGGTACATTGTGTTGATGCGTCCACTGTCGCATGTCCTTATACCAACCTTTTGTTGTTGTTAATGTAAGGGCGCATGTAAAATGAAGCAATCACACTGTTACCTTAGGGACATGTCTAACCAGTGTTATTGTTAATCTAATGCCTCCAGTGATAAGATGCAATTAAACTGTGTTACAAATGGCACTCCTGCTGTTTTCCCCAGTATGATAAGTAAGTTGCTCCTTTACGCTGCTAAGTGTCCTGGTGTGCCCACGGTCCCATGCCCTTAAACCAACTCTTTAGCTGTTGTTGATTTACTGTGTCTGGTAAACAAGCAATGCCACCATTAAAGTAATCCCATATCTGAGGAATCTCATTGTTGATCGTAATGCTTCTGGTAACATGAAGCATTGCTGACGTTTTAAAATTTCTACTGTCCTTGCGTGATTGCCATGAACATAATTAAGATGCTTCTTTTCATTTTGTATATGTTTCGTATATTCTTATTGACCAGCAACTGTTTACTTTCTATCATTTTGTGCAGATAGGGATATCCATTTCACCTTGTTGCTATTGTGACCTTTTGGTGAACTGCACAAAACACTTTTTTTGGAATGAGTGTCTTGTGCAGTTCAACTAAAATGTCAGGTGGGCAACATCTCTCAATTTTGGTGGAACTGCACAAAATGGTGATTGGAGTTTCCAAAATCTCCGTCAAGTTCTGCGGGTAATCTCGTTCAACATTTTATTAGCTAGAGCCGTCACTGTCACCACAATGGCACTTTATTTTAGTGGAACTACACAAAAGGATAAGAAAATTATAGTTGCACCTTACATGAGCCGGACAGCCAACCTTAATGTTCCTCAATTTTAGTGCAACTACTAAAGAAGGACCTGCCAGCTCACAAGAGCAAGTACTTCTTGCTAGTTGAATGATGCAATCTTTGCTTCATTTCAGGTGAACCGCAGAAAAAGGCGCATGAATTGAATCATGGAACTCCAGGCAGACCTCATCCTAGTGGACCTGGAGGTTGAGTTCAAGGAGGCCGCTATTAAAGTGAAATCATGCTTCCCCGTCTCCTTGTTTGTGATGTGCAAACATGTTGTGCAAACGGGAATACTCAACTACAGATGTTGAGACGGTCAAGAGCATTCACCAAGTTCTTCGATTGTATGACATGGCTAACCAAGATGGATTTAATACCGATATTCACTTTATCAAAAGGCTCTAATGGGTTGGTTTTGAATCTTGCAAACTGGGAATCAATGAGATGTGTAGGCATCTTTGTTCTACTTCTTATTTGAATCTTATTTGTTGGTTCTGAATCTTGCAAGCTGGGAATCAATGAGATGTGTAGGCATCTTTGTTGTACTTATTATTTGGATCTTATTTGTTGGTTTTGAATCTTGCAAGCTGGGAATCAATGAGATGTGTAGGCATCTTTGTTGTACTTATTATTTGGATCTTATTTGTTGGTTCTGAATCTTGCAAGCTAGGAAACATGGCATGATGATGCAGAGGACAACAACCATAACAAACAGTTCAAACTTGGTAGTATTATCTTTGTGAAAGTGCGACAAATGTGTTGATCGTGTGCGTCCTGAGACAAAGGTTCTGGAGCATTCACCCGTTTCATCGGCAGCGCCGACTGCACCTTCGCTACGGTGGAGAGAAGGAAGAACGCGACGATTCGGCCATCTGGTGCAACAAGTTGTCGACATCCAGAAGCAATACAAGATCATTAGCAACGGTCAGGAGAAGGACTCCGTGGTTGACCTCGCTGAGACCATCATCGACCCCTGATACGCCAACATGAAAGAAGACGACCTGAACACGTGGGAGGTACCTCTGAATCTAGCCTACATAACCTACGCGGCCAAGGACACATACGCATGGTACGACATGTACAGGAAAATCTTGGACATGAGGGCGTGTCTGCTTCCCGTAACCAACGAGTACACGGACAGCCGCAGCGTCATGATCAAGCGTGCCAGGAAGGTCTAGATGTTGTACTTTATCTGTTTATAAGCACCTTTATCATCTGAGTGTTTCATGCATTAGCCTATGTGTCGTAATTACCTGTTTTGTCCGAAATATTTCTTTTAAGAACCCATTAACCTGATTGCTTTTTTAGTGGCTATTTGCTTATGTATGTAAACTAGTTCACTTGTCCGTAAAAAAAACTAGTTCACTCGGCTGCCATGCTCTCCTTCCTCCCAACATATTCCTCTCCTCAGGTGGACCCAGTAGGTCTCTGAATTTTCTCCCACTTTCTTTTTCGATGTAAACTGAGTTTTCTCCCAGTACTTTCCCCTAGAACCAACTCAACTGTCCCACGTCTAGCCTAAAAATAATAACACCCCACGTACTATTAACTCATCAAATTAAAATGATATTTTTATTTCGTAAGTTGAAAGTTCTTACAAAATAATAATAATAATTGTTTGTATATAACTTGCCAAGTTAACTCCTAGTGATTGCGTACATAAGCTTGCAAAGATTTTACTGACGTGCAATCATGTGTTTATGTTTTTATAACATTTCTCCGTCTAGCCCGTCATGATATTTTCACCCAGCCGAGCAAGTCCGCGGATTTTGAGAAAAAAGCAAATGGGATTTAAACGGGCTGCATAGATGCTACATCATTGTTTCACCCAGCCCACCAAATGGACTAAAAAACAAATGGACTGGTTGACATGTGGGCTAGTAGGTCGAAGCCTAAGAAGGCGTTGGATTTACATCCAACGACCGGCATTCTTCTTCAATCTCTCGTCTTCTTCCCCCAGCGCTGCCGGAACCGCCTGCTCCAGCCTTCAGCGTCCAGCGGCGTTGTTTTGCGCTCCTCAGCGAAACGCTACCCCGCCGACGGCCAGGCCATCCCTCCACTCCGCACCTCCTGTTATTCTATGCCGAGTGTAGGCCCACCCCGCACCCGAACCAGTCAAGTTTCCCACTCCTCTCCGTCTGCGACTCCACTACCGCGTCTTCCCCATCTCTGGGTCGTTCTAGTCTGGGGCCTTGCCGTCGTCCACCACCTCGGTGCGCTCGGCATGGCGTGGTCAACATACGAGAGTCATCGGAAGAGGACTATACGTGGAGAGCCTGACGGCTGGGACCCACGAGGTCCATGGTCGCACACAAGGAAAGTTCCTCCTTATTACGCACTGTACATTCACTGTACATGGGAAGGGCTTCTGTATTTCGCGAAAAAAACGTTCCCCCCGATGACAGGTCGGACCCACCAGCTATATCTTCGCACGCAAGGAAGTGCCTCCTTATTACGCACCAAAAAATGAATACCCCCTGCTAGCTGGGACCCACCATAGTGGGTGGCTGACTTGTGGGCCTACTAAGTTGACGAGGACAGAGGGCTTTGTCAACTTAGTCAATATGAACGATTCTAGCTCCAGTGACCATACGATGTCCATCCAACGGCCATAGTGCTTCTTCAACCTCTAGTCTTCTTGCTCCAGCCGCCCAAAGCAGCGCCGGTCGTGCCGCGTGCTCCTGCCTCTCGTGGCTGGCTGTGATGCTGTGGAGGCCTCACCGCCCCCTACTACTCCCACCGCTGGCCCAAGGTATCCCTCTACTCACCCACACCCCCTGTTATTCTGCGGCGACAGTAGCCTCACGCCGCAGCCGAACTAGTGAACCCTTGTACTCCTCTCCGCGTGGGCATCCAACTGCCACGTCTTCCCCGGCTCAGTGTCGTCCCCTTCCTAAGCCTCGCCGTCGTCCACCGCCTTGGTGCTCTCGGCGCGGCGTGGTCAATGTGGTCAACGACCGACTTCCATCGGAAGAGTACTGTACGTGGAGAGGCTGACAGCTGGGTCCAAGGCCACATCCCAGTTTTTTTGTGATTTGCCAAGTAAGTCGCTTTGTAGGCCTGTTGGGCTGTAAATCTTTCAAGACGAGGAGAGCTTCATTCGGCTAGCCGAGAAAATGGCCTATCAGTAATGAGAAATGGGATGTACATTTTTAAAACACATCAAACCGGCAATTAGTTTCAAATATCTTTTTTTTCATTTCGAGATTTTGAATTACATTAATTTTTATGCGTGGAGAATTTGTTCGATTTTATATTGATATACATTTAATTTTAAAATCAGTTTGAATGTGAGTCGAAATTTCAGGATTAAAAACAGTTCGGACCGCACCGAAATATGCAAAATTTCGTATATTTTTTTAACCGTGGCCACAATATGGGTTGTAATGCTAACAAAAAGAATATGGGCTCCAAAAAAAACCTTAAGAATTAGCAAATGGGTTGTAAATTATTAGAAATAATGGCACATGGGTTGTATGCTGTTTTCCACAGATTTGAGGCTTTCCTAAGAAAAAGGTTGACGCACAAGCAGTGACTATTGGATGTCCATCCAACGGTCGTCGTGCTTCTTCAATCTCTGCTCTTCCTGCTCCAGCCGCTCAAACAAGCGCCGGCGGGACTGCCTGCTCCCTCCTCCCCGCGGCCGGCTATGCTGCCGCGCAGGCCTCACTGCCCCACCGTACTCCCATCGCTGGACTAGCCATCCCTCTACTCACCCACACCTGCTGTTATTCTCCAGCGACGGCAGATGAACCAGTAAACCCTCGTACAGTCGTACTCCCCTCCGCGTGGGAAACAACTGCCGAGTATTCCCTGCCTTCGTGTCGTTCCCTTCCTAGGCCTCGCCGTCGTCCACCGCCCTGGTGCTCTCGGCGCGGCCTGGTCAACGTGGTCAACGACCGACATGCATCTGAAGTGGACTGTACATGGAGAGGCCGATAGCTGGGTCCACGGCCGCACATAAGGAAATGCCTCCTTATTACGCGCAAAATAATGATTCCTCCACCTGACATTAGGGACCCACCGAAAGGGCCTCTGTATTTCGCGAAAAATGTTACCGCCGCTGACAGCTCGGACCCACCAGCTATATCTTCGCACGCAAGGAAGCAAAAAAATGAATACTCCCCCTGTTAGCTGGGACCCAGTATAGTGGCAGGCTGACTTGTGGGCCTACTAAGTTGATGGGGACGAAGGGCTTTGTCAACTTAGTCAATATGCACGATTCTAGCTCCAGTGACCGTACGATGTCCATCCAATGGCCGTAGTGCTTCTTCAACCTCTGGTCTTCTTGCTCCAGCCGCCCAAACCAGCGCCGGTCGTGCCTCGTGCTCCTGCCTCCCGTGGCCGGCTGCAATGCGGCGGAGGCCTCACCGTCCCCTACTACTCCCACCGCTGTCCAGGCCATCCCTCCACTCACCCACACCCCCTGTTATTCTGCGGTGACGGTAGCCTCACACCGCAGCGAACCAGTGAACCCTCGTACTCCTCTACGCGTGGGCATCCACTGCCGCGTCTTCCCCGGCTCCGCGTCGTCCCCTTCCTAGGTCTCGCCATCGTCCACCGCCCTGGTGCTCTCGGCGCGGCGTGGTCAACGTGGTCAAGGAATGGCTTCCATCGAACATGGACTGTACATGGAGAGGCTGACAGCTGGGTCCACGGCCGCAGCAAGGAAGTGCCTCCTTATTACACACAAAATAATTATTTCTCCACCTGACAGCGGGGACCCACCGGACGGGCCACCGTATTTCGCGAAATAACGTTTTCCCTGACTACTGGGACCCACCAGCTACATGTTCGCACGCAAGGAAGTGCGTCCGGCAAAAAAAAATGATTCGCCCCCTGACTACTGGGACCCACCAGCTACATATTCGCAGGCAAGGAAGTGCCTGCCAGTCGGGACCCACCTGGTCGAAGCGTACGTAGGGTTGTCATTCTGGTCGCGAACATGTACGTACATACTGGTCGTTGTAGAGGCGCGCACGTGTCGTAGTAGAGGCGCACACGTGTCGTAGTAGAGGCGCGCACGTAGCATGTACACGTACGTACAACGGCGAGGGTGCAAGAAAGAAAATACGGCCACGTACGTACATACGGGCAGGGTCTCGAATGCCTACTCGCGCATACGTACATGGCTGGGTCGGAACGGAGAAACAGCGTTGTCGTCGTGTTCATGGGGAGCCAACCGGCTGGGTTGGAACGGAATGCGTGGTCGTGTTCATCGGAAGGGCTTGGACGGAACATGCGATGGAAACGAGGCCTGGCGTAAGGAAACAAACCTCCTACATTCGGAACAGGGTCCTGTTGATCGGGAGGTGTGTGGCGTACCGCAAAACGGAGGAAACGGACCTCCGACGGTCGAAACGGGGGTCCTGTTGATCGGGAGGGGTGTGGCGTACCGCAAAACAGACGAAACGGACTTGTGTTGGAGCGCTACGGTCGAAACGGGGGTCATGTTCATCGGGAGGGGTGTGGCGTACCGCAAAACGGACAAAACGGACTTGTGTTGGAGCGCTACGGTCGAAACGGGGGTCCTGTTCATCAGGAGGGG